>NC_041061.1:1279831-1599831 GCF_900634775.1 Gouania willdenowi
CGCCATTTGTTCATCGATTTAGCCAAGAATTCCCATAAAAACCTTGTTCCACGAGACAAAACTGCCCCAAGTTTTCAGTCAACAGCTATTCATTCGTCCCAACTTGTGAAACGCAATGTTTTTCAATTAGACACAAACAAAGCTATTGAGATTATTACACCGAAATATACTGAATGAATAAATCTGGTTTCATTATAGGAAATCAGCATTATTTATAAAGCATAACTTTATGTAACTCATTAGATATAAAATAAAATATTCATCAGCAGTAAAAACACTAATGAAGTTATTTTTACTTTTCATGTGCTTTTTTCTTTTTAAGTGAGGAAATAAATGAATTACATACAATAACTAATATAAAGTGATATCAGCTCATGATGAGTCAGCAGTTATTGTAGCCTTTTTGAATGTGTCGAGTGTTGATGTATTCAGATGTATTTGTGTTTATGAGGAACCTGTTTACACTTTAAGTTTTATTGATTTATAGTTTTTATTTATCGTGATGTTTATCGTGATAAATACCATAAATTATCGGGATCATTGTTTTTAGTCTATATCGCTCATCCCTAGTGCTAACGAGAACCACACACACACACACACACAAAGGGGCGGAGCTAACTGAACCATCTTCACACGCCTTGTGGAGATCACTGTTTAATTGAGTTGTTTCAAAATAAAATCATGTAGAAAGTCGAAATCCGTCTGAGCTGCTTTGAAAGGATCAGCAGCAAATTACTGAGCGTGAAATGTGTTCCTTTAAAGTCCTAACGGGATTAAAAGTCTGACACAATCCTGTTTTCTGCTCTCGGAATGAAGAAGAAGAAGAAGAAGAAGAAGAAGAAGAAGAAGAAGAAGAAGAAGAAGAAGAAGAAGAAGAAGAAGAAGAAGAAGAAGAAGAAGAAGAAGAAGAAGAAGAAGAATCCCTTTTCCCTAATCAGATGTATTTACTGAAAAACAAACAAAACATTGATTATGATACATCTAGTAAATAACTTTATTTTGTAAACCTTAAATATTACAAGATTTTGCACTTTGAATGACAAACTGGTTCATTTTTATCTCTTCCAAACACATTTAACGGCTCTTTTAATCTGAAAATATTTCCTCAGAAAAGTCGTTACAACAAGTAGGAACATCTGTGAAACATGTGTATGAGGATCAATCAGTTCAATTTACAAAACATTCAAAAAAGAAAAATAAATGTAAATTGCGAGAGTTATTTGCTAGAATTTGTTTACGTTTAAAAATAAATGAATAAATGAATAAAAAACTAGTGACTTAATAATTTGCTAAACTGCAGTTTTTAATTACAAACCAAGTGATAACCATAAAAGAAATCAGCACAACTTTGGCAGGAAGTGATTTTGAATTAAAACAAAGATATTCCTTTAACCAGTGAGACATTTTAAAATCCAGTAAAAAAAATCTACAGTTTCTAATACATTTGAAGCTATAGCAAAGTTTCACAACACAATTAATGAAAATTACTTATTTATATCACCATATAAAAACATTAGGAACCCCAAACGTTACATTCCTAAACATATTTCTTTCTTTTGTCTGTCATTTTTTTTGTTCAATTTATGGATAAAAACTGCAGATTTTTTTCTATTCCTAAGATGTTGTTTTCAGTTTTTGATTAAAAAGATTTGAAAATAAATAACGATTGGTTTCCTCATAATATTTAACATTTCTCCGCAGGAATTATGTTTGAATTTGAAGCTCTATCTTCATATTTTGGTAATTTTCTATTAGTTAGAGTTTCCACAATGACTTCTTCTTTTCAAAGATGTTTAACTGCATATTTTTGGTTAAAAAATATGGTGCCAATGGGCGGCGTGTGATTAAAAACCAAAGAAAGCCATTAAAATCACTAATTTCCCAGTTTTGGGAGAGCTTTAAGTGAGAAAGTCTGTGATTTGTTCTGTTTTTTAAATAAGCAGAACATTTCTCATTAAATATCAATCATTGTTCTCATTGTTTCATATTTAACACCGGAAATGGGCTTCAAACATCTCAGAATGTGTGTAAGTGAGAAAAACATCCATACTGGTTTTACTGGTAGAAAAATCATCTCCTCGTGCTGACGGAAACACGGTGGGAAGCACGTGCTGACTTCCGGTGGAATCTCCAGGTTTTTTGCTATTGGTCAATGTCTCCATCTGGCGGTAAAAGAGAGGAACAACAACAACCAGAAAAATGAACCACAATGTCACCAATACGCACATAAATACACTAAGAACACAAAACCAGAACAGAAACATACAAAATTAGAAAATAAATCACAAAAAGGGCTAAAAAAACCCCACACACACACAATGACAGCAAAAAGATACAAAGATACGGATGTTGCATCTCAAGAGGTTTTGCATGAATATATTTCAAAATAATACATTTCAAAAGGCTTTCAATAAAGCAGAGGTACGCAACTTTTATGACAGAGAGGCTGAAAAAATGTCAGCATGACTCAGCAAAATGAGCAATCTGAGCATTAATACAGGAAAGAACAAAGAGTTTTTGTAGTCATTTTGTGTGTTTCGGTGTGTTAATCAATCAATCAAACAAACTTTATTTATAGAGCGCTTTTCATATACACAATATAACTCACACCCCACACAATGCAGAGGAAACCCGCCATCACACACGCACACACGCACACACACACACACACACACACTAGTACTGTGGGTTTGCGGAGTCATCTTTTGTGTTTTTCTTGTCCTTTGGTGTACTTTTGTTGTCATTTTCTGCATTTTTTGTATATTTTCCTGAGTAATTTTGTGTATTACTGTTGTCTTTTTGTTCATTTTTGTGCGTTTGAGTGTTTTCTGTGTTTTTCTCTTTTACTGTATTTTCCTGCAATGTTGTAATTCTTTGTATTTTTTAATGTATTCTTGCTCTTGTTTGGTGTGTTTTTCTGTCATTTTGTACATTTACTTCATTCAGTTCGTTTATCAAAATATAAAATTCATAATAGGAAAGAAAAAACCCAACAAGATCCACACGAACAAGCATTTAGCGACAGTGGGAAGAAACAACTCCCTTTAAACAGGAATAAATCTCCGTTAGGACCAGGTTCAGAGGTGGCAGCCATCTGCGTAGACTGGTTGGGGTTAGTGGACAGAAGGACCAACAGAACAGGATAGAGAGATAGAACATCAGAGTGTCTCAGACTAGTTGAGCCGTGAACCACAGATCAGGAAGTGACATCATCAGCTTCATGACACCTGAAACAGAGCAGAGAGAGAAGGACGAGGAGAAGACACTGACTGCAGAAAAACATGATACATTATTATCAAGTCAGCCTGTCTTGGGCCTCACTCCCTGTGCCTAGTCAGCACTTATTATTAAAGTGACAAATCTCTTTCCGTTTATTGGTCAGCTCACAGCGACTCTAAGGTCTGTAAATGTGACCGTTCACAGACGAGCCCATCTCTGCTCTCGTGTTTAGGTTATGTTATGTTATGATTCGGACTGTAAATCATAACCAGCTACATCAGAATATGAATCTCTTCCCGTTTATTGAACCAGTAAATGCGACCGTTTACAGACAAGCCCATGTTCGCTTAGATTATGTCTTTGGACCATCACGTGTTTCACACACATGTCACATATGTACTGTACATATGTTCATTCAGCTCTGCTCATCAATCACTTTGTCACGTTGTTGTTTTTGATGCAAATAAAGTGTATTTGAATGAAGTGTGAGGCACTGACTGAGTGTGTGTGAAACACAGTCGACTGCTGCTGTCCACAGGAGACAAACAGACGCTGCTGAGTTTCTACTTTTAATAAGTGAGACCATCCACACAACATTTAATCATCCTGATACTTATGGTTCAAAAGGTGCAACATCAGCCTGACACAGGTAAAAACAGCTCACAGTGTAAACATGTATTTATAGTGTACGTGTGTATTGTGGATGGAGCTTCACTATCTTTTATTATGAAAGTATCTGTTTGTCGTTGCATGATAACATGGCTGTTTATGTTTTGCAAACTGGATTTTTTTTCTTGTGGTAAAATGTTTACGTACCAGTTTACCTGCCTTTACAGTAAATACATACATTTAAATCCTTAATTTCTATTTCCCTCCACCAAGGAGCTAGTATCTTTACCAGTTTTTTGTTTGTTTGTTTGTTTGCAGGATTACGTCTAAAGCACTGAACAGATTTTGACAAGATGTTAAGCAAAGATAAGCCTTAGGCCAGGGAAGGTGGAGGGGATCTGGATCAATATAAAGATTCTGGATCAGTTTGAAAAATGGAAAAATCTAATTATTGGCAAAATAAAAGCAAAAACTAAAAACAATAACTTAAGGGTTGTTTGGTTTTCTATATTACCTCACCGAGTTGCATCTCAATCAGATCTGGATTTCTCTTGTTCACATTTATGTTTACTAGTGCAGTGCCCGTAAGAAGTATGTGTTTATAGAAAAGTGGGAGGTTCAGTAGCTTTTTCATGGATGATTTACATGGGAGCTTTAATTCCTCTTTAATTGAGAATAAAAGTTAAATGCTCTTTAAAATGACCTTGTAAACACTTAGGGCTCTATTCTCCCATGTGCTTAAATCCAAAAAGCCGCAGCAGTGGCGTTTCTGGCGTTATGCTATTCTCTCCCTGTACTTAAGTCAGCCGCTGCGGCCTTCAGCCCAGTTACTCACTGTGGGTGGAGCAGCCCTGAAATGTGGGTGTTCCCATTCAAATCTAGCTTTACGGGCATTCTGCGGTGTGCGTAAGTCCTTTTCCTCTTACGTTCTTCTGGAATAAGTGCAGCGCCCCCATAAGGTGAAACATTATATTGCACTACAAATATGGACTTAGTTACATTTGAAGCCACGCGGACATGTGCTTCACACAGCAGCAGCTGTGATCACTCAGCTGCTGCTGCATGATTAATTAAAACAGACACAGACTTCTGTCCACGTTGGTCACAGTGATTCAACTATTTTCATACTTTGTCCAATGTAAAGTCACTGTTTGATCCACTACACAGTGAAACAAGCTGTCATATGCAGATGAGGATGGACCACAAACTGTTCCCACACATATTTTAATGAGGCTCAGCTCAGGTCACTTTAAACTATTTATATTTAAAACTGTGTATTATAGAAGTTAATAGTTCTGTTTCACTGTAAACATCTCTCTGTATTAAAGCAGGACGCTCTGTGGACGCGTTATTACATCATATCTCCAGCATTTAACGCTGTCACGCTTTACAGTGATGATGATGATGATGATGATGATGATGCGCTAATCAAGGAGAGATTTTAATTGTGACTCAGTCACACTGCAATAATCTGATCAATGATCTGATCAAATCAACCTGTTAGATTGTTTATCAATGAATGTGTTTCAAATTAAAAGTGAACTTTATAATTTTCACGGATTTCAATGACATTTACAAGCGCTGGGAAAACTCCATGTTCCATGATTTCTAGACAGCCCAAAAAAATGACATCATTGCCTCCTTTCCTTCAACCCGCCTTCATTCACACATACGTGCTTTTGGTCTACCTTACGCACGGTGCGCGTGTCAGCAGCCTGGACCAGAGAATACGCATAGGAGAGAAGTGCGTAACAACAGGCGAACAAAAAAGCGCGCAAGTCCAGACGGGAGAATAGAGCCCTTAATTCCTAATGCAAATTTCATTCTGAATTAAACACACATGCACGCTCCGCCCAGGACAGGTTGCCCCCGACCGGACACCATCCACCCTTTGCCTGCTGCCCACAGAGTAATTGGCTGTCGTGCACCCACAGGCTGCCTCGAACCCGGCCAACTATGTCGCGTGATCAATGCCAGCGAAGGCTCAATCCACAGAGATGATGTTTATCAGTTCTAAAATGTATGAAATTAATTTATGAACGGTATCATTGCAATCCAAACAAATTCGACGTTGCACACCTTTGAACCAAGCGGCAGCCATGTTGAAAGTCTTAGGTCAATCTGAGCCTGATTCGCAGAAATATTTCAGGAACACCCACACACACACACACACACACACACACACACACACACACACACACACACACACACACACACACACACACACACACACACACAGAAATTCCTTGCTTTATAGATAAATAGACAGATAGATGTTACAAGACAAGATAAGATACAACATTATCTGCAAACATGATTATCCACCACTTCATCATTAATGATCTAATGATAATAATACAGTTAATAATAATACTTGTTTGGACCTTCTTAACACTGAAGGTCACTTTTCAACAACAATTGACATAATAAAATAGGTACATAATGAACCATTAAAATAAGTTAAAAATCAGAAAGACTTGTTTAAACAGACATATTTTGATTGATTGCTGATATGAACCGTGTGTCATCCATTGAAAGTGAGGACCAGATACAGAGTAGTCCATTGATCCGACTGATGAAGGTGTTAATGGTGATGTTTGAAATATTTCAGAATGGTATAACACGGGGTGGTTTGGTTTTGGATAGAAATAGGCTGCGTTCACACTGCAGGCAAATGTGGCCCAAATCCGATTTTTGGGGAGTCAAGTGACAAGATCTGATTTTTTAAAAGCAGTGTGAACACTCAAATCTGACTCATATGTGATCTTTTCAAATCAGATATAGATCACTTTCATATGTAGTCCTGAATCAGATACAGATTGGATCTTTTTCAATGGGACCGCACTGTGAACGGACAAGAGGGATTTAATGCGGAATTGAGCATCAGAATTGAGCATTAAGGCTAGCAGTGTGAACGTAACTGTAGATGTGTTTAAATAGATATGAACTTGTGATCTGAAAGCGAGAATATCAACGCAACAAATTTGGACGCGCTAATGCCAGAGCAGCAAATCTGATCTAAAAACATACCTTTTACAATGTGTTGGGAAACTGTTGTGTTACTGCCAAAACTGTCCAAACAATATAAAAAGTCTTTGGTGAGATTCTGGCTGAAATTGTCCACTTGAATAATGCAAAGAGGAAGAGACCCAGAGCAGATCCCTGGTGTACTCCATCACATAAATACACCTTTATTTCTTCTTTTCTGCTACTCCTGAACTCCTCACATGGAAACTCAGTCTTTGATAAGGGATTCAGGTGAGGCATTATAGGGTTTATCTATCAGTTAAAGTGTTACCAGCATATCCCAATTACAATTACTGATTACATGAAAGGCTTGAGCGTGTCAACAATCAAATGTAATCTATTTTTCATACGCAGTAAAATCCCAGATTTGGGATGAATTTGAGCTATTACGCTACGCTATGGTAGCGTACAACCACAAACAACCGATCATCGCCTGATCGGTTGTTTGTGGTTGGCTACTGATCAATTTATCGTCCTTAGTCTCAGACGATGTCCAAGTTCCATAAACTGTCCATCTGGATCTGATTTCCTAATGTGTGTTTTGTCTCAGGCATGTCCTCCAACGACTCTCAGCCATGGGATTTCAATCTCTCCTCTTTCCAATGTCTCATCTCTCCACCGAGCAGCTTCATCTTCATCTCGTACATCGTCGTCAGCGTCCTCCTTCTCCTCCCTCTCTGCATCTTCATTCTCCATTATGGTTTCCATCAACAGAAGAAGAAACTCACCATGAGTCACTCTGACTTGTTCACCTACCACATGGTCCTGATGGAGCTGGTTCGGGTTCTGGGTTGCGTGGTTGGCACCGTGGGCCTTCCCATGATGAACCAAAAGTGTTTACTGGCAACGTTTATATTCTTGTTCTTCGCATGGTATGGCCAGTGTTGGTTCCACCTGCTGACCTGTGCAGAGCGCTACCTGGCCGTGGTTCATCCCATATTATACCTGAGGCTGAAGACCCAAAGGGCGATCCTGTTCAGAGGCCTCATTGCGGGCTTCGGGTGGATCATGGCCGCTGCAGAGCTGGGCTTCATGAAAGATGATACACATCTCCAATGGTTCAACACTTGCCTTACGGTCATCCTGTTCTTCATCATCTCCTTCTTTAACTTCTCCGTTCTGCGCGCTTTGATTCATCCAGGCCCAGGGGAACAAGGCAAGAACAAGGGGATGGCAGACCAATCAAAGAGGAGAGCGTTTTATACCATTCTGTTCATTCTGGTAACACTGCTGCTGAGGTTTGGGTGGTGTCTGATATGGGTGATTATGTCTCTGCTGTCCCAAGGCCACCACTGTGTGCTGTTAATCAGCATCTTGTGGTTGGGGTTACCCTGCAGTCTGGTCTTACCTCTGCTGTTCATCTATCGGGTCGCCAGAAAGGCTTATAGCAAAAAATGAGCCAAGGGTGACGACAAGAGCACAACTGTAGCACACTGATGGTTCAGTTTCAGAAAGCAAGTTTGGAGAGGAAAACTCACCCAAATAGATCTAAATTAAACTCAATAATAATAACAATAGTAATTTTCTATTACTTTAAAAAAGTAAGCATCAAAATTACCATATTGTGGAACTGAGCTGAATAATTTGGACCTATTGTAAGGTTTTCTCTACCTTCTACCTGGATCTTTTAATTGAACAGCTTCAAGGACAGATGTGTAATACTATTTCACAGTTGTGTTTATTCATAAGCAAAATTTAGTAGACTAAGCTTAAATTAAAAAAGGCTCAAAATCAGAATCAGAAATACTTTAATAATCCCAGGGAGAAATTATTTTTGTTACCACTCCAGATATACAAAAAATATATATTATACAAGCCACATCTATTAAGATAGAATATAAATATAACTATTTATATATAAAAGGTCAACTGTACATTTTAATTATGTGCAGAAAGTGCAAAAAGAGCAAAATGAAAAAGGTTTCAGAATGGGGGGGTGGAGGGGCGTTGTCTGACTATTTTTGGGAGGCGTTACAGAGTTTAATGACCACAGGCAGGAATGACTTCATGTGTGGCGCTCAGTGGTGCCTCTGGACAAGAGGAGTCTCCCACTGAAAGTGCTCCTCTGCTGAGCCAGTGTGTCATAGAGAGGGTGAGTGACGTTATCTAAGATGGAGTGAAGCCTGGACAGCATCCTCCTCTCAGCCAGGGTCATCAGGGTGTCCAGCTCCCCCCCACCATGACATCACCAGCCCTCCTGATCAGTTTGTTTAGTCTGTTGTTGTCTGAGACCTTCAACCCACTGCCCCAGCATGTGACAGCGAAGAAGAAGGCATTGGGCACAACAGACTCATAGAACATCCTCAGCATTGTCTGGCAGATGTTAAAGGACCTCAGCCTTGTTAGGAAAAAAAGTCAACTTTGGCCCTTTTTGTAGACAGCTTTGGTGTTTTTAGTCCAGTCCAACTAATTAAAGTACACCCCCAAGTACTTGTATTCCTCTAAAGTGTCCACTGGGACTTCCTGGATGAAAACAAGGGTCACTGGTGTTTTCGCCCTTCTTAGATCCACTATGAGCTCCTTCGTCTTTGTCACGTTGAGCTGCAGATGATTCAGTTCACACCAAGTGACAAAGTTGCTCACCACAGTCCTGTATTCATTCTCATCACCCTTTTCAATGCAGCCAACTATTGCTGAGTCATCAGAAAACTTCTGAAGGTGGCAGGACTCATTGCAATAGTTGAAGTCTGAGGTGAAGACGGAGAACAGGAAGGGAGAGAGGACAGTGCCCTGTGGGGCCTCAGTGTTGCTGACCACCCTGTCAGACACACAGTTCTGTAGACATACTGTACGTTCATATAGTAAATGTACAACCATCAAGACCCTTGGGTCCTAGTCGGTGTTGCCAACTCCTCAGTAAGGAAAGTAGCTATTGGCTGTCACAAAAAGGCACTAGAAGTCACTAAATGACATCATTCCCTAATTTGCATGTAATTGTAATGGACGCTACAGAAGAAGAGTAACCTCGTGGGAGAGACGAAAAATTATTAAACACCATAAATACTGTGTGTTTAGAACTGCAGAGTGACACGTGCTTTCACGTCATGTCAGAGTCTCAAAAACATTCGAAAAGTCTGAAATAACACCGGGAAAAGTAGCTAGATTTGTAACTGGTACCTTTTGACTAAAACAGTCGCCAAGAAGATCTGAAAAGTCACCAGATTTAGCGGAAAAGTTGCCAAGTTGGCAACACTGGTCCTAGTGACCTCAGATTCCTAAAACCAGAGGTTCCAATACTAAAGGAACTGATTGGGTTTCTATGGTAACTGACTCTTTGGAAATAAAGATGGATTTTTATTTGTCAAAAAGGGAAAGATATTTAAGATATGCGTACTTTATACTGTAACTGAAAGATTTTAGCAAAGGACTTGAAATTCATAACAGTAGAACAATGGCAACTAACTGATTTATGTATTTACCAAGATTATTAAACTTTATTCAGAAACTCTTCTTTTTTTTCTCTTCAAAACAAGTCCTAATATGTTTGTGTGATTGAATCCGATCATTATTATAGAATCCATGAGTGAGAAATTTGCTTTTTGGCATAAATTTACCTTAAACAAAGTGAATGACCCGTACTAGTAGTGATTACACAAATAACTGTTCCTTTTTCTATTCCTCACGATGAATAAAGTCATCCACCTGTCTCCATGTTTCCTGTATGTAAGCGCAGAATAATTAGAGATATAAAGTAACTCATCAGACAGCCTCTGAAGTCATTTCAACATTCTGTATGCTGAGTCTTAAAACGGACGTAATACAGGAAAAGGAAACGAAAAAAAAAAAAAAAAAACTCGTTCAATGTTCAACTAAATATCCACACGAACCAACAACCATTTCATCATCAGAACCTCAAAGAAATGCAGGTCATTCAGTTATGTGATAAGAATTGTGACAATCACCTGATTAAAAAGAGATAGGGCCTCTCACATATCTTTACCATATACAGTATAGGCAGAGAGTAATAGAAAAACATGGCTCCTAAACATAGACAGGTCCCAGATGTAAAGGAGCTCCTTTTATGACTTAGAGGAGTGGTCAATAAAGGATAAATGCAGAAAACATGCAGAGATTCAACAAGAATAAGAGTAAGAACAGGAAAACAAGATGTAGCATCAAAGAGAATGAACACTTTAGCGTCCAGACGTCTGTATGCTAAAGCACAAGCCTGATTGGAGAAGAATGAGAATAAACCTTTTGTATTTTAACTAAAGACAAAGTCTTTTTGCAATACTAGACCATGTCAAGAATCTGGGAGAAAGAAGGACCTTCAGATGACAAGAAAGAAAAGATACAACAATGATTTCATAGTGAGTGACTAATTCAACACCTTTACTGGCCGGTTTGAACACCAAAGCACTGAACCCATTGTGTTCCAGAAGCAGAACTTTGAACTCATTGAACTGAAAAAAAAGATGCAAAAATCACAGCTGATGAGGTTCCCATTACTGCGTGTGTGGATGAAGCCTCATTTGTTTGCTGTACGCTCTGATGCAAATCATGTGTATTTAAGTTGGACACGGAGAGAAGCAGATGTTCTATAGCTGCAGAGTTTCATTTCCCTAAATATTCCACCTTCCAATGGTAGCTGTGATTACTTCTGCTGATCTGATTCATTCTATAGACCGTGAACCTGTTTCTTTATTTTAAAGAAAGAAAGAAAGAAAGAAGTCTTATTCAAACTCCAGCAGATGTTGATCTGTAAGAACAGCAAAGAGTGTGTTTTACATCCTCATTTGTTTAGCACTCAGGTGTTTGTTCCTCGTCAGATGAAGTCCATCAATAACTGCCTCGTTTGAAATGCAAACACAGGCTATTTAAATAGAAGTCTCTGACAGCTGCTGTCAGTGAGGAACCAGAGCTTCAGGATCACAGACCATCACTGACCAGGTCAGTAAACCTGATTACTTTTAACACTTTGGAAGGATTCTTTAAAAACTGTTGGTGCCAGAATGTTCTGTCCATCACAGATTGATCTAATGAGAGAGGAATTCTGTCATGTTGTAGAGGAAGTTTGTTCATTGATTTGTTGAATGGTGATGGTTCAATGTGTGGTTGGTTTTTATAAATATAGATTCAGTGTTGGTCATAATGGCGTGCTTCCACTGGTGGTATTGGCTCTACTCTCTTTTTGCATGTTCCCACTAGGAAAAAGTACCTCCTCTGTGGTTCATGGTGCTGCTTTTTTTTAGTACCTCCTTTGTTAAGGTTCCAAAAAAAGCAGTTCTGGCCTGAAACAGTGACGTAGGCTCAAAGCAGACACTGATTGGTTCAGAGTATCATCACGTAGAGTCATCAACTGATGCACAGAGAGGAAGCATTTGGCCACCATTGATTTTTGTTGGTGATCTTGTGAGGATGGCAGCAAAAAAGTGCAATACATGGAGTCGAGCAGTTTTACATGTCAGGTTGGCGCTCAATGGAAACGCTCCAGAAAAACAGTATCAGGTCACGAAAGCAAGGAGTGCGTAGCCGTGTAGAACTGATACCACCAATGGAAACACGCCTTTAGTTGTTTGGTTGGGGGGGTCATTTGTGGTAGATATGTAGGTTGGAATCACCAGAAGAAGACTAACTGTTCTTCGTTTTCTCTTTCAGACATGGCTGCTAACACTTTGTTCTCCTCCAACGACTCCAATCCAAACAGTTCCTCCCTCTACTGTTCACAAATCCATCCGTACTCCATTATCATCCCATCAAGTGTCCTAACTATCATCCTCTTCCTCCTTCCTCTCTTCATCTTCATCCTCCATCATGGCCTCCAACAGTGGAGGAAGAAGACCTCCTCCTCCTCCTCAGCAGCCATGAGTCACTCAGACTGTTTCACCTACAACATGGTCCTGATGGAACTGGTTGATGCTGTTGGCTACGTTATCTACTTTTCTGGACAGTTACACAATGATGATGTTATTAAACATTGGGGGTATAAAATGATGAGCATCTCCTGGATAGGCAAGTTGAGTTTTCACCTGCTGACCTGTGTGGAGCGCTACCTGGCTGTGGTTCATCCCATCACCTACATGAGGCTGAGGAACAGTAAAGGGATCAGGATCAGGAACGTCTCCATCGTCTGTGTCTGGATGTTTAGTGGATCCTGGATGTTAAAGGGGACATATCATGGTTCTAAATCCTTCCTTTTTACATATAAATCATACAGTTGTGGTCTATATAAAGCGGAACTGCAATGCTTAGGTCTGAATTCCTCATTATTATAGCTCCACCCCTTTTCTACCCCTTTTCTGATGTGCTTCTGAGAGCAACTCATTTTGGTGCTGTCTCTTTAAATGCAAATGAGACACTCCATACCCCGCCCTCTCTTCAGGTGACACTCGATTCAACTCCACCCTGCTCGGCCATTTTTGTAGTTTGATAGAAGAGATACGGCTATGTAGCGGTGCATAAAAAGTTTATTCACACGTTATTTACAAAATGTCAACAACAGAAGACTTGTCCATCCAGCCTTACATGTTTGAGCCAGAGTCGGACCCGGCGGTGCGAGATGAAAATGAAGATGATGAACCTGCAGAACCCTAACAAGTGAGCTAACACAAGCACCGAGCTAACGCTAGCGCCAAGCTAACATCTCGAAATGCATTTTAATACAGTCTTTTCAAAGACAAAAACGTCAAAATGAAATGACTAATGAAAACTTTAGACTTAAATTAAATCACGTAGGCCATATCATCAAGGATCTAAAACGAGCACACAGCGCTAACATATGAAGACGGTGCAACTGCTAATGCTAACAAAACAATGACAGGGACGTCTTATCATCACACTTTTTAGCGTTATTTACAGCTTACCGAAGTGCTATGTTCATCGTCTCCAAAGATAGAAGGAATTGAACCCTTAATCAGACAAAGTCTTTCTGTAAATCCTTCTTTATACTGGTGGAGGTTGATGAAGCAGTCATCCTTGAAGTGCTGCGCACACAAAAATGACCTTACCCACAGATGTGGGTACATTTCTATAAAAAATAAAACTCAACCAGACACTTTGAAAAGGTTCTGATGCTGGGAGACGGTGTAATGAAGCGTGTGGGTTACTACATCCAACAACCCAACATTTTGACTTATCCTCTCGTAACTTCTGCATCCTGGAGCTTGGACTACAAAATAAAAGCGAGAAATAAAAATGGCGGATTGCTCAAAGTGTTGGACCTGGAGTTGATGTCCTAATGTGGCAGTTCTGCTGCAAATACTGTGATGTTATTGTTCAAAAAACGTAATAGAGAATAGAAAAATCGAAACAGATTGAAAAATATGAGCAAAACAGAATATAAAGATATCTACGGAGCACCTGAAGAGACTAATTTGATTTTTTCGGTACTTCTAAACAATCTAAATATACAACAAAATGCATTTAAGGGCTAAAAAAGTGGATTTAGCATGATATGTCCCCTTTAAGTGTAGCGTATGTGCCCTCCCCAAAAATTTTTAGTCATTACATCTTAGCAATAATTATAGGAGCTGTTTTCTTCTTCAACCTCTCAGTTCTTCTGGTTCTGGTCCATCCAGCTCCAGGGGAGCAGGGAGGGAACAGGAAATGGTCTGATCCATCAAAGAAGAGATCTTTCTATACCATTGTGGCCATACTGGGAGTACTGGTGCTGAAGCTTTCTGTTGACTTAGTTTGGGGGATTGTAGAAGTCTTTTACGTTCATTTTTTCTGTGTGATTGAAGTGTGCTTGATCTGGGTGGAGCTTCCCGACAGTCTGGTGTTACCTCTGCTGTTTCTGCTCAGACATGGAAGAAGCAACGGTCGTGACTCCTCCAGGTGATGATGTAGATGAGAAAAAAGGTGTAGTGTTGAAAAAAACTTCTTCGTTGAAAATGACTTACAAAATAATACAAAGTTTATTAAAACAAGCAGAATCAAAAAACAGGACAACCAGAGACAGAGGCCCCTGTGACAGCATCGGGGGTCAGATCATACTCTAAAGAAAATCAGGAGAGAAGCGCATATATCTTTCACAGGGTTTTCAGACACCATATGTTAACTAAAATAGCTTTAGCTTAGACACAAAAAGAGAAAGCAACAAATGTTTATTGCGGTCTAAAGGTGGTAAAACTCCTATATGTCAAAGAACTGGAGCCGGTGTCCGACACTTTTATGACATACAGCTGCGGCTGGTTTGGGACCAAGGAACCTCCTTGTTTTCCAGCTCAACATATCACTCTAGCAACTGTGCTGGTTGGGTTTAATTATGAAAACATGTTCAAGCATGAAAAAGGACAACACTCAAATTTGGGTGAAAAAGTATACTGCATAAAATTAATATCATATGAAGCAGTCAATACACCTCACAACAAATAGTGATGGACAGGTTAGTGAGATCAGACACAGAAAAGTCCATCTGAACACCCTAAATTATTGTTATAGATATTCTAAAACACACAGCGGAAACAATTCAAACCAAGGTAAACATGAGTGAGAAATTAAAAACACAGTAGAAGCAAGTGATCTAGTTCACAGTTCTAGATTATTGGGTTCTCCAGACACAAACACATATGATTCGATTATCACGTGATTCGACTCAGACTAGAGTTAAAACACCAGGTTCTTCAAAAAACACAACAAAATCAAGACATCTAGTTCATTTACTAAGGTTTCTCTAACATAGTAGAATCGAGTTTTCATGGACGTGACTCACAGACTTGTCGGCTCCCCAAAAACACACGCCCCTCCTCCGATAGGTAGTGCTGCATCCACTACAAAACTCATCAAGATGAAGAGAAAATGAATGGACTGGTATATTTTTTCCCTTCCCATGTATTTGAAGATGTTCTGCTCCTTCAGCTGTAGCAGTATCCGATTGGTTTCTTCATCCATCCAAAAGTGCATCTTACGTCCGAGTTGTCCACAAACTTCTGGAGATGACAGGTCTCAGTGCAGTAGCTGTAGTCTGTGGTGTAGCTGGTGAAGAGGAAGGGAGGGAGTACAGTCCCCTGAGGGGCCCTGGTGTTGCTGTAGTAGTCCAAAATCCAGACACAATGGAGAAGTCAACCGTCATCTATGTCAGCTTCTCACCCAGTAGAGCCGGACGGATGGTGTTAAAAACACTGGAAAAGTCAAAGAACATGACTCTCACAGTGCTTGCCGGCTTGTCCAGGTGAGAGTAGACACAGTTGAGCAGGAAGGTGATTGCGTCCTCAACTCCAACCTTGGGCTGGTAGGCAAACTGTTGTGGGTCCAGGTGTGGTCTGATAGATGGTCGGAGCTGCACCAGGATAAGTCTTTCCAGGGTCTTCATGATGTGTGAGGTCAACGCAACCAGTCTGTAATCCTTGGAGCCACTGGGACGTGGCGTCTTTGGAACAGGAACCAGGCAGGATGTCTTCCACAACACAGGGACCGTCTGCAGACTCAGGCTCATAGTGAAGATGTGCTGGAATATTCCACAGAGCTGCGAAGCACAAGCCTTCAGTACTCTGGGACTCCATCAGGTCCTGCAGCTTTTCCAGTATGGAGTTTCACCAGTTGCCTTTTCACCTGGTCAGCTGTGATATTCAATGTGGAGGGAGCAGGGGAGGCGTGTCAGTACAGTCCAAAAGATGTGTGGGTATTCAGGGAGCCAGGGGAGGAGGTGAGTGGATGGTTCACACAGGGGTGTGAAAGGTTAAGAGGAGGGGGGGTGATTGTCTTTCAGTGCAGCCAGCAGTGGAGTGACTAGGGGTGACAGTAGGGGTCCTGATAATTATCGTATCCAGCTACAGATAAGATAATTCCAGCATGGGTCACCTGTTTACATGCATTTAAAGATCCAGTTATGATCAGAAAAGAGACAGTTATTTGGTTTCTCCAGCTGTATGTAAACACACTGACTAACCAGGGTTTATGGGTTCCTTGGAAACACGTTCTGTCACCTACAGACCTGGAGATACGATGGTTTCACTCAGACATTTGTAAATGTGTCATCTTTATTGGTTCTTGTTTCTAATCACCCTCTTTGTTATAGTTTCAAACCAAACTGGAGCTCATGATTTGAATTCTAGTGATTTTGCTAAACCAGGACCCTTTAGGTGGAGTCTGACCGTATCTATCAACAAGCTGTACAAACAGGTTTTGCATTCCTGACAATGTAGTTGTGGTACACTGAGTTGTTTGCTGTATCAGTCATTAATCAACCTGTCAGAATGAGTTTTAATAAATGCAAATAATTCAGGTTTGAGTTGAAGTTATATAAACAGGTGAAGAGACTCTGCAGGACAGTTTGTGGAGTTCAATCAGAACCAACAGTCATCGTCAAAGAAGAGCCAGAGGTTTGTATGATGTTATACTTTATCTAAGAACTTGTTGATAATTGTTTTGTATTAACTAAAGTGAAATCTCTAACAGAGTTTCCCAGAGTGTTTCCCGAAATTTTAGCCCAGTTGAGTTGGTGTTGTTTTCAGAGCAGACTTGTAGAAGTAAGAAAAAAAAAAACATTAGAAAGCTCCTTTAAATTATATTTTTACAATGGAATTAAAGATTTCGTTTGTGACCAGGGCCTAAAAAAGAATTGAACATCTGCTTGAGAAACAGTCTGGCTTCATCTTGTTTAGAGAGTAAAAATGTCACAAGTACCTTTTACTCATATGTCTACTTTTGAGACTAAAAGCTGTTTTATCCCAAATCTAACATTTTCTAAACTGTACCTGTATGTCATCCAGAAGTTGTTCTCTTCCACTGTTGATGCCAGTTGGACCTAAAATTACTGACAAAGTGACATTTCTGGGGTTTAGTCAGATTGAAAGTTGTTGACCAAACAATGGTGGATGTTGAAGTTTTGGCTTTACGTGACGCCATATCACAGGAAACATGACAGATAAAGAAAGAAATGGAAATACCAGTTTGTTAAAGTGACAAACACCAGAGAAAGACTGACTTCTGTTTGTCTTTTCTTTCAGACATGGCTGCTAACTCTTCATTCTCCTCCAACGTCTCCAATCCAAACGATTCTCTCTCTTGTTTACAAATCCATCCGTACTCCATCATCATTCCAACAATTATCTTTACAATCTTCCTCTTCCTCCTTCCTCTCTTCATCTTTATCCTCCATCATGGCCTCCAACAGTGGAGGAAGAAGACCTCCTCCTCCTCCTCAGCAGCCATGAGTCACTCAGACTGTTTTACCTACAACATGGTCCTGATGGAACTGGTTGGAATCGTTAATTATGTTTTCTACTTTTATGGACTTTTATACAGCGATGTAATGAGCCGTTGGGGGTATAACTTGGCAACCTTCTCCTGGATAGGCAAGTTGAATTTCCACCTGCTGACCTGTGTGGAGCGCTACCTGGCTGTGGTTCATCCCATCACCTACATGAGACTGAGGAACAGTAAAGGGATCAGGATCAGGAACATCTCCATCGTCTGTGTCTGGATGTTTAGTGGAGTTTGGATGTTTAACATAGCGTATGGACCCTCCACATATAATTTAGATTACTATGTCCCAGGAATAATTATAGCTGCTATTTTCTTCTTCAGTCTCTCAGTTCTTCTGGTTCTGGTCCGTCCAGGTCCAGGGGAGCAGGGAGGGAACAGGCAATGGGCTGATCCATCAAAGAAGAGAGCTTTCTTTACCATTGTGGCCATACTGGCAGTGCTGGTGCTGAAGATGTCTGCTGATTTAGTTTGGGGTATTGCAAAAAATCTTAACATCCATTTTTGGTGTGTGGTTGAAGTGTTGTCGGCCTGGTTGGAGCTTCCCAACAGTCTGGTGTTACCTCTGCTGTTTCTGCTCAGACATGGAAGAAGCAACAAACAGTGATGGACAGATTAGTGAGATCAGACTTCAGAAAAGTCGTCCATCTTTGGTTGATAAAGGGTATCTGTAAATAATTTTAACTGCAAGTTTTTTCCAAAGATCATATGTAATACTAGAGGTTTTCATCAAGTAATTTTCTTTAAGTGTTTGTAGAACATAAAGGAGGAAAAAAACCAGCTCGTCAGGGAGAGACAGTGCTCACCATTTATGCTTAAATTGCAGACGGGTGTTGTGACAAATTCTGTGACCTGAAAAGAAGGTGGCTCTATTGTATATTAAAGGTCTCATATCATGCTATTTTTCAACCATCTCCATTTGTTCTAAGAACCCCAAAAACATAGTATTTGAGGTTTATTTTCCGTAACTCGCCTGTTTTCCAGAGTTTTAGCCTCTGAAAAGTCATTTTCTGAGCAACTCTACACAATCAGGCTGATTTGTGACCTACTTATGCATATTCATGAGTGGGCGTGTCTATAGACGAAACACTGACTTCCTCCTCCCCGCACGTTGACGTAGGGACAGAGGACGGCCCGCCCTCCACCCACCCACTTCGTAGCCGAGCTCATGCTGCTTTATAAACATGAGACAGAGCGTGGGGGCGGGGCGTTCACTGGCACATACATAGAGTGTAGAAAATACATACATAGCACTGTGAAAAGGACGCTGAAATGCTCACCTTCGTGGGCGTGTCAGTTTACATATCAATCACAGCAGAGAGCTTTCTGGAGGCGTGGCTTCTGCAGCTCAGTGCCGCGTCAAATTCGTCATCAAAGTGGGAACGTGTCATCAAATTGTAGCGAGGTGTTTGGGCTCACCTTGTAGTAAGAAAGGAGCAAATCACCCTCTAACTAACGATTGATGGAATCAATGAAAAAAACACTTTGGGCATGTGTATGAAGCCCTAATAGACCTTTATGATGTAAAAAGCACAGAAAAGTAGATTCAGCATAACATGGGCCCTTAAAGGCAAGAAGGGCGAGACATTTAGACAGGTTTGTGGTTTCCATGGAAAACCTACAGTAACCATAGAAACACAGCAGAAGTGAATTTCAAATGATTTGGCTCACAGGTAGGAAATCAATCTATGGTGTGTACATGCACTTACAGCCTAATAGTCAGTGGCATTATTTGAGTGTGTTGATCTTTAATACTCAATACTCCAGTTCCAGCCCAGCTCACCTGAATAAGCTATTTATGTGGTTTCTCCAGCTGTATGTAAACACACTGACTAACCAGGGTTTATGGGCTCCTTGGAAACACGTTCTGTCACCTACAGACCTGGAGATACGATGGTTTCACTCAAACATTTGTAAATGTGTCATCTTTATTGGTTCTTGTTTCTAATCACCCTCTTTGTTATAGTTCCAAACCAAACTGGAGTTCATGATTTAAATTCCAGAGATTTTGCTAAACCAGGACCCTTTAAGTGGAGTCTGACCGTATCTATCAACAAGCTGTACAAACAGGTTTTGCATATTTGATGATGTAGTCGTAGTAAACTGATATGTTTGTTGTGTTAGTCATTCATCAACCTGTCAGAATGAGTTTTAATAAATGCAAATAATTCAGGTTTGAGTTGAAGTTATATAAACAGGTGAAGAGACTCTGCAGGACAGTTTGTGGAGTTCAATCAGAGCCAACAGTCATCGTCAAAGAAGATCCAGAGGTTTGTATGATGTTATTTTTTATCTAAGAACTTGTTGATAATTGTTTTGTATTAACTAAAGTGAAATCTCTAACAGAGTTTCCCAGAGTGTTTCCCGAAATTTTAGCCCAGTTGAGTCTAGTTGTTTGTTTCTGAATTTATAGGAACGTAGGAGTGTAAAGTAGGCATTACAGTGAATGTATCCTTCATTCTCAACATCAGCTGTGGTGTTGTTTTCAGAGCAAACTTGTAGAAGTAAGAAAAAAAACATTAGAATTGACCTATAAGCTACATTTATAAAATTGATTTAAAGATTTCCTTTATGACCAGGGGCTAAAAAAGAATTGAACATCTGCTTGAGAGAAAGTCTAGTTTCAACTTCATGTGAGAGTAAAAATGTCACAAGCACCTTTTACTCAAATGTCTACATTTGAGACTAAAAGCTGTTTTATACAAAATTTAACATTTTCTAAACTGTACCTGTATGTCATCCAGAAGTTGTTCTCTTCCACTGCTGATACCAGTGGGACCCAACATTACTGACAAAGTGACATTTCTGGGGTTTAGTCAGATTGAAAGTTGTTGACCAAACAATGGTGGATGTTGAAGTTTTGGCTTTACGTGACGCCATATCACAGGAAACATGACAGATAAAGAAAGAAATGGAAACACCAGTTTGTTAAAGTGACAAACACCAGAGAAAGACTGACTTCTGTTTGTCTTTTCTTTCAGACATGGCTGCTAACTCTTCATTCTCCTCCAACGTCTCCAATCCAAACAGTTCCTCTCTCTACTGTTTTCAAATCCATCCGTACTCCATCATCATCCCAACAACTGTCTTTACAAACTTCCTCTTCCTCCTTCCTCTCTTCATCTTCATCCTCCGTCATGGCCTCCAACAGTGGAGGAAGAAGACCTCCTCCTCCTCCTCAGCAGCCATGAGTCACTCAGACTGTTTCACCTACAACATGGTCCTGATGGAACTGTTTGGAGTCATTAATTATGTTTTCTACTTTTATGGACTCTTATACAGCGATGTAATGAGCCGTTGGAGGTATAACTTGGCAACCTTCTCCTGGATAGGCCAGTTGAGTTTCCACCTGCTGACCTGTGTGGAGCGCTACCTGGCTGTGGTTCATCCCATCACCTACATGAGACTGAGGAACAGTAATGGGATCAGGATCAGAAATGTCTCCATCGTCTGTGTCTGGATGTTTAGTGGAGCTTATACACTTTCCCCAGATTATTTTGGTTATTACATCTTAGCAATAACTATAGCTGCTGTTTCCTTCTTCAGCCTCTCAGTTCTTCTGGTTCTGGTCCGTCCAGGTCCAGGGGAGCAGGGAGGGAACAGGCAATGGGCTGATCCATCAAAGAAGAGAGCTTTCTTTACCATTGTGGCCATACTGGGAGTACTGGTCCTGAAGATGTCTGCTGATTTAGTTTGGGGTATTGCAAACAATCTTAACATCCATTTTTGGTGTGTGGTTGAAGTGTTGTCTGCCTGGTTGGAGCTTCCCAAAAGTCTGGTGTTACCTCTGCTGTTTCTGCTCAGACATGGAAGAAGCAACAAACAGTGAGTGACAGATTAGTGAGATCAGACATTAGAGAAGTCGTCCATTTTTGGTTGATAAAGGACATCTGTAAAGAATTTTAACTGCAAGTTTTTTCCAAAGATCATATGTAATACTAGAGGTTTTCATCAAGTAATTTTCTTTAAGTGTTTGTAGAACATAAAGGAGGAAAAAAACCAGCTCGTCAGGGAGAGACAGTGCTCACCATTTATGCTTAAATTGCAGACGGGTGTTGGGACAAATTCTGTGACCTGAAAAGAAGGTGGCTCTATTGTATATTAAAGGTCTCATATCATGCTATTTTTCAACCATCTCCATTTGTTCTAAGAACCCCAAAAACATAGTATTTGAGGTTTATTTTCCGTAACTCGCCTGTTTTCCAGAGTTTTAGCCTCTGAAAAGTCACTTTCTGAGCAACTCTACACAATCAGGCTGATTTGTGACCTACTTATGCATATTCATGAGTGGGCGTGTCTATAGACGAAACACTGACTTCCTCCTCCCCGCACGTTGATGTAGGGACAGAGGACGGCCCGCCCTCCACCCACCCACTTCGTAGCCGAGCTCATGCTGCTTTATAAACATGAGACAGAGCGTGGGGGCGGGGCGTTCACTGGCACATACATAGACTGTAGAAAATACATACATAGCACTGTGAAAAGGACGCTGAAATGCTCACCTTCGTGGGCGTGTCTGTTTACATATCAATCACAGCAGAGAGCTTTCTGGAGGCTTGGCTTCTGCAGCTCAGTGCTGCGTCAAATTCGTCATCAAAGTGGGAACGTGTCATCAAATTGTAGCAAGGTGTTTGTGCTCACCCTGTAGTAAGAAAGGAGCAAATCACCCTCTAACTAATGATTGATGGAATCAATGAAAAAAACACTTTGGGCATGTGTATGAAGCCCTAATAGACCTTTATGATGTAAAAAGCACAGAAAAGTAGATTTAGCATAACATGGGCCCTTAAAGGCAAGAAGGGCAAGACATTTAGACAGGTTTGTGGTTTCCATGGAAAACCTACAGTAACCATAGAAACACAGCAGAAGTGAATTTCAAATGATTTGGCTCACAGGTAGGAAATCAATCTAAGGTGTGTACATGCACTTACAGCCTAATAGTCAGTGGCATTATTTGAGTGTGTTGATCTTTAATACTCAATACTCCAGTTCCAGCCCAGCTCACCTGAATAAGCTATTTATGTGGTTTCTCCAGCTGTATGTAAACACTGACTAACCAGGGTTTATGGGCTCCTTGGAAACACGTTCTGCCACCTACAGACCTGGAGATACGATGGTTTCACTCAGACATTTGTAAATGTGTCATCTTTATTGGTTCTTGTTTCTAATCACCCTCTTTGTTATAGTTCCAAACCAAACTGGAGTTCATGATTTAAATTCCAGAGATTTTGCTAAACCAGGACCCTTTAAGTGGAGTCTGACCGTATCTATCAACAAGCTGTACAAACAGGTTTTGCATATTTGATGATGTAGTCGTAGTAAACTGATATGTTTGTTGTGTTAGTCATTCATCAACCTGTCAGAATGAGTTTTAATAAATGCAAATAATTCAGGTTTGAGTTGAAGTTATATAAACAGGTGAAGAGACTCTGCAGGACAGTTTGTGGAGTTCAATCAGAGCCAACAGTCATCGTCAAAGAAGATCCAGAGGTTTGTATGATGTTATTTTTTATCTAAGAACTTGTTGATAATTGTTTTGTATTAACTAAAGTGAAATCTCTAACAGAGTTTCCCAGAGTATTTCCCGAAATTTAGCCCAGTTGAGTCTAGTTGTTTGTTCTGAATTTATAGGAACGTAGGAGTGTAAAGTAGACATTACAGTGAATGTATCCTTCATTCTCAACATCAGCTGTGGTGTTGTTTTCAGAGCAAACTTGTAGAAGTAAGAAAAAAAACATTAGAATTGACCTATAAGCTACATTTATAAAATTGATTTAAAGATTTCCTTTATGACCAGGGGCTAAAAAAGAATTGAACATCTGCTTGAGAGAAAGTCTAGTTTCAACTTCATGTGAGAGTAAAAATGTCACAAGCACCTTTTACTCAAATGTCTACATTTGAGACTAAAAGCTGTTTTATACAAAATTTAACATTTTCTAAACTGTACCTGTATGTCATCCAGAAGTTGTTCTCTTCCACTGCTGATACCAGTGGGACCTAAAATTACTGACAAAGTGACATTTCTGGGGTTTAGTCAGATTGAAAGTTGTTGACCAAACAATGGTGGATGTTGAAGTTTTGGCTTTACGTGACGCCATATCACAGGAAACATGACAGATAAAGAAAGAAATGGAAACACCAGTTTGTTAAAGTGACAAACACCAGAGAAAGACTGACTTCTGTTTGTCTTTTCTTTCAGACATGGCTGCTAACTCTTCATTCTCCTCCAACGCTCCAATCCAAACAGTTCCTCTCTCTACTGTTTTCAAATCCATCCGTACTCCATCATCATCCCAACAACTGTCTTTACAAACTTCCTCTTCCTCCTTCCTCTCTTCATCTTCATCCTCCATCATGGCCTCCAACAGTGGAGGAAGAAGACCTCCTCCTCCTCCTCAGCAGCCATGAGTCACTCAGACTGTTTTACCTACAACATGGTCCTGATGGAACTGTTTGGAGTCATTAATTATGTTTTCTACTTTTATGGACTCTTATACAGCGATGTAATGAGCCGTTGGAGGTATAACTTGGCAACCTTCTCCTGGATAGGCCAGTTGAGTTTCCACCTGCTGACCTGTGTGGAGCGCTACCTGGCTGTGGTTCATCCCATCACCTACATGAGGCTGAGGAACAGTAAAGGGATCAGGATCAGAAATGTCTCCATCGTCTGTGTCTGGATGTTTAGTGGAGCCTATATGTCCTCCCCACAGGATTTTAGTTATTACATCTTAGCAATAACTATAGCTGCTGTTTCCTTCTTCAGCCTCTCAGTTCTTCTGGTTCTGGTCCGTCCAGGTCCAGGGGAGCAGGGAGGGAATAGGCAATGGGCTGATCCATCAAAGAAGAGAGCTTTCTTTACCATTGTGGCCATACTGGGAATACTGGTCCTGAAGATGTCTGCTGATTTAGTTTGGGGTATTGCAAAAAATCTTAACATCCATTTTTGGTGTGTGGTTGAAGTGTTGTCTGCCTGGTTGGAGTTTCCCAAAAGTCTGGTGTTACCTCTGCTGTTTCTGCTCAGACATGGAAGAAGCAACAAACAGTGATGGACAGATTAGTGAGATCAGACATTAGAGAAGTCGTCCATTTTTGGTTGATAAAGGGTATCTGTAAAGAATTTTAACTGCAAGTTTTTTCCAAAGATCATATGTAATACTAGAGGTTTTCATCAAGTAATTTTCTTTAAGTGTTTGTAGAACATAAAGGAGGAAAAAAACCAGCTCGTCAGGGAGAGACAGTGCTCACCATTTATGCTTAAATTGCAGACGGGTGTTGGGACAAATTCTGTGACCTGAAAAGAAGGTGGCTCTATTGTATATTAAAGGTCTCATATCATGCTATTTTTCAACCATCTCCATTTGTTCTAAGAACCCCAAAAACATAGTATTTGAGGTTATTTTCCGTAACTCGCCTGTTTCCAGAGTTTTAGCCTCTGAAAAGTCATTTTCTGAGCAACTCTACACAATCAGGCTGATTTGTGACCTACTTATGCATATTCATGAGTGGGCGTGTCTATAGACGAAACACTGACTTCCTCCTCCCCGCACGTTGACGTAGGGACAGAGGACGGCCCGCCCTCCACCCACCCACTTCGTAGCCGAGCTCATGCTGCTTTATAAACATGAGACAGAGCGTGGGGGCGGGGCGTTCACTGGCACATACGTAGACTGTAGAAAATACATACATAGCACTGTGAAAAGGACGCTGAAATGCTCACCTTCGTGGGCATGTCAGTTTACATATCAATCACAGCAGAGAGCTTTCTGGAGGCGTGGCTTCTGCAGCTCAGTGCCGCGTCAAATTCGTCATCAAAGTGGGAACGTGTCATCAAATTGTAACGAGGTGTTTGGGCTCACCCTGTAGTAAGAAAGGAGCAAATCACCCTCTAACTAACGATTGATGGAATCAATGAAAAAAACACTTTGGGCATGTGTATGAAGCCATAATAGACCTTTATGATGTAAAAAGCACAGAAAAGTAGATTTAGCATAACATGGGCCCTTAAAGGCAAGAAGGGCGAGACATTTAGACAGGTTTGTGGTTTCCATGAAAAACCTACAGTAACCATAGAAACACAGCAGAAGTGAATTTCAAATGATTTGGCTCACAGGTAGGAAATCAATCTATGGTGTGTACATGCACTTACAGCCTAATAGTCAGTGGCATTATTTGAGTGTGTTGATCTTTAATACTCAATACTCCAGTTCCAGCCCAGCTCACCTGAATAAGCTATTTATTTGGTTTTCTCCAGCTGTATGTAAACACACTGACTAACCAGGGTTTATGGGCTCCTTGGAAACACGTTCTGTCACCTACAGACCTGGAGATGCGATGGTTTCACTCAGACATTTGTAAATGTGTCATCTTTATTGGTTCTTGTTTCTAATCACCCTCTTTGTTATAGTTCCAAACCAAACTGGAGTTCATGATTTGAATTCTGGTGATTTTGCTAAACCAGGACCCTTTAAGTGGAGTCTGACCGTATCTATCAACATGCTGTACAAACAGGTTTTGCATATTTGACGATGCAGTCGTAGTAAACTGATATGTTTGTTGTGTTAGTCATTCATCAACCTGTCAGAATGAGTTTTAATAAATGCAAATAATTCAGGTTTGAGTTGAAGTTATATAAACAGGTGAAGAGACTCTGCAGGACAGTCTGTGGAGTTCAATCAGAGCCAACAGTCATCGTCAAAGAAGATCCAGAGGTTTGTATGATCTTATACTTTATCTAAGAACTTGTTGATAATTGTTGTGTATTAACTAAAGTGAAATCTCTAACAGAGTTTCCCAGAGTATTTCCCGAAATTTTAGCCCAGTTGAGTCTAGTTGTTTGTTTCTGAGTTTATAGGAACGTAGGAGTGTAAAGTAGACATTACAGTGAATGTATCCTTCATTCTCAACATCAGCTGTGGTGTTGTTTTCAGAGCAGACTTGTAGAAGTAAGAAAAAAAACATTAGAAAGCTCCTTTAAATTATATTTTTACAATGAAATTAAAGATTTCGTTTGTGACCAGGGCCTAAAAAAGAATTGAACATCTGCTTGAGAAAAAGTCTAGTTTCTCCTTGTTTAGAGAGTAAAAATATCACAAGCACCTTGAACTCATATGTCTACTGTACTTTTGAGTCTTAAAGCTGTTTTATCCCAAATCTAACATTTTCTAAACTGTACCTGTATGTCATCCAGAAGTTGTTCTCTTCCACTGCTGATACCAGTGGGACCTAAAATTACTGACAAAGTGACATTTCTGGGGTTTAGTCAGATTGAAAGTTGTTGACCAAACAATGGTGGATGTTGAAGTTTTGGCTTTACGTGACGCCATATCACAGGAAACATGACAGATAAAGAAAGAAATGGAAACACCAGTTTGTTAAAGTGACAAACACCAGAGAAAGACTGACTTCTGTTTGTCTTTTCTTTCAGACATGGCTGCTAACTCTTCATTCTCCTCCAACGTCTCCAATCCAAACAGTTCCTCTCTCTACTGTTTTCAAATCCATCCGTACTCCATCATCATCCCAACAACTGTCTTTACAAACTTCCTCTTCCTCCTTCCTCTCTTCATCTTCATCCTCCATCATGGCCTCCAACAGTGGAGGAAGAAGACCTCCTCCTCCTCCTCAGCAGCCATGAGTCACTCAGACTGTTTTACCTACAACATGGTCCTGATGAAACTGTTTGGAGTCGTTAATTATGTTTTCTACTTTTATGGAATTTTATACAGCGATGTAATGAGCCGTTGGAGGTATAACTTGATAACCTTCTCCTGGATAGGCCAGTTGAATTTTCACCTGCTGACCTGTGTGGAGCGCTACCTGGCTGTGGTTCATCCCATCACCTACATGAGACTGAGGAACAGTAAAGGGATCAGGATCAGAAATGTCTCCATCATCTGTGTCTGGATGTTTAGTGGAGCTTATATGCCCTCCCCACATGATTTTAGTTATTACATCTTAGCAATAACTATAGCTGCTGTTTCCTTCTTCAGCCTCTCAGTTCTTCTGGTTCTGGTCCGTCCAGGTCCAGGGGAGCAGGGAGGGAACAGGAAATGGTCTGATCCATCAAAGAAGAGAGCTTTCTTTACCATTGTAGCCATACTGGGAGTACTGGTGTTGAAGCTTTCACTTGATTTAGTTTGGATGATTGCAAGAAATACTGACATAGATTTTTGGTGTGTGGTTGAAGTGTTGTTGAACTGGTTGGAGCTTCCCAACAGTCTGGTGTTACCTCTGCTGTTTCTGCTCAGACATGGAAGAAGCAACAAACAGTGAGGGACAGATTAGTGACATCAGACATTAGAGAAGTCATCCATCTTTGATTTGTTAAGTTATTTTAATCATGTCAACATAGATAGGGATTAAACGACTTGCTAACAGTTTAGCTTGAAGGCGTTTCTCTTCTTATTTAGGTTTCGTCAATCCTTTGAAGCTAAACATAGTGAAGTTGTCTAAACTAAGCTACTATAATTAACATATATCATTTATAATTAACATTAACTGAAGGCAGAGTGTGTTAATAGACACATAATTTGTGTTTAGTTCTTGTGATATTAATCATTCAACAAATATGAGATTTCTCTAAGTTTTTAAAGTAATTTAGATGATTTTTCAACTTTTTTCTTGATTTTGTGAGTTAGAGTTGCTCTATGGTTTTAGTGTTGATCTTTCAATATCTCACATAATATTTTCATTGTAGGACATGTGTGTTCACATAGATTTGGAGAATATTTATAAATCATAGCTGATTAGCAGTAACATGGTAATTTGCACCCCATACTGGACTGGAGGTTTGGGAGTTAATTAGCATTTTAAAACCAATGTAAGTCTCCGTCCATCACATCGTATCAAATGACTTCTTTTATTATTATTATTTATTTTGTGTGTCTTTCAATATTTTTTAAAGTGTAGAACATGTTTCTGAATATTTTATTTGAATCACAGGAAAGTTGTCTTTCAGCTCATGTTGTTCTAATGTATCTATTAATCATAAAGGTAACAATAACCCAACAAAGAGTGTTTGCAATCATTACATTGACTCCATTTAAGGGTTTCAACCTGCTTTACCACAAATGGCCATTAGGTGGCAGTGCATATTAATTACGGGGGTTGATTAGCAAATTACATTTTGCTGCTGTCACATATAATACAAGTATATCAAGTACTGTTAGTTCTGCAGCGTTGCATTAGCAGAGATGATTTAGGTGTGATGTGCCAAAATGTACTCAAAACTGTCCAATTCTGAATGTTACAAAACATGATTTTAGAGCATTTTTCAGTCATTCATCTTTTGACCTGCAAATTCCTGTCCAGGGTCATGGTGGTGTGTTGGTGCCTATCTCCAGATCTCATTCAGCACTAAGAGGGTACACCCTGGACATAAAACCACACAATCCTATTTACTCTATGAAACACCATATAACCCAGCACACGTGTTCTTTGGCGGTGACAAATAACCAGAGCGAAAACCCAAACAACCATGCAGAGAACATGCAAACTCCACCTTGTGAGTGTGAGTGAATGGAATTGCCACTTGTGAGAAGCACCAGCCATACATGAGTGAGTAATAAAACAGCAGTTTATGTTAATGATGTGGATGTAAAGATCTCTTGATATGCAGATGATACCACTCTCTATTGCAATGCTCACTAATCTTAGACATTGAAACGACTGCTATTATTTTCTATTTGACTTAATAAAAACTATGAATTTTACAGCCTTGAATAATTCCTTGTGTCATTTATCCTTCACTCATTGCTTCATGGTCCATTTCTCAGGTTTACATGTCCATTGTTGGCGGTTTCATGGTTCAAGTCTCTGGTTCAGTTATTTTTTTTTTTTTAGATCATAGTCACCTGTTAAATCCCATCCATGGAGGATAGTTCACAATCAAACAGAAAGATATTCAAAAACAGTCAAATTTTCCAGTATTTATTGGGTTAAATGAACCACTAAGAGCTGCACTTCTTTCTTTGAAATTTGCCTACAGGAGCTGGAAAAAACTAATTAAGGGTAAAAATTGTTTCAACACATGCAAAACTCTGCAAAGTGTTACTTACACTCTTTAAAGAGAGCTTTATAACTGAATCACTAGCAGGTTTTGACAGTCTCTCAGTCTTTATTGCAGCAGGAGGAAGGTGTTTGGAAAGGTAGGAGTTCTTTCAATCAAACATCTGGATCTGGAGTGGATTGGATGGACTGGATTACATCAGTTTATTCATGAAGCTTTGTTTATAACTTCTCTTGTAGCATAAAGAAGTAGAAAAAGTTCATAAAGGAGGCAGATTTATAGGAATAAAGAGAGTAAACAGTAAAACTGAGACATAGAAAAGTCAACACAATCCGAACTGTGTGTGTGTTTGGATTAATTTTTTTAATGTTTTTGTTTAGTTTGAATCTGTTTTCTGTTAATTAATCAGTGATATGTTAAGTTGGTTTGTTGCTTAAAGGAGGATAGGGCAGGACCAAGAAATCAGACTCCATAGTGACACAACGACGGTTGCGGGTTCAAGCCACGACAGGCTCTCGTTTGTTATTAAGGTTCTGTTAGTTCTTGAACTAATTTCTATTCACAAAAAGATTTGTTCTAAGGTCAAACCTAGATGCTAACAGACAATTACGAGACTATTTTGCCTTCTCTGTTTTCTCTTTCAGACATGACTTCTAACTCTTCGTTGTCCTCCAATGACTTCAATCCAAACAGTTCCTTTCTCTCCTTTTACTAAACCTATTCGTACTCCATCATCCTTCCATTAACCATCTTTACAATCATCATCTTCCTCCTTCCTCCTCATCTTCATATTCCATTATGACCTCCAACAGTGGAGGAGGAAGAAGACCTCCTCCTCCTCCTCAGCAGCTATGAGCCACTCAGACTTCTTCACCTACAACATGGTCCTGATGGAACTATTTGGAGTCGTTGGCTATGTTATCTTTTTTGTGGACAGATACTCAATGATGATGTTATAAATTGAGGGAATTATGTGATGAAATTATCCTGGATCAGTAAATTAAGTTTTCATCTGCTGACCTGTGTGGAGCGCTACCTGGCTGTGGTTCATCCCATCACCTACATAAGGCTGAGGAACAGTAAAGGGATCAGGATCAGAAACGTCTCCATCGTCTGTGTCTGGATGTTTAGTGGAGCTTATACGCATACACCCTTCTCACTTGATGTTAATCAATGCATCTTAGCAGTAACTATAGCATCTGTTTTTTTCCTCAGCCTCTCAGTTCTTCTGGTTCTGGTCCGTTCAGGTCCAGGGGAGCAGGGAGGGAACAGGAAATGGGCTGATTCACGAAGAAGAGAGCTTTCCTTACCATTGTGGCCATACTGGGAGTACTGGTGCAGAAGCTTTCAGCAAATATAGTTTATGGAATTGTGATTCAGTTGACCAGTCAAACGTTTCGTGTATTTGAAGTCTACTTCACCTGGTTGGAGCTTCCCAACAGTCTGGTGTGTAGGAGAACAAGGGTAGTTAATAATGGGTTATATAAATGAGAATATTAATTATGATTATTAATATTAGCTCAATGAATTACTGGGTGCCACTTCTTTAAAAAGAGGAAATGTGTTTAAGTTTTTCTTTAGACTAAACAAAGTATTAAATCAGGGAAGTGGATTCTAACAGCAAGTCTACACCATCATCACAGCTTTAATGAATCAGAGGAATCAAAGATTAAGTTTAACCTTTTATTTGCATAATCCAGTAAGAAACGAGAACAATGCGGTGATTAAACCATGATGAAATGCATTTCTAAGCTAATAAAGGTGAGGATTACATGAAGTAAAGTGAATCACTATTCTAAACTAATCGACACTAACTATTGTATAATCAAAGAATAAAATCATAACAAAGAGGGAAGACAGATGGGGGGAGACGGACAAACATAAATGTGGTGGATTGTGAGTGGAGTGTAAGTATGGGGTTGTATTGAATGAGGATGTATTGTAGTTTAAGTGAGTCAGCTCTGCTGGTCCATTGTTCACTAGTCGATACCTTGAGATGTGGTCTGGTTGGACCTGGAGACGTTCTGGGTTTGCAGGAACAACGTCTGTGTAGCAGTATAGCTGCGCTGGCGTGCCGCCGTTGAGTTCTGTTTCGTTAAACAGCAGCGTTTCTATTGGCCGATCCACATCCCCTTCTGGGATGATCGCAGCCGATTTCAGACTAAGAGGGACCACGGTTTGGTCCACGATTCAGCTGTTGGAAGGTCGGCTTTCAGGCACGTTCTTTTGCGTCTTAGGCTTTCACTGCAAGCAAGGTTCTTAAAAAGTCTAACTGATGCAACTACAAATAAAAGAAAAATGAAATGAAAAACTGGAAACATGAGGGAACTCGTGTGAGCTTGAACGCCCGCGTCCAAAACTAAAGTTTCGGGCAGCGCGTCTTTTTTTAAAAGAATTTGGAGACGCCTTTTGGAGGAGGTATCTTGGTTGATCATTCTGAGATCATATCGGTGATTGGTCAATGTCTCTGCTTTCAGCTTGTGGGTGTGTCTCAAGTGTGGGTGTGTAGTGGAATGACATAGACAACAGAGGGAGTTCCTAAACATAAAAGAATGCCTAATAATTAATTCCACATATTTCAAAACATCTTTTCAACATCATATCGTAATATATCATCTATAATGAAACAGTTAGATACCAGACACGGCTGAAAAATATCATAGTTACGACTTAATAAACCTGAATGTCAAAATTCGGGTTAAGGAATTTTCTTTATCATATGGTTAACATTCAGTACCTTGAACTAAGCTTTGTGATGTTTTCTAGTATTTCAAGCACCTTTTAAATGATTAACATTTTAAAATAGCATTCTGTTGGTTATTGAATTACATGAAAAGACAGGACAGGACAGACACTATTTGCAATTTCATGTTCTGCAGGAACCTGTAACAATAATCCTTTCTTTTGTGACTTTCCAGTCAAGCACATGTTCTTTGTTCTCATTTGAGCAGGAGAGCTAGTGTTATTCCAACGTCCTGTGTGACCAGTGGTTTGGGTTCTGGAGGTGACAACATCTGCAGGGGGTCGGAGCCCAGAGTTTGAAGACTGTTTCCTTTTGATCGTAATGTAGCAGAGAGGTGATATAGGAGGAAAACTGTTCTTGGATTCTCCTGTTCTTTTGTTCGGACAGGAAGAGGGAGAAGATCCCCCTGTGGGGCACGTTTGCATTTGACAGTAGGAGACAGACTCTCTGACTCCACTGACTGGTGAAAGTTAGACTTAGTGTCCTAAGTCAAAGATCAACTTGGAGGGTTTGGTTCCCTACAGGTGTTACCTCTGCTGTTTCTGCTCAAACATGGAAGAAGAAACAAACAGTGAGGAACAGAATTGTGAGATCAGACAAATCGTCCATCTTTAGTTTGTTGAGTCTTTGATAATTTTAGTTTAGTTAAGGCGATAATGACTTGCAAGAAGTTTTTCTTGAAGTCATTTTTCTTCTCACCTTTAAGGTTTCTTTATTCCATCAAACATGACATTTTCTGAACTAAGCATAATAATAATATATAAATAACATGAACTAGAAGCTTAGTGTCTTCAAAGACAAATATATTTTGGTTGGTTCTTCTCGTGGCTCTAGATATCTGTGATATTAATCATCAAACAAAGTTTTAGTTTTCAGGTTTATACGTCCCATCAATGCTAATAAACCATGGCAACCTGCACCATTTCCATCAACCCACAGTTTGTCCCTTTCTGCAAATGGAAAGAAAATTTGCATAGCATAAATAACCGTGTTAAAAGATTTACAAAGAGATGCAAAACATGCTACAGGCTTTTTACCCTCACACACACACATACACAGTTATGTGTTACACAACTTTATACAGAGGATCAAGTGTCTTGACACGGTCAAAGATGAATGAGCTAATATAAAACCAAATCTTCAGTGTTTTATATTTTTATTAACATTTCCAGATGTTTATGACTACATTAAACACTTTGAATAATTGTTTTGATAAGCTGTAACTTACAATAGTTAGTAATAAAAGATCTATTTTTATGCAGATGATACCACAGTCTATTGCAATGCTCACTAATCTTAGCGATTGAACGACTGCTATTCATTTCTATTTGACTTAATAAAAACTATGGACTTAACAGCATTCTTTTGTTCCTGGATTTATTTATCTATCACTAATTACCTCATGGTCCATTTCTCAGGTTTACATGTTCATTGTTGGTGGTTTAGTGCAGGGGTCTGCAACCTGCGGCTCTGGGGCCACATGTGGCTCTTTGACTCTTTTGCAATGGCTCCTTGTAGCGTTTAAAAAAATATGGTATTGATGATTAATGACAATAACTTAAAATAAAATTATGATAAAAGAATTGGTTACCCTAAAAATTAATCACATTGTGCAATAACTTTGCCACCATCCTACTGCACCTCCTGCAACATAATAATAATAATAATAATGAATTTTATTTATAATGCACTTTACATTTCAAATAAAATCTCAAAGTGCTACATGTAAACAGGATAAAAATACAATACAATACAACAATAAAAGCAAGACAAGTTAAAATTAGCTATAGGCTTTTTTAAAAAGGAAGGTCTTTAGTCCTTTTTTAAAAGCATCCACCGTCTGTGGAGACCTAAGGTGGTCAGGAAGGGCGTTCCACAGATGAGGAGCGGCAGCTTCGAAAGCCCTGTCCCCCATGGTCATGAGCCGCGTCCTGGGCGCGAGCAGACGGTGCTGTTGGCCTGACCGGGTCCTGGTTGAGGTGTGTGGTGTGAGGAGGTCAGTGAGGTAGGTGGGGGCATCACCGTGCAGACAGTGGTGGGTGTGTAGGAGGACCTTGTACTCTATGCGGGCGGAGATGGGGAGCCAGTGGAGAGTGCGGAGTATGGGGGTGATGTGATCGTATTTCCGCACCCTCATCAGGACCCTGGCAGCGCTGTTTTGGACAAACTGGAGTTTTTGGATGTTCCTGCCAGGGATCCCGATGAGGAGAGCGTTACAGTAGTCCAACCTGGAGGAGACAAACGCATGGACGAGCCTCTCTGCAGCCGAAAGGGAGAGGAAAGGACGAAGTTTTGAGATGTTACGGAGGTGAAAAAAAGAGGTTTTGCATATGTGGGTGACATGGTTGTCGAAGGAGAGGTGGGGGTCAAACTTCACCCCAAGGTTGGTAATGGAGGGAGAGAGGGGAATGCTGTGGCCAAAAATTGAAACTGAGGCGATGGGGGAGGTACGGAGTTGTTGAGGAGTACCAGTTTGGATGGCTTCTGTTTTTGAGCCATTCAGCTGCAAGAAGTTTTGTCTCATCCATGCGTTTATCTCCTCCAGGCAGGAGCTGAGACGAGTGAGGGTGGCAGAGGGGGACCCAGAGGGGGAGACCTTGAGGTAGAGTTGTGTGTCGTCAGCGTAGCAGTGGAAGTTAATTCCGTGCCTGCCGACGACACACCCGAGGGGAAGCATGTAAATAGTGAAGAGGGTGGGGCCGAGCACGGAGCCCTGGGGGACCCCACAGGTGATAGTGTGGGGGCGGGATTTAGCATTCCCCAGGACCACGTACTCGGTCCTGTCAGTGAGATAGGAACGGAACCAGTGAAGGATGGTGTCAGAGAGGCCAATGTGCTGGAGACGGTGGAGAAGGATGTTGTGGTCGATGGTGTCGAAGGCAGCAGAGAGGTCGAGAAGAATGAGGAGGGATGTGGAACCGGAGTCGGAGGTCATCAGCAGGTCATTTGTGACTCTGATGAGCGCTGTTTCTGTACTGTGGGAGGGGCGGAAACCAGATTGGAATTTTTCATGTAGGCTGTTAGTTTTGAGGTGATTGTGGAGCTGTGAGGAGACTACTTTTTCCAGGATTTTGGATATGAATGGGAGGTTGGAGATGGGACGGTAATTTGATAAGTTTTCAGGGTCAAGAGAAGGTTTTTTCAGGAGTGGTTTGATTAAAGCTGTTTTGAGGGAAAGTGGGACGTTGCCAGTTTTCAGGGAGAGATTGATGATTTTTGTTATGAGGGGGCTAATGATTTGGTTGTGACTTTTGAGCAGAGGAGAGGGAATGGGATCCAGGGAGCAGGTGGATGGTTTTGAGGTGCAGACAATCTTCTCGACCTCCTGCTGCGTTGTGGGTATGAAGTGTGTGAGATGTTGTTTAACGGGTGTGGTCGAGATGTCATGGATGGAATTTTGAAGAGGTGCGAGAGATGAGCGGATATTGTCAATTTTGGATGTAAAACTGTCAAGGAAAATGTTGCAGTTTATTGCTGTAGGTGTGTGATGTGATGGGATCTGTGGTTTGAGGAGATGGCTGACAGTGGAAAATAGTTTTTTTGAGTTTCCTGGGTTGTTATTGATGACTGTTGAATAGTGTTCAGACCTGGCGGTGGAGAGGGCTTTTGCGTAACATCTACAGATCATCAACTTTCCTGCACCTGTGGCTAACCTTAAGTTTTAAATCCCTGGTGAGATAACTAAACCAACGAAAACACTATTTTGGAAGAAAATAGAGATTTTAATTGTGTGGAAAAAGATTTATTTAATTGCCAACATGTTGGTTTAATATGCATAATGCATGCTTGATTTGTTACAAGAAATTAGCTATTAGCATGTGTTGACCGACATGATCACTCATGTCATCAAATTCAACTTATTTTTTGTAGCCCTTCAACTCCATTAACTCATTAAATTATTTGATATTATTTTAACTGCATAGAATCTTAACACTGTATTGTCTTTATTGAGAATTTTTTTTTTTTTTTTTTTGGCTCCAGGAGGACTTTAATCCAGGCGAGATTAGGCAAAATGGCTCTTTAGAGAATAAAGGTTGCAGACCCCTGGTTTAGTGGTTTAGTTCTGTGGTTCAGCAATGTTTTTGTTTAGATCATTATTAAATGATAAATCTCATTGATGTTGGATAGTTCAAATACAAACAGAGTTATTCAAAAACAGTCAAATTTCCCTGTACTTGTTGGGTTTAATGAGCCGTGAAGAGCTGCATTCGTTGCTTTAAAATTTGCATTTCTTCACAATTGACAATCGTTTAAACGCATGCAAAACTGTGTTATTACCCCCAACACACACCCTTTAAAGTGAGCTTTATAACTGAATCACTAGCAGGTTTTGACAGTCTCTCATTCTTTATTGCAGCAGGAGGAAGGTGTTTGGAAAGGTAGGAGTTCTTTCAAACATCTGGATCTGGATTGGATGGACTTGACTGGATTAGATCAGTTTATTCATGACGCTTTGTTTATAACTTCTCTTATAGCATAAAGAAGTAGAAATAGTTCATAAAGGAGGCAGATTTATAGGAATAATGAGAGTAAACAGTAAAACTAAGATGTTTCTGTTTAGTGTTAATTAGTCATTAGTTAATTTGGCTTGTTGGTTAAAGAAAGAAGGTTGTGGGTTCAAGGCTCAACAGGTTCTAGTTTGTTAGTAACTTTCTATTAGCTCTTAAACTCATTCCTTTTCTCAACAGATTTGGCCTAAAGTCAAACCTAGATGAAGAAAAAAAAAAATTCTGGGACTATTTTGTCTTTGTTTTCTCTTTCAGACATGGCTGCTAACTCTTCGTTCTCCTCCAACGACTCCAATCCAAACAGTTCCTCCCTCTCTTGTTTACAAATCCATCCGTACTCCATCATCATCCCAACAATTTTATTTACAATCTTCATCTTCCACCTTCCTCTCTTCATCTTCATCCTCCATCATGGCCTCCAACAGTGGAGGAAGAAGACCTCCTCCTCCTCCTCAGCAGCCATGAGTCACTCAGACTGTTTCACCTACAACATGGTCCTGATGGAACTGGTTGCAGTTATTGGCTATGTTATCTTCCTTTTTGGACAGTTACACAATGATGATGTTGTAATAAGTTGGGGGTATAATGTGTTGAGATTTACCTGGGTCGGTAAATTGAGTTTTCACCTGCTGACCTGTGTGGAGCGCTACCTGGCTGTGGTTCATCCCATCACCTACATGAGGCTGAGGAACAGTAAAGGGATCAGGATCAGGAACATCTCCATCGTCTGTGTCTGGATGATTAGTGGATTCTGGATGTTAAGTGCAGCGTATGTGCCCTCTGTACATTATTTAGATTACTGTGTCCCAGCAATAATTATAGCAGCTGTTTCCTTCTTGAGCCTCTCAGTTCTTCTGGTTCTGGTCCGTCCAGGTCCAGGGGAGCAGGGAGGAAACAGGAAATGGGCTGATCCATCAAAGAAAAGAGCTTTCTTTACCATTGTGGCCATACTGGGAGTACTGGTGCTGAAGCTTTCTGTTGATTCAATTTGGGAGATTGCAAATAATCTTCACATCCATTTTTTTTGTGTGGTTCAAGTGTGCATAGCTTGGTTGGAGCTTCCCAACAGTCTGGTGTTACCTCTGCTGTTTCTGCTCAGACATGGAAGAAGCAACAACAGTGAGGGACAGATTAGTGAGACCAGACATTAGAAAAGTCGTCCATCTTTGATTTGTTGTTATTTTAATCACGTTAGCATAGTTAGAGCAAAAACAACTAGGCAACGATTTTGTTTGAAGAAGTTTCTCTTCTCATTGTAAAGGTTTCTTCAATCCTTTGAAGCTAAACATTGTGAAGTTGTCTAAACTAAGCTACTATAATTAACATATAGCATTTTTTTTTTTTTTTTAATTCATTCAGTTTATTTCCATCATGGTTGCATTCACAGATGTTTTCTTTTTCTCTCTTTTTATTTTTTATTTTTGTACATGCCGAAAAAGGAGACGAGAGAAGCAGGTTGCTTATCCGAGTCCCGTCCCCTATTTTGAACACAGAAAATTTACATCAGAGCTCGTCTCTCTGGTCAAACATTCTTTGGTTCTGAACACAATTTCATTTTTTTTCTTTTTTTTTGTCCTTTTTTGTGTAGGATTTATTCTCACCTGTAGTCAGTGTTGTCTTCTTCTTTTTTCTTTTTTTAATTCTTCCTCTCCATCGTTGTTCGTGTTGTCCTTCTTCCCCGTAGATTTCATTCCCAACCATTGTTCGTGTTCCTCCAGTTCAAAAGAAAAGTTCATCTTCTTTCTCATTGATGTGTTGATCTCGTATTCTTGCAAAAATGTCTTCCAAGTTTTTTTTTTTTATATCTAGCCAAGCTTGCAGCTTGTTTTGTCTCTGCATCAAGGTTATTCCAGCTGGTAATAGCTCTATTTACAGTGTTGTATTTTCCAATGTTAGATTTAACCCTTTCTTGTATAAACACATTATTATGTCTTAGTTCATAAGCAGTTTGTTTGTATGTGAAACGTTTTTGTATTTGATATGGGAGTGTTTTTGTGAAGCCCTATATGCGAGAATTTGTGTGTTGTAGTGTATTATTTCTTGCAGTTTTAGGTATTTGGCCTTTTCAAATAGTTCATTTGTGTGTGCGTTGTGTGGTGCCTTATATAAAATCCTAATTGCTTTTTTTTGTAGTTTAAATAAAGGTTCAAGATACATTTTGTAGGTGTTTCCCCAGATTTCTGAGCAGTAATTTAAATGTGACCCAACAAGGGAAGAATAGATTGTCTTCAGTGATTTGGTTTGTAGTATTTGTTGTAATTTCCATAGGATGTAGCTGCTTTGTTTTTAACTACTTGTATGTGCTTTTTCCAGGTCAGTTTCTCATCTATCCACACTCGTAGTGCTCTATATTCTTTTACTTGTTCAATTATATCCATGTCCAGTTTCAGTCTAATATTTTCTGTTATTTTTTTATTTCCAAAGCTGATGAATTTTGTTTTGCTGACGTTTAGGGCTAGTTTATTTACATTGAGCCATGTTTGGATTTTTGATAGTTCCTCATTTGTCGTTTCTATTAGAGTTTTAATGTCTTTACCTGAGCATAGGATGGTTGTTTTGTCCGCAAACAGCGTTAGTTTGAGGCAATTTGAGACTTTGAAAATGTTGTTTATATATAGAATGAACAGTTTTGGCCCTGAAATCGAACCCTGTGGCACACCACATTGTATGGTTTGGCATATTGATATGTTTTGTTCAAAGTCCACATATTGTCTCCTATTTCTCATATAACTTTTAACCGAGTTTAGGGCGTTGTGCCTAATGCCGTAGTTTTGAAGTTTTTCCTCCAGAATATCATGGTTTATTGTGTCAAATGCTTTTTTAAGGTCCAAAAAAATGCCGAATACAAATAAATTATTTTCTAATGCATCTCTTTATTTTCCGTGGTATCAGTTATAGCCATTGCTGTTGAACGTCCTTTTCTGAACCCATATTGTCCTTCGTGTAATATATTATTCTCTTCTATGAATTTGTCCAGCCTTTTCATGAACAGTTTTTCTAGAATTTTCAATAATTGCGGTAATATTGAAATAGGTCGATAGTTGGTGAAATCTCGTTTGTCTCCACTCTTGTGGATCGGTCTGATTTTTGCGATTTTCATTTGGTCTGGGAAAATACCATTTTTGAATGAGAGATTGCTGATATATGTTAGAGTTGGGGTTATTTCAGCTGTTACAGTTTTTAGTAGACTCATAGTTAGATTATTAACGTCTCTGGATGTTTTTGAATTACAGTTTGTAATGATTGCTTTCACCTCTGCTTCCGTTACTTCTTCAAGTGTTAAATACTTATCATTCTCTATATTCTCATTGTCAAAATGGTTCCATTTAAGTGTTGGATGTTGATAGATCCCTCTCCCAGTCTCCATTCTAATATTTATAAAGAAATTATTAAGTTCTTCTGCGATTTTTTTCTTATTGTATTCCTTTAAGTTGTTTATTATAAAGTGATCTGTGGCTTCTTCTTTGCTTTTACGCATAGTTATGGAATTTATAATTTCCCAAAGTTTTTGGTTTTTTGTTTTTATTCTCTTTTAATTGTTTTTCATAATATTCTCTTTTCTTTTCTCTTAGGAGAGTGTTGACTTTGTTTCTGTATTTTTTGTATCGTAGTTCTGTTTTCAATGTTTTATCTTTAAGAGATTTTTTATATAGTGTATTTTTTTTTTGCATGCGTTTGCTATTTTTTTTTATCAATCCAGGGTATTGTGTTTGTCTTACGGTTGATTGTTATTTGTTTGAAAGGGCAGCATGTATCATATATTGTAGTTATTATGTCTGTGAATGTGTCATATGCACTGTTCACCTCCTGTTTTGTAACAACCTCCTTCCACGTTTCTGTTGTTTAAAGTTTTCTAGCTGTTTCTCTCCTTCCAGTCTTTTGTATGTTATTGGTTCGGGTGTTTCTGGGTGGATGTTGTCGTTAGTATTAACTATTGTAAATATTGGTAGATGGTCAGAGATGTCATTTATTAATATTCCATTGGTTTGATCTGAATTTTGTATGTTCGTGAAGATGTTATCTATCAGTGTTGAGCTGTATTTATTGATTCTAGTTGGTTTCGTTATAAGAGGTTTTAGTCCATTTGTGTACATGTAGTTAATGAAGTCTTCGATGTGTGTGTTTTTTAAGGGATTTAGAATGTTTATGTTGAAGTCTCCACAGATCAATATGCTCTTGTGTTTAGCCTTTTCTATTATTTTGGTTAGGTTCTCATTAAATATGGCTATTTTGCAATCAGGAGCTTGATACAAACAACAGATTAATATGTTCTCTCCCTTTGGTCTCGTTATTTTTACTGTTACACATTCCATTACTCCTTCCACAGTTGTACTCATCGTCTCTAGTATCTCCATTTCATTGTTATCTTTTATGTATAATGCCACCCCCACCACCTCGTTGATAAGCAGTAAAATGTTAATTTGCACCCCATACTGGACTGGAAGTTTGGGAGTAAATTAGCATTTTAAAACCAATTTAAGTCTTCGTCCATCAAAATGTAGAATAAAAAGTGTTTCTGAATATATTATTTGGCTTACAGGACAGTTCTATTTCTGCTCTCATGTTGTTTTAATGTATCCATTAACCATAATAAAGCTAACAATCCCAACAAAGTGTTTTCCCAATCATTACAGTGACTCTATTTAATGGTTTAACCTGTTTTACCACAAATGGCCAGTAGGTGACAGTGTACTTTAATTATGGGGGCTGTTTAGCAAATTACAGACACCCGTAACCATTTGGGATATTATCAGAACTCATTAAGTACATCAAGGTGCATTAAGGTGCTCTTCATGAATGACAAAACACAAATAAAATTGAAAAGGGAAAGAAATATATAACACTAACTACACCGCAAACCATATACAGTACTGAATATGGAATCAGAACAATATCATAATGAGTGAACTCTTGCATGGTTTTTCACAAATGCACACGATCTGTTTCACAAATGTTATTTTGAGGCACACTTGTAATATAAATCCACAGATAATGCAAATTGCTGAATGTGCATTTGCAAACTGCTTCTGTGCTGTGAAACATTTGTGTATTTGTGAGAGAAATGCGTGTGGTGAATTATGAGACTGTCCTGACGGTTCAACAAACATCACCATTGGCTGATAAAAGTGATTGACAGATTCATCAGACAATCACTTTTATCAGCATGGGTTGCCAATCCCCTGGCAAAATTGTACACACAGACATTTGGGAGATGCCTCCAAGACAATAGAAGATCTGTAAAATCTCTTGGAGACTCTGCTCAGAGATTGAACTTCAAACTGAACACCACACCATGAGGGCACAGAATCACTGACCAGCCACCTTTAAAAAAACAGAAGACAAGAACAATAATTACTGTATTTGAGCATGAGTAACAGATGTGATGAAATAAATTATCCTCTACCACATCTATCCATTACCAGATGCTCCCCAGATTTTCTGGAATATCTTGTCATATGAGTGTCTCATTTTCATTTCTTCCCTCAACCTTATAACAAGATCCATTCTGGATCCCTTTGAGTCAATGTTGCAGGCCTTACAGAGCTTGCGCACAGTGGACACCTGTTAAAGAAAGGATAAAATCATCAAGGGTATGTCTACATGTATCTTTTTTCCAGAAAAAAAACTGTATGTTGAGCTAAAAAGATTTTCAGAAAATAAATAGTGGAAAAGATTTGTTTTTGACACGTGCATAGAACATTTTTGAAAAAAAGACAAAAAAAGGGACAAACATTCAACCTATGATGATACAGAAACACTTGCACTTTTGAAAAAAAATGAAATCTGTAACCTGAAATATTACAGGCTAATAACACTTAAAATACATTTAAATATATCCAACTCTACCTTCTGCTTTGCGAGCTCATCGACCAGCCGATCTTCTGAAAACATGCTAACTTCTGCTTCAGCGGGAGACTTAGCCAGCTAAACTTTCTCAAACTCTGTGTTTAACACAAGCACGGACTTGCAGATTTCTTTCCCAATCCATCAATGCTTTGTGCTAAAGTTGTGATTGTATTTTACATCAACAGATCATCTGAAGAAACTAATAGTAATAGTCTGCAGCTGGACCCTCTCGTCTGAACACTGTGAACGTTGAGGATTATTATTTTTATCGATAATTTAACATAAACAAAACTTTTTACTTACCATGTTCTGCGCAAGGCTGTTCCGAGAAACATGTGTACCACTACTGTTTCGTCTAACAATAAAAGAAGAGTAGCTTCTTCTTCTTTGGTTGTTGACAGCAGTTGGCACCCAAAATGTTGCATTACTGCCACCTTCAGTAGAAAAGCTGCTGTGCAGGAGCCCAAAAATGGAGGGTTAGCTTCCGGGCCGGGGCATGGAGGAGCGGGGCATGGAGGTCTGCAGCTGGACCCCTCTCGATATTTCAGGAGCTGCTTTGTTTAAGAAATTATTGAGCACTCGTGCAGGGGGACATTAGCTTTGTTTCTAATTGATAGAATTTTATTAGTAAAGAAGTTGATGAGGTCGTCACTGCTCAGGTTGACCGGAATAGAGGGTTCAACAGAGCTGTGGCTTTTGGTGAACCTGGCTCAAGTGTTGAATAGAAACCAAGGATTGTTCTTGTTTTCCTCTACTAAAGTTGAATAATAAGAGGTTATCGCTTTGCAGAGAGCTTTCTTTTTTTTATAAGCTAACAAACGTTCTCTCCAGGCGGTATGAATTTCTACTATGTTTGAGGAGAGCCACTTACTTTCTAATTTTCATGATGTCAGTTTTAGAAGTTGCAATTCAGATTTATACCAGGGGTATATTGTCAGGTGGTCAATATCTAAACCGTATGTTAGAACAAGGTCCAGGGCAGGATTAAGATGATGAGTTGGTTTGTTTACATGTTGTGTAAAGCTGATTGAATATAATAGTGAAGTAAACAATTTATTTAAGCTCAGCACCAGATCAGCGAGAAAGCCAGATAATTCAGAGAGAAACTCTGAATATGGATCAGGAGGATGGTAAACTATAACCAGTAAAGTGGGATTTCTATCTTGCTTTTGGGATTACAAATTTCAACGGAGAGGCTTTCGAATGAATTTTGGTTTAGTTTGGTTTTTGGGCTGATACACCAAGAAGAAAGCTTTCCTTACCATTGTGGCCATACTGGGAGTACTGGCGCTGAAGCTGTCTGCAAATATAGTTTATGGAATTGTGATTCAGTTGACCAGTCGAATGTTTTGTGTATTTGAAGTCTGCTTGACCTGGTTGGAGCTTCCCAACAGTGACAGAATTGTGAGATCAGACAAATCGTCCATCTTTAGTTTGTTGAGTCTTTGATAATTTTAGTTTAGTTAAGGCTATAATGACTTGCAAGAAGTTTTTCTTGAAGTCGTTTTTCTTCTTACCTTTAAGGTTTCTTTATTCCATCTAACATGAAGTTTTCACAACTAAGCAACTATAATTAACATGAGCTAGAGGCTTAGTGTCTTCAAAGAGAAATATATTTTTGTTGGTTCTTATCGTGGCTCTAGATATGGGTCGAGTTCCTGTGATATTAATCATCAAACAAAGTTTTAGTTTTTAAGTTGTACATTTGATTTTTAGAGTAATTTTGATGATTTCGTGTTTTTCTTCCGATTTCATGACTAAGAATCGATTAATGTTCTTTTTTTAAGTATTTGTTGTCAGACGCTGTTTTCCATCCCATCAATGCTAATAAACCATGGCAACCTGCACCATTTAAATCAACCCACAGTTTGTCTCTTTCTGCAAATGGAAAGAAAATTTGCGTAGCGTAAATAACCGTGTTAAAAGATGCAAAACATGCTACAGGCTTTTTTCCCCTCACACATACACACGACAACATTAAACACTTGGAATAATTGTTTTGATAAGCTGTAACTTACAATAGTTAGTAATAAAATATCTATTTTTATGCAGATGATACCACAGTCTATTACAATGCTCACTAATCTTAGCGATTGAACGACTGCTATTCATTTCTATTTGACTTAATAAAAACTATGGACTTAACAGCATTCTTTTGTTCCTGGTTTTAATTATCTTTCACTAATTACCTCATGATCCATTTCTCAGGTCTACATGTTCATTGTTGGTGGTTTCATAGTTTAGTTCTGTGGTTCAGCATTTTTTTTGTTTAGATTATTATTACCTGATAAATCCATTCCAATAGTTCACATACAGAGTTATTCAAAAACAGTCAAATTTCCCTGTACTTGTTGGGTTTAATGAGCCGTGAAGAGCTGCATTCGTTGCTTTAAAATTTGCATTTCTTCACAATTGACAATCGTTTAAACGCATGCAAAACTGTGTTATTACCCCCAACACACACCCTTTAAAGAGAGCTTTATAACTGAATCACTAGCAGGTTTTGACAGTCTCTCATTCTTTATCGCAGCAGGAGGAAGGTGTTTGGAAAGGTAGGAGTTCTTTCAAACATCTGGATCTGGAGTGGATTGGATGGACTGGATTACATCAGTTTATTCATGATGCTTTGTTTATAACTTCTCTTATAGCATAAAGAAGTAGAAATAGTTCATAAAGGAGGCAGATTTATAGGAATAATGAGAGTAAACAGTAAAACTAAGATGTTTCTGTTTAGTTTGGATCTGTTTAGTGTTAATTAGTCATTAGTTGATTTGGCTTGTTGGTTAAAGAAAGAAGGTTGTGGGTTCAAGGCTCAACAGGCTCTAGTTTATTAGTAACTTTCTATTAGCTCTTAAACTCATTCCTTTTCACAACAGATTTTGCCTAAAGTCAAACCTAGATGCTAAAAAACAATTCTGGGACTATTTTGTCTTTGTTTTTTTCTTTCAGACATGGCTGCTAACTCTTCGTTCTCCTCCAACGACTCCAGTTCCTTCCCCTACTGTTTACAAATCCATCCATACTACATCATCATCCCAACAACTGTCTTTACTATCTTCCTCTTCCTCCTTCCTCTCTACATCTTCATCCTCCATCATGGCCTCCAACAGTGGAGGAAGAAGACCTCCTCCTCCTCCTCAGCAGCCATGAGTCACTCAGACTGTTTCACCTACAACATGGTCCTGATGGAACTGGTTGCAGTTGTTGGCTATGTTATCTTCCTTTTTGGACAGTTACACAATGATGATGTTATACGTTGGGGGGATTATGTGTTGACATTTACTTGGGTCGGTAAATTGAGTTTTCACCTGCTGACCTGTGTGGAGCGCAACCTGGCTGTGGTTCATCCCATCACCTACATGAGGCTGAGGAACAGTAAAGGGATCAGGATCAGAAACGTCTCCATCGTCTGTGTCTGGATGTTTAGTGGAGCTTTGACACCTCTCCCACTGCACTTCAGTTATTACATCTTAGCAGTAATTATAGCTGCTGTTTTCTTCTTCAGCCTCTCAGTTCTTCTGGTTCTGGTCCGTCCAGGTCCAGGGGAGCAGGGAGGGAACAGGAAATGGGCTGATCCATCAAAGAAGAGAGCTTTCTTTACCATTATGGCCATACTGGGAGTACTGGTGCTGAAGCTTTCACTTGATTTAGTTTGGGGGACTGCAATTGAATGTCCATGTTTTTGTGTGGTTGTTTTGTGTTTGACCTGGGTGGAGCTTCCCAACAGTCTGGTGTTACCTCTGCTGTTTCTGGTCAGACATGGAAGAAGCAACAAACAGTGATGGACAGATTAGTGACAAGAATAGTCGTCCATCTTTGGTTATTAAATGGTACCTGTAGTAAATGTTTTCCACAAGCTCTATCAAAGGTCAAATATAAAACCAAAGGTGTAGTTGTGTTGTTTTCTTTAAAAGTCTTTGTCGAGCAGCCAGGAGGAGGAGAAGACTGTGACCACCATTTATGTTCAAGTTGTAGATAGGTGTTGTGACAAAATCTGTGATGCTAAAAAATGGTGTCTCTGGTGAATGAAATCTGTGTTTATTCATAGACTTCAGCTACTGAAGCATCAGCTGTGCAGAGTTTAAGTAAAGATTCCTAAAGTTCATTAAATACATGACCTCTAAAGATCCAGATACAGACACTGATCAACGTTCATGATTTATTTAGTGTGAATCAATTCAACCTCAGTTCTGTCCTGACCCACTTTGATTCTGTCCATCCCTCCACCATCAGGGGCCATCAAAACATTTATTCCCACAGTCCTTTACTTTATATTGTGTTCTATTGTTCTCCTGGAACAACTGTAAATAGCATTACAGCAGAAAGGTTGTCAAGTATAGCCACCAGAGGAGAATATCAGGAGGAAAGCTCAGACATGAAGCTTAAAGAGTAACTAAACCCTGAGGTTTTGACTGATTTGCTTCTATAAAAAAATGCCTTGATTATGGGCGTGGCCCCTGGAGCAGTTAAGACACGCCTAGTTTATACTATCAATGCTCTAAATAACAATCTATGCTATGCTAACAAGCTACTAAATACTCGCTATAGCTCTCAATTCACAATTCTCTACAACCATCCTACTCGAGTCCACAGGTGCTAGTTTTTATAGAAGGGGCGGGGCCAACAGTGGTGGTTGGTGACATAAGAAGAAACCAAAACAACTTCCATCTCAGCTAAAAGCTAAATCTGATTGTGACTCAGTGTTTTTGACAAAAAGAAAATAAACAGCACAACTTCATATCAGATTAATTTGTTTTTAGCAGAAAATAGTAGTTTTGAGGTTTAATTACTCTTTAATACTTATAAACTTATATAAGTGATACTCTTATATACACATATGTTATAATGGTATTAAGTATAATATGATTATGAATCAGTAGGTTGTGAGTTGCAGTAGATTCAGATGATTAAATCATTTAGTTTAAAATGAATCAAAGCAGTGATTAAGAAAGTAAATGTAGTCGAGTATGAAACGTTCAGTTTAGGAACGAGTTTGAGACGCTTGTTTAACACAAATCACTAAGATATTTGATTTACTGTAAAATGTGTGAATAATCTTTAGGATTGTTTAATTTAAAGTTTAATGATTTCAAGTTGTAAACAGTTGAAATGTTTAAAAATGTAACATTATCTGTGATGTATGAAACTAACAATATTGTAAATAAGTCAGAGTTTGATTGTTGAATGTGTAAATCATCTCATCTCACTCAATGTTGGAGACTCAAAGTGTGGTGGGAGGAGTTTAAAAACAGGATATTGTTCGTACAAAGACAGTAAACGTCTGTTAAATGGTTCCGTATTGTTCAAAGAATCAGAGTTTCTGCAGGTAGAGATACATCTATAGATGTAGTCAGAAAAGATGGAACTCCTTTAAAACGAGACCAAGCTTGGAGCTTCATGGACGTTGGAATGAAAACCAAGCTGTGGAAATGGTAACATTCTGGACGTGGAAGGAAAGATTCAAAGAAGTTTCCTCAGGATGATGAAAACACCACTTGACAACTACAGAACTGAGATAATATGGTTCTTTTCACTTATACACTGTTCAAGTTTGGATTTGACAAATTATTGCCACACATGGACTGTTGACCTCCATTTTCTCTCCCACCTATTATATATTTAGATTTAACTAAGCACAGGTCTGAACGGTTTGAGATTAATTTTTATTCTACCTTTTGATTCATTGCACATTGTATAATATATGCTTAATAAAAAGTAATAAATGTCAGTTTGTCTCATGAGTTTTTATTGGTTACTGTAATTTGTGGTTTGCTTTTCACTTGGGCTTAATTTTTCCCAACCTCTAAAACTAGAGCCAAGATCAATAAGAAGAGCTGCTGGTTACAGATGTGACTAAGGTACTACAGTAAGTTCATTAGGACACTCAACTAAAGAGTCTCTTAGAGCAAGACATTTGAACATAGGCAGGTCAAAGTTAGTCCAATAACATATATTTATACATCTTCAATGTCTCCATGTAATTTACTGCTGAGACTGAAGCTCTTCCTCTGACATCACCAACATGCTGCAAATATTCCAGGAATCAAAGAATTAGATGCTGTTAGTAGAAAAACAAACATAATGTGGTGATTTAGACACTTTATGCTGTTTATTATTTCCTACTATCACACAGGGTGACCGCGGGTCCTTAAAAAGTCTTAAATATATATATTTTTTACAAATAAAAGACCTTAAAAAGTATTAAATTCTCCGTTACACAGAGGGGATCCCCAATCCCCACTGATCCTCCAGTTTTTTGTGAGGCTGAGCTCCGCCCCTTTCCTCCACCGGTTGAACAGACGTTCTTCCTATAGAGAGTGATCCACATTTTCTCCTGTGCTTTTATGTGTGATTGTTTATTTTTCAGCCTTTATGGCTTTCCTAATGTTCACTGTGTCACCACATTACGCTCTCCTGTGTGTATTCACCTCAACAATTAATACCTCCACCTCACATTGAGTAACATTTGTTTTAATTGCTCGTTTTCCTTTTCGGTCCACCGTGAAATTCATATTAGTGAATATTCATTTTGGGCGTTCACCTGACCTTTTATGGGCACCAAATGGGTGGAGCAAAGTGTTTCTTCACGTGCACCAACCTTCGAGTTGATTGTGATTTGTAAACGTAAACAGGCGTGGGACGTACGTGTGCCCTCGTTTATAAATCGTAACAAAAAGATTTGCACGCACTTCCTGGTTTTTAGCGTACGTCAGCTGTAGTGTGCTTAGCTAGGCACACTTTTATTAATGAGGCCCCAGGGCTCAATCACCGCACTTCGGTCCTTAGGTGATACGATAATGCAGACACACACATTGTGTGATTCTGAGTTGGTTACAGGGAAGACATAATGAGAAAGCTACTATACTTTTACGTTACATTTATTTAAATGTTTGATGATCAGTCATCACATAATGATTTAAGATGATCTTACATATATTATCAACTGTCTCTCCCTAATGTAGCGTCCACATCTGCCTGTTGCAGGATTATGTGCAACCTATCTCTTCCTTTTCAGGTTTCATGTTATTTTGTAGATTATGTTTATTGCAGATTTCACAAGTTCACTATTTTTTTTGAGCAATTTGTAATTGCATAATTTTTTAGAGGAATTTGTGATTGCATTATTTTTTTTAGAGCAAAATTGTAATCGCACAATTTATGAAGACCCATTTTCAGGGAACACAAACTGTATATTTGCTGATCATTTCATTGACAACTAGTTTAATAAATACCAGTGAATATATTTATGAGTAAAATGTCTAACCTTTACCTTGTTTAATGTACTGTATATGTTTTAATTATCCGGGATGAATTCACAATCAGTGTTCCGACACACACAGGGTTAGCAGGCGGAGCACCCGCAGTTGACTTTCAAATAAGGGGGAAAAAAAAAGAAAAAAATCCAAGAAGGAAACACAGGTCTGAAAACAGGATAAAAAGGGAGAAAAAAGATTTTATCTCACTAGACAAACTGTGCATTTGAGTTCATTTGGATGGTCGTGAAGTCTCTGTTGGGTATCAGCTGGTCCTAGGTCAAACAGGTCGGTCGAGGATGCAGTCAACATGGGACTGAACTACATCCTGCATCACCTCGACTCCCCAGGGACCTACGCTAGGATCCTATTTGTGGATTTCAGCTCTGCATTCAACACCATCATCCTGGACATCCTTCACCAGAAACTCACCCAGCTCACCTGTCAGTGGATCACCAACTTCCTGACTGACAGGAAGCAGCAAGTAAAGCTGGGAAGCATCACATCCAGCACTGGGTCACTCAGTACTGGTGCCCCCCAGGGGTGTGTTCTCTCCCCACTGCTATTATCCCTCTACACCAATGACTACACGTCAGGGGACCCCTCTGTGAAACTCCTGAAGTTCGCAGACGACACAATCGTCATCGGTCTCAAACCAGGACGGGGACGACGGGAGTTGGAACAGCTGGCTCTCTGGTGCAGTCAGAACCATCTGGAGCTGAACCCGCTCAAGACTGTGGAGATGACAGTGGATTTCAGGAGAAATTCCCCCACCATTCTAAACTCTTTTAGGTTCCTAAGATCCACAATCTCACAGGACCTGAAGTGGTTCTCCCACATAGACACAATCAGAAAAAAGGCACAGCAGAGGATGTACTTCCTGAGTCAGCTGAGGAAGTTCAACCTGCCCCAGGAGCTGCTGATCATGTGGCAATATCTTCAAATATTCTTTGATTTCTAAGTGTATGACATCTGGTTTCTTGGTTTTGTCGTGGTCAATCACATGATGTAAAAAAAGAGACAAATGGAGTTTAAAGTCATTTCCAAACACATTAGATGAGCCTTAAAGAGGCGTGTGTGTGCTGCACACAGGCTTTGCATACCTGAGGATGCAGGTGTTGTTTTGTGATCTTTGTGTTAGTCAATCATCAACCTGTCAGAATGAGTTATAACATATGTAAATAAATCAGGTTAGAATCAGATATATAAACAGAGGTGAAGTGACTCTGCAGAACAGTGGACGGAGTTTAATCAGAGCAAGCGGTCATCGTAGACGAAGAGCAGAACACTACAAAGGTTTGTGTGTTATAATGATCTAAACATGTGTTTAATGTGGATTTGTCAACGTTTGGATCCAAAGTGTCAAACTAAAGTCAGTTTTCAGTGATGGATCTTTGCTTTTACTCAAATATAACTTTTCAGTTCTTTATAGAAGACACAAGTACACAAGGTACTAGTTCACCAGAGACCCACGACTGAGGTGTTGAGCTGACAAAGGGAGGCGTGAAAAGTCGGAAAAATACAATAAAAACTTTCAGCCTTTGAGACACTCAAGGATTTGATGAACTTCTCACTGTACTTATCTTAGTGTTTTGGCTTTTTCTGCAAACTAGAAAAGACAAAGATCAATTCTTTTTTTTCTCTTTCAGACATGGCTGCTAACTCTTCGTTCTCCTCCAACGACTCCAATCCAAACCATCTATTCTTATGTTCTCAAACCCATCCGTACTCCATCATCCTCCCAACCATTTTCTTTACAATCATCATCTTCCTCCTTCCTCTCTTCATCTTCATCCTCCATCATGGCCTCCAACAGTGGAGGAAGAAGACCTCCTCCTCCTCCTCAGCAGCCATGAGTCACTCAGACTGTTTCACCTACAACATGGTCCTGATGGAACTGGTTGGAATCGTCGGACATGTTCTCTACTTCTGTGGACATTTACACAATGATGATTTTATACATAAGGGGTATTGTATGATGAAAATCTCCTTGATGGGTAAGTTGAGTCTTCACCTGCTGACCTGTGTGGAGCGCTACCTGGCTGTGGTTCATCCCATCACCTACATGAGGCTGAGGAACAGTAAAGGGATCAGGATCAGGAACATCTCCATCGTCTGTGTCTGGATGTTTAGTGGAGCAATTTTGCCATGCCCACAGGTTTTGAGTTATTACATCTTGGCAATAACTATAGCAGCTGTTTTTTTCTTTAGCCTCTCAGTTCTTCTGGTTCTGGTCCGTCCAGGTCCAGGGGAGCAGGGAGGGAACAGGAAATGGGCTGATCCATCAAAGAAGAGAGCTTTCTTTACCATTGTGACCATACTGGCAGTACTGGTGCTGAAGTTTTTAGTGGAATTTGGTTATAGAATTGCGTACAAGTCAAAAAGTCCAGTGCTTTGTGTGGTTGAAGTGTTTTTGACCTGGTTGACGCTTCCTAACAGTCTGGTGTTACCTCTGCTGTTTCTGCTCAGACATGGAAGAAGAAACAAACAGTGAGAGGCAGATTTGTGAAATCAGACATTAGAAAAGTCTTTGGTTTGTTAAGTTATTTTAATCATGTTAATATAGTTAGGGCTAAAACAACTTGGTAACGGTTTTGCTTGAAGATGTTTCTCTTCTCATTGTAAAGGTTTCTTCAATCCTTGGAAGCTAAACATTGTGACGTTGCCTGAACGAAGCTACTATAATTAACATGAACTGAAGGTGTTTTCATTGACTTTTTGTTGGTTTACTCTGTTTATGGCTCGAGATAAGGATCTAGTTCTTGTCATATCAATCATCCAAGAAAGTTTGGAGATATTTCCAAGCGTTTTTTGTTTATCATTTAGATGATTTTGTGACTTTTTTTAATGACTGTGACTGAGAGTTGGTCCATGTTCTTTTTTGGGTTTTGGTTTGTGTTAATTATTTCATACCTTTGTGTGTCTACGTAGAAGTGGAAACTAATTATTTCATAGAGACAGAAATCAAAGTCGATGAGCAGTAACATGTTGCATTTAGCGCCCCCTATTGGATCGGAGAATATGGACTAGGTTAGCATTTCAGAACTAGCATAAAAATAAATAGTTAACATGATTTTACAAGATGTTTGTAAATGTTTTCCCCTCAAAGTGTATCAAATAATTAGTAATAATCAAAGTGATAATTTTTTGTCTTTTGAAATGTTTTGTGTTCCATTAGTTTTTTCAAGTATAAAACATGTTTGTGAATGTTATATGTGAATCACAGCTCATGTTGTTCTAATGTATCCATTAATCATAATAAAGATAATAATAACCCATCAACAAGTATTCACAATCATTAATCAGGGGTGGGCTACTCCAGTCCTCGAGGGCTGGATTCCTGAGACTCTTTGATGTCTTTTTTCTCCCACACACGTGGTTGAAACCAATGTGTTGTCATCAAGCTCTGCATGATAATGAGCCATTCATTTGATTCATGTGTTTTAGAGCAGGGACACAATGAAAATTCTCAGGAATACGGCCCTCGAGGATTGGAGTTGCCCACCCCTAGATGGTTTCATTCTGTTTTACCACAAATGGTCATTAGGTGGCAGTGTTATAACTTTTGGACACTGTTTTGCTAATTATCGAGACCGGGAATCATACGGGACATTATCTGTTATTTTGCCGCTCTCACATATAATAAAAGTACATGCAGCTGTAGCTTTGCATGAGCAGAGATGATTAAGGCGTTATACACCAAAATTGACCCAAAATTCTGTATAGTTACAAAACCTGATTTTAGAGAATTTTTAATTAATTCATTAATTCATTCATACATCTTCTGAGCTGCTTATTCCTATCCAGGGTCACAGGGGTCTGTTGGTGCTTGTCTCCAGAAACAACCACACCCCCATTTACTCTATGAGACACCAATTATATGAACACATTCTTTTAGATAGTGAGGGGGAGGAAAAAAACAAACAAGCAAACTGATTACATAAATAAAGAAAAAAAATCTTTTTTGGTGAATAAAAGCAAGAATTTCACACAAAAACTAGCTTGATTTTCTCTATAAACGCGTACACTCATAGCACTCAACAAGGTCTCTGCTGGAGAGGCGGCACTTTGTTATGACTACCGCTATCAAAGCATAACATGTTTAGTTTTTATTTTTGAGCAGTTTTACAACATTCACATTATTCACTTATAGCGTTAAACACGTTTGTAATTCTTCTTCAGTCTGCATTTACTTCACCCACCGAAGCGTCATGTTTAAGGGGGAGTAAATAGCTCCTCAATAGCTACGAAGAGGTTTAGAACTCTTCTTCTCTACTGCCAAGAAGCCGCAGCGGTCACAGATGTTTTGGGTTGCAAACTTTGGCACAACACCGGCTTCGGTGAAGGAAGCCAAAGTTACCGTAAAAACAGCCCAAACAAAGTCTAAACGCCCGGCTCTGAGGAAGCCTCGTAGCTTAACAGTTACGGTAGACTCACGGTAGGCAAAGAGCAGTGTTTCTGGGTTTACTTAGCTTCTATAGCATGTGCCAAAGTCTGTGACCTGAAAAAATGTGTGACCGCCGCGGCTTCTCGGCGGTAGAGGGGAGCCTCTTTGTAGCTATTCAGGAGCTACACAACAGAGCTTGAACAATAATAATTACAAATCACTTCATATTCAAAATAAATGTATACGATTTTAATTTGCATTTTGACCAAACCACATCTCAGAAGATAGAGAATTTTAGCTCTAGTGAATTACGGACTGATACAGACTGCTGTATCAATTACATACTCTGCTTTTATCTTAAAGATGTTGCTTTAGAAATCTTGTCGCCGTGGTTCAGGTCTCCTGGCTGGCTCGCCAAAATATGATGTGGCTTTATCAGCCCTTTTTTTTAAATGTGAAATCAAAATACTTTAGTGAAGACATTATAATGCAGTTGTAAGCCAATAAAAAAGCATTCTGTACAATTCTATGAGAAACATTTAAGTAGTTATGATTCAGTAAGAACATTGCAAGTAGTTCATACCCAGTAAACACACTAAAACAAGTAAACAAATGTATTCAGTGTTAATGTACTCATTTTCTAAGCGTTTCTTTTCCTTACACCTGATAACTGATCCCACATTTTTTCTCCTCATCTCCTCCTGTCTAATGAGGTTTATGAGCGGAAGTTAAAATGTGGACTGAACTAAATTTGTGTTATCGCTGTGTAAATGTCCCAACAGTAGTATCTTTCCTCCAACAGCTGGCATTATTCATCAAAATGATTTGCCCTCATCTTACAATGAAAATTTCTAATTTTATTGTGAAATATCCATATTTTGTACCGTGTAAAGTGTGAATGTAGTCACTAAATTGTAGTTGGAATTAACTAATAACCCAGTGAACAGACATCAGTGAATATAAACAATCATTAAAAGATTAATCTATATTTAAAAAGGTTTGGATTGATTGTTTTTTTTCTTCTGCACTAATAAACCACACATAACTTCTTGGGTGCATTTCATTGGCTATTGTTACATCTTGTTTTGGAGATGGTGGAATAATCAACTCAGAGACCAGAGGGAGTTACACACAATGTAGATTTATTGTGGAAACCAAACAAGCACGTTGGCTACAGCCGAATGTCTCAGCACAGTAAACTATGTGGACAGATGAAGACTAAACCCAGTGAACCATCCAGTCCTTTTATAGTGCAGGTAATGAGCAGGACTCACCTGTGACCAAATGGCAAGACCATCTGATTACTCAACTACCAACACATGTGCAGAGATGGATCAGAAGCTCCAGGAACCCACAGACACAGAGAAAGGACAGAATAAACCAACAGCAGACACTGAATAACAAGAAGAAAACACACTGAGTACTGAAACCAACCTTACAAAGCCAAAAACATGCAATAAAGTTAAAACAAAATCTACCTTTAATCAAACGAAGAAGAATCTCTTCGAACAATGGTTTGAAACTGGTTTGGCTTTGAGAGCCCACTGTGACCACAGCCAGTATTATCAGCTACCAAAAATCCACTTTAATTAGATATGAAAAAAGTCAATGGGTTTGGTTTTTATTTGAATTTTAAAATTTGAATTACTTTATTAATCCCTGAAGGGAAATTGCATTGCACTCTGTTATTTTTAGGGACATGCTTCTCACACACGCCCGAATCACACACATGCACAAACAGGACCTGTGAATATGCATTAATGGAGAGATGTCAGAGTCGGGCTGCTTTTACAATGAAGGGAGCGCACCAGAGCAGTGTTGGGGTTTGGTGCCTTGCTCAAGGGCAACTTCCGTATTTTTGGTCTGCATTGGGACTCGAACCGGCCATGTCTCTATGGACTGAGCTTTTTCACTTTTCACTTTTCAACCAATCCAACATGGATGGAGACACAGCAGCCACACAGCGCACTAATCTACCAATGTATCACAATATCAAAACTCAACATAAGTCATTCCTATTTTTTTTTTTTTTTTTTACAAATACGCAACATTGTCCAACCTTCAATATCTGACTTCCAATATCAACCAATTGTGATATGTTCTGTCTAAACTAACAATCATGGATCTTATGCCTGGTATCATCTTATTAGATTTTTCACTATCAACGGAAAACTTAATATCAATATGTAGCGATATTACATTACTATGCTGGTATCAGCATGCTACTATCATCCATATTTACTCTTCCTAAGTGTTCTCATTTTGAACAAACAACACACAAATGTCTAAGTAATAAGGCTAAAGGTTGTAGGTTAAAGCAAAAGCTTCTACACACCTGTCCTACTCCATCACAACAAACAAAACAATGCTCTCAGCAAAAAAAAAACTAATATCACTATTTTTACAATACACAATCAATATAGACACACAGTTTTATATATAAAGGTTATACATGTACATCAAACATATATACATACATGCATGTACATGACATGCACATAATAATAATAATAATAATAATAATAATAATAATAATAATAATAATAATAATAATAATAATAATTAAAGCCGCGAGCGGCGTCATAGGTTCCGATGAAGCGGCCGGGGGCGGTAACCCACGGTCACGTATACCACTGTTTTGGGAATTGGCCTGAGCAAATTTGGTGTAAATTGGTGTAAAAACAACTGAGATATTGCATTTACCAAGAAATGGCAAAAGATTTTCCTGTCATGATAGGCCCCTCCCACTTTTCACAGCCTGCTCTATTTGCCATAGCAATGTGCTTCCATCTAATAAGATTCATCCTACAGTGTTTTGAAGTCAACACGACATGTCGTCTTTCCGCCAGAGCTGCTGGCGTAGGACGGCCCAAGAAGCGGCGCCCTCTGAGAACGCAAGGCATTATGGGTAAATTGGTTATGGAGTTTTGTTTATGGCTGGACAGTCGTCGTGTGTATCAAATATGAAGCAGTTTGAATTTAGCATTCTAGAGTTATAAACGTTTTTGTATAACGGCGTAGTTATGGCGAGGGATTTTTGTGTCATTATAGGCCCCTCCCACTGGCCATGATGGGTAATTTGGTCATCGAGCGTTGTTTATGGATGGACAATCATCGTGTGTATCAAATATGAAGCAGTTTGAACTTTGCATTGAAGTGTTATAAGCATTTTCCTATTATAGCGTGCTGATGGCGAAGGATTCTCCCGTGTCATTATAGGCCCCTCCCACTTATCACAGCCTGTTTTTTCTTCCATAGCAATTTGCTACCCTCTGTGTAGGTTCATCCTACAGTGTTTTGTAGCGGACAGATATCGTCTGTCCGCTACAGCTGCTCGTGTTGGACGACCACAGAAGCGGCGCCCTCTGAGAGCGCAAGGCATTATGGGTAAATTGGTTCTCGAGTTTTGTTTATGGCTGTACGGTCATCATGTGTATCAAATATGAAGCAGTTTGAACTTTGCATTCTAGAGTTATAAGCTTTTTCCTAGAACGGCGTCCTGTAAATGCTAACCGTGTACATGACCTTAAATGACACCGGTCGAAAACACAAGGCATGATGGGAAATGTTTCAAAGCAGTCATGACCACGCTTGGGCACATGTCCTTTGTGTGAAATTTGAAGCTGATCGAAGTTTGTGTGTCAGAGTTATGGAGATTTGGAATTTTTTGTGTGCTAACGAAAATTAGCATTGCATTTTTGTGGCGGCGCCACGACCAAACCGTGACAGATACGAAAATTCTTTCGATAACTTTTCATCTTCAATGGGTCCTATGTGGTGTTGCCAAGTTTTAGGCGAATCGGATGAATCCCCTCAGACTAGATAGCGCAGATGCGTTTCGAGGGCGAAACGCCATTTTTGACCTTTGACCCAAGATGGCTGACTTCCTGTTTGGTTTTGGGCGGGGTCACAATGTAACTTTTTGCTCATTCTGGGGCGAAGACTACATGTGGTGATTTTCGTGCAAATCGGTCAGACCTGGCGGTCGTGTGGTTCCATCGTTTGTTTTGGCGGCGAAACGGACAGAAAACGGACTTTTCTGTCCGTTTTTTTTCACGCCACCAAATTATCAAATTTTTCGCCAGGCCTGAGGTGCGTGCAAATTTCGGTGAGTTTTCGGGCATTTTTAGGGGGTCGAATTAGCGATCAAAGGCGGGCGGGGTATAATAATAATAGGAAATAAAAGCGAAAACAATAGGTTCCTCTGTCCCATTCTGGGACATCGGAACCTAATAATAATAATATACTGTTTAATATTTATGACTGTTCATCAATTACATTTTAAATACAAAATATAGAGTGGCAATATTTAAAATAATAATAAACTCGATCACAATATATACTTTTTATTATGTTTATTAAGAATTAATATATTTCATACCATTATATGCACATTATGTATTATTGTTGTCCTAGATAAAATTGTTGCTCTTCTTTCTTATACTTACTCATGATACATGATTTAAAAAACTATTTTTAACCTGGTTCATGTTGCTGCTTTGTTTTATTTAATCTTTTAGGCAGTTTCATAATTTTACCCCTGCTATTGTTATACTCAATCAATAATAAAGATCTATTTAAGAGATAAAATTCAAATTCACTGCCCTCTCAGAGTGAAAATACAGTACATGGCATGACATGAATATTGATACATAATAAAATAATGTTTTTTTTTTCTATTTCCTTGTCTTTTAAAATTCCAATGACCAATGATAGACAACAACCCTATTTACCCTATAGAATAATTTTTCGGTACACCACCATTATTCAAACGTCTGTTGCTTCAAAACGTATTTCAAGACAATAAATAAATTATGTTTTCCTGTAAAGAGTAACTAAACCCCAAACTCACTTTTTTTCTGCTGTATATATATGTATTTTATTATTATATTTGGGTATTAAGTAGTGCTATTGATTGATCCCAGCCCAACTTTTAACATTTTAGTAAAAGTATTTTATTTTGTGTATTTAGTTGTAAAATGTCAGATATACTGGCCTCTAAGGGTTGAACGCCAACTATTACAATTACATTGTACTTTCGGCTGAGACAGATTATTTGGATTATCGTGCGTCACTATCGTTCACTGTTAGCCCCGCCCCTCCTATAAAAGCTGAGAAGAGGAAGGAGGGTTTCCTCCAATCACAGCCCTCGGTGATTGGACAGCCTCAATGAGGAAGTCTAACCCTGAATTTCCACTGGATCCGAAACATCTCCGTAACTGCTGCGAAACAGCAACGCAGTTGATTCAAGTCAATGTGTCAATTTCCAACGCATGCAAATCTGCACCAGCACAGCTTCGTAACTGTTGAGTCATGCCGGAGCCCTCTGCTGCACTTCTATTTCTGCTGGACGCTGGAGCTGTGCTGCAGCAGTTTAACAAAAATTAACCCGTGCGGGACAGGAAGTAGTGCAGTGACACAGAATAAAATATCAGGATTATTTTCAAAATAAAATACTCTGTACAAGGTGGATTGTGTCTCCATCCATTGACAGAAGTTACCCCTGACAGAGGAAAACACTGACCTTCCGGGACCTCCAGCGACTCGACCTAAAAACCAAGCAAATATTCAGACTTAGGGGGGAACCATACCATGGTTGGCCTGATCCGTGCACTTTTAAAATCGTATTTCACATATAAGTATTGAATTTATCCATGGTTGAATCACATACTGTATACTGTATGTGTCGTGCAAATACACGTGAATTGGCGGGATCTCCTGAGTCCTTGCTGCAACAAATGCACAGCAAAACCGGAGGGGGATTGCTGGACTGCAGATTCAGCTGAAGTCACGAAGCGGAGCAGTTTCGGTGCAGATACAGTGGAAATCCAGGGTTATGTTCGGTGTGAAACGGCTCACTGCAACGGTGAAGTGTTTGACTCTGAGCTTCTATAATGAGCTGGTTCTGGTCTAATCAGAGGGTTCATTAAGCTATGTGTGTAGTGTAGGTCTGGTCTTATCCATAACGTAATTTGCTTTAGTCTTGGCTTTACCACATGTGAGTTTGCCGGCTCTCTGCAGGAACAGCAGAGGACACACCAGACTGGAGGGCACAGACAACCACATGTCCACCAGAAACAAAGCACAGTTTCCAGTTTCTCCTAGACGTAAAATGTGATTTAAAATCGAAAGAACGATATTACATGTAAACTTCACCACAAGTACACAAAGTATGGCCGCGATGACATAGAAAGCCCTGAGCTTTGATTGGTCAATGCTTGAACAAACCCCACCTTTATCCCCCGGCCCTGGACGAATCAGGACGCGGAGAACAGAAACGCTGCAGAAAAAGATGATGACTATGATCATGGTGAAGTAACAGAAGCATAAGATGACATAACCCTCAGTGGTTAACTGATAGAGAACACATATTATACCAAAGCATAGGAACCAACAAAAAACAGTGGCGACTTTCCTGATCCGAGCTCCTCTCTCGCTCTTCAGACTCAGGTAGAAGATAGGATGGACCACGGCCAGGTAGCGCTCCACGCAGGTGAGGGCGTGAAAACACACTTGAAGGGAATACAAGGTGGATATCAATAATGACGGAAGCAACACGAGATAGGAGCATTCTGCAAAGGAACCAGCGAGGATGAGAACAGAGATAGGGATCTCCAACAGTTCTGTGGTGACTATATTGTAGGTGAAGAAGTCGGAGTGGCTCATCGGTTGGCCCGAGGACCGCTGGTGTCCCAGGTAGAAGATGAAGAGGCCCAGAGGTAAGAAGAGGACGATGCCGATGAAGAGCATCACAGCCACTGTGCCTGTTCCTACTGGTAAAGCCAAGCATTCAAGGAACAAACTGGAAAGGGTCGTGATGGAGGAGGGTTCATCAAGGGAGGTGTTTACAGACATGGCTGTAGGAAAAAGAGAGTCAGAAGAACAGAAGGAGACGAAGAACAGAAGGAGAACGTTAGTTACAGAAGGACCAAAGGCCTTAAAGATGTTCTCTTTATAGGGTACTAATGCTGGATACATTTATCACATCATTACTGGACATCATTGTATACCAACTATTAATACCAACAAAGTGAGAAAGTATCATGAATTGTAAACTTCATCAATGTCACTCGGCTCTTAAACAACGTGATAACAGCGACAGGAAACTGAGAACCTCCAACAGTCAATTGGTTTGTCATGATCTCACTATCCATTAATGTTGCTCCAACAGGTTTCTACCTGACCATCAAGAAGATTTACCAAATGAACCGGACCGTTTTAGTACTCTAGACCTTGGGTGTCAGGGTACCACCTTTCATCCAGATAGTCTTTCTGCCCCTTCAGGTAGTTTGTGTCAGGTGCTTGTGTGACAGTTGGTTGCTAATGTGTATCTGTACTCGGGTGTATAGTCTATTACATACAGTGGTTCTCATACTTTTTTGGCCCAAGTACCCTCTTTCTTTTATTTCTGAATCCAAATACCCCCTTTGTCCGATGACATCATTTTGGTAGAATACTATGAAAATACAACTATGGAATGAATGACTGCAATAGACTGACACCCTTTGCAAGGTCTAACTTCCATTGAGAGCTTGAGATAGGCACCAGCAGACCCCTGAGACCCTGAACTAAAGAAAAAGTGGATCAGAAAATGGATGGGTGGATGGAATGAGTGATAACACATTCGAAAGAATCTCATTTTGTAAATGAGTGCAATGGGACTGTATTTAGTGCCTCCTGAATAGATTTATTTCTATAGTTTTTTTTGAATAATTTCCAGTCATCTCCTGCTTAGTGTAGAACCAAGATTTTGACCCTTGCATCTTCAGTTTAAGTTCTAATCAAGATCATTTTTATCATCGTTATCATGATTATGATTTTTTTTAACTATAAACAAATGCTAGAAAACAAAACATTTTAATGTTTTTGCTCGTACATTTTTCAAGTACTTAACTTTAGAAACACTGGTCTATTGTGTGTGTCATCCGTCCATCTCTGTGCATGTGTCTGTCAGTGTCTGTGCGTATGTCCCTGCTGGTCTGTGTGCGTATCTCGTCTGCCGGTCTGTGTTGTCCGTGTGCGTTCTCTGCTCTGTTCAGTGTTTGTGTGACTCTACGTGGCTGTGTTTGGAAGCATTCGTGGCACAGGTGTGGGTGAGGTTTTATTTGGATGTTTGTGAGTGTATTAGTGTGGCTGTGGAGTGAGCAGCAGGGCATTTTTTTTGCCCGTGTGTTCCGTAGTCAACTGTCTCGTGTTCTTTATCGGTCGTATAGGTGTAAGTGAGTGCTAGAGTGGGAGAGTGCTTGTGTCTGTTGTATGAATGTTTGAGTCCGTAAGCTCATACTTATGGCGGGAACGCACAGCTGGGCGGTGCCTTGTTGTGGGCACCGGTTCCTTGTTCGGTTTGATTTGAGGGATACTAAGTGTTGGTGAACAACAATTCGTCTTTGTCAAGCAGAAGCGGAGTTCTTTGTCAAGCTTGAATGGGTCGAACCCAAGTGAGTGCGCACGGAAGTCTCAGCTCTTGAGACCCTTTTCGTGCCCAATCTGTCAGTCTGTGAACTCTCTTGGTTTTTCCAATTCAAACTGCATCAAACCATCTTTGCATCTGGGTCTTTTTACTGCCTGGTCATGAAAATGTGAAGACTTAGGGTGCTTTCACACATACCTCTTTGATCCGCACCGTGCTTCGTTTCCTCAGATACCCTGGTCTTTTTTTGCGAAATGTGAAAGCTCACTCAAACTCTGGAGTGGAGCCAACAAGCGAACTCTGGTCCTCTGTAAAATGTGGGTCTCGGTTCGCCTCAAGTGAAGCATGGTGCAGTTTTTAATCATGTGAGAAAGCAAACAGGACCAAATATAGGACTTTACTTTGAAACGCAATTGTGACGGAGCAACTCCATTAGTGGCTGGGCAGCGGCTCACAGCAATCAACACAAACTGTCTTTGTGGTAATAGGCACGCACACACACTGACGACCCAGTGCCCAGCAGGCAGCACACACACAAATATCTATCTATCTATCCATTGTCAGACCATTTGTCATCACACAAAAACAAGTCACAAACATTTCCTCACTCCCTTCCATATTACTCCCACATCATGCATATATATTACTTCTCTCTCTTCCTCAAACTGTTCACATGGTCAGTGATGGCTGCACACCTGACTGCTGTTTTATCTGCTTATATATTCTCCCATCTTCACACATTATACATCCTTACCGTTAAGTTACCGATGTCATGACGCCTCTGAGCGCTGACAGGTGGGAAACGCAGTGGCATCAGATGTTTATGTAGTGCATTAAAGCAGGTTGTGTGATTATGGGTTATTTTGAATTATTATTAACTAGTACAGTGCCCGTCGGAAGTATGCATTCATGTGGGAGCATAAAGGATATAATTGCGGGTGCAAAATGTGGGTGTTATTTTCCTATTTTAATTCTATGGGACATGTGCATGACGTGTGCATGATAAATGTGTTTGTTGTTTTTTTGTGCATTTTTTGTATAATTATTGTTTTTGTTGCCATTGTAGTGTGATTCAGGAGTCATTTGTGTATTTTTTGTATAAATATTGTTTAGTTTTTTGTTTTATTTTACTCAGTTAGTATATTTTTATTATAAATGTGTGTGTGTGTGTGTGTGTGTGTGTGTGTGTGTGTGTGTGTGTGTGTGTGTCTACATCCATCTAGGACAGTGCCCGTTGGAAGTATGCATTCATGTGGGAGCATAAGTACAGTTGTCAATTATGGCCAAATGAGTATGTGTTTGAAGGTTGGATGTACAAAGAGATGTACATACTCTGTACTCTGTTATAAAGGGGTTTATTTGCGGGTGCAAAGTAAAATAGCGTGTGCAATTTCCCTGGTTTAATACTATGGGACATGTGCATGATAAATGTGTTTGTTGTTTTTTATACTCATTTTATTTTTTTTGTTTGATGTATTTTTCTGTAATGTATGTTTTTGGAGTCATTATGTCTATTTTTGTATCTTTCTGTTGTCTTTTTGTGCATTTTTTGTATAATTATTTTTTTTGTTGCCATTGTAGTGATTCTGGAATCATTTTGTGTGATTTTTTGTATTTTTTTTGGTGTAGTTTTGTGCATTTCTATTGTTATTTTGTGTTTTTTTTGTATAAATATTTAGCTTTGTGTATTTTGATATGTTTGTTGTTGTTTGGTGTTTTTAAAGCCTTTTTGTATATTTTTATGCATTTCTGTTGTCATTTTGTGTACTTTTTGTATAAATATTGTTTAATTTTTTGTTTTATTTTACTAATTTAGTATATTTTTATTATAAATACTGTGTGTGTGTACGTGTGTGTGTGTCTACATCCATCTCCTCCGTGCATCAGCCGTGTGTGTTTTTATTAATGGTGTTTCTGGGAGGTTTGTTTTAGGATTTCTTTTGGAAAACAAAGGAAGAGGGACCGAATATAGGACGTGACGGCACAACTGTTAGTGACAGGGCAGCGACACAAAGCAGTCACACAAACTGTGGTCACAGCAACAAGCACGCACACATGAACACACCCAGTGCTCCTCCGTTCTGCAGCAACACACAGGCATACACGTCTCAAACATTTCCACACTCATTGTGTTTAAGGGTTATTTTGAGTCATTATAACGTTTTTGGGTTTTTTTTTGAGGATTTCCTTTGTAAAATGCATTTTTCTGACAGAAGTCTATGGAGGCTGAAGTATTCTGTCAAATAGGCGACCGACCGTTTTGCCTGCGTGACGTTGTTCAGAAAAGTTGGTGTAATGTAATAATAAACAGTTAATTATACTTGGTAATTCAAACATTACTAAGCATTAATAAATGTTAAATAATGTAATTAGTTATCCTTATGGATGCATTGCTAATTACTCTAATGTCCCTCATAATAATTTACCTATAGTGTTTATTTGTGTGTGTGAGTGTGTGTTGAGTGTGTATGTTAATGTTCTCACCAGGTAGCCCTTACCTAACCTTAAATAAGATACTGTTAACCTGACATAAACCTTAATATAAGTATAGGAGTTCCTCATAAACATTACATTTTTCAAGTTTAAGTAAGGTATCAATTATTTCATTTCTGTAACAAGTATTATATTAAAATACATTTTTATAAATGTACATGTAGTTATGTTCCATACATTTCCCCAAAGTCATCATGATAGTTAAAATATGAAACATACGGTACATGAAATGGCTGATTTAATTTCTAATCTTTCACAGGGACAGACAAAATGACATTTTATTCAGTCGAGGGCAGAAAATGAACATGCGGCCCTTGGTCTAAGCAAATGTACAAATGTACAAAATGACAGAAAAATACACACAAAAAAAAAGAATTACAACATTGCAGGAAAATACAGTAAAATACAAGAGAAAAACATGAAAAATACTCCAAAAACACACAAAACTGCTACAAAAATGAACAAATAGACAACAGTAATACACAAAATTGCTCAGAAAATAAACAAAATGACAACAAAAGTACACAAAAAGACAAGAAAAACACTGCAAACCCACAATACTAACAAACAAGCAAAAAACGACAACAGAAATACACAAAAAATACTAAAAAAAAAACCGCACAAAATGACAACACAAATACACAATATGACTCCAAAAAACATATATTATACAGGAAAAATACACAAAAGGACTACAGAAATGCACAAAATGCTTCACAACGAGCAAGACAACAATAAACATACATAGAATGAGAGAAAAACACACAAATGACTATAAAAACTCATTGATCTTTCCTGTATTAATGCTCAGATCTCTCATTATTCTAAATGCTGACATGAATGTTGATCATGTGACACACTGATCAAACAAACACATTTTTTCATCCCCGCTGTGATAAAAGTTGTCTTCCTCTGCCTTACATAATTTACATCTGAAGTGCACTTAAACCAAGGGGCCCTTTGTGGAAGTCTGTAGGGAGTAGTGCAGTTATTGGGATGCAGCCTTAGTCCTGGATTGTTGACATCGTAAGTAGTTCAACTTGACCTTAGAACCTTATCAGTTCTAGAGTTTGGCTTTTCAACAACTGGCTGATCGAACGTTCACTGGAACAAGTAGAGGAACCATGAACTGTCACAGACACCGTTTAGTACTGAATAAGGTCTGAATAATAATATTATTATTCTACTCACCCATTCAGGAACACTTGGTGTTGTGTCGTGTTGAGCAGCAGCAGACTTTGTGCTGCAGGTCAACGACAGGACAAGTGTATGTGATGGAATGTTTTTATTTATGCAAATAGAGCGAGAAGCTGTGGCCCCAACGAGTGCTGGAGGCAAATCTTCTGTCCAAACACTCACACCAACGCCATCAGTCATCAATCATCAGTCAACAGTCAACTCTACAGCTGGGCAACGACCAATCAGAGATCAGATGGTTTCAAACACTTTATTTACATTTAATTTCCACACAAAATGAGTACTTTACAAGATTCAAAATGTGACATTTTACCATAAAACCATTCAAACCTTTGTCAGTAAGGGAGAAGATACAACATTTTATTTTATTTAGTCCTAATAAATCTAATAACCATTTCTGTTATTAAATAAACATGATTGACACTTTTCATTAAATATTTACTTAAAACAAACACTTTTTTTAACACTCAACACAATCACAAATAAAAGCTAAGAAATACAAATCCTCTCTTTCATTAAAGACAACTGACTACGTATAAGAGTTTATTTCTGTATTCATTTTGTCTTCTTTTTGAATAGTTTTTTCAGTCAAAACATGTCGGGAGATTAAAAAAAAAAAATCCTGAAAAAAATGAAACTGAATAAACAAAACCTCAAAAGAAGACACAATGAATCTCGCTGGAACTATTAAACATGGAAGTCACGTGAAACTTCAAAGGAAACATCAAAGAAAACATCAGAGGCGATCAGCAGAACTCCTCTGACAAAGACTGGCAGTTGACAGTCGAAATATATCAGGAGAAAAAAAAAACATCCTGAAAAAGAAGACAAAATGAATCTTGCTGGAACTACAAATCTTTGTAGTTTTCTATCAGTTCAAGCCTGATTTACCGTAAATACATTTATTAAAACTCATCCTGACAGACTAACAAATGACTAAACACAACAAAAATAATAATGGGATAATAATCCTAAAACATAACCAAACAATAAAAACATGAAAGATAATCCTAAAATGAACAAATAATCAGTTAAAAGCTCATTTAAACGTTGGGTTTTGAGCCTGTTCTTAAAAATATGAAGGCTTTCTGCAGCACTGCGGTTCTCTACAAACTGTTGCACAGACGTGGAACTAAAATTCTAACGACGCCTCACCGTGTGTGCATGTAATGACTGTAGGAATTATTAAAAGGTCAGCGCCGGAGGACCTCAAGGTTTGAGAAGGCTCATAGGATAAAAGTAGTTCTCAAAGATAAGAAGGCCCAAGACCATTAAGACATTTAAAAACCAGTAAGAGAACCTTAAAATGTATCCTGAAACACACGGGGAGCCCATGGAGTGATTTTAAAATAAGTGTAATGTGTTCCCACCTCCTGGTCTTCATCAGGACACGTGCTGCTGTATTCTGTAATAATTGTAAACTATAAATAGTCTTTATGGAAAGACCAGAAAGCAGAGCATTACAGTAGTCAATCTGACTGGTGATAAAAGCATTAGCGTCTCCGTGTTTAGCCTGAGAGAGAATAGGGCAGACTTTGGCTATGTTCTTCAAATGACAAAAACCTAATTTTGTTATATTTTTAATGTGAGGAATAAAAGTGAGTCAGAGTCTAAAATAACGCCCAGGTTTTTAACTTGTGTGGCGGGAACAAAAGATGTTGTTTGAAGTTTAGGTAAAAGTTTCTCTCTCTGGGGCTCAAGAACTAAAACTTCAGTTTTGTCCTGATTGAGCTGGAGAAAGTTTTCTGCCATCCAGGATTTGATATTTAAAATACAGTTAAAAAGATTATCTAATGGACTGGTGTCATCAGGAGACATGGAGATATACAGCTGGGTATCATCAGCGTAAGTGTGGAAGTTCACTCCGTGCCTCCTGATGACATCACCAAGAGGGAGCATATATAGATTAAATAAAACTAAAATTGATCCCTGAGGCACACCACATGTCATTCCTTTTGGAGGGACTGAGATATCTACAATTGAAATGTTTGGTAACTTACACAATAATTCATGTTTTCTCTGTAATTTTTACTTTCTCCTGCAGCCCAAATTTGTTTGTTAAAGTTGTTGCTGTGTCTGTCTTTTGTGTTTTCTGTGCATTTTGCTGTTGATTTGTGTGTTTTTAGAGTTATTTTGTGTATTATGTTGGGCTTTATATTCCTTTCAACTTCTTGAATTACTATTCTTGGGGATTTGATTTAGGGGAATGCTAAAAACTAGATTGAGGGCCACATATGGCCCCCGGGCCACCAATTGCCCATGTCTGATTTAGAGTATAAGTCCCTATGCCGAGCCCTGGTTATGATATTATGGCTTCTTAATGCGTGTGATCACTTTTCGACTTTTGTTGTTTTTTTTTTTTTGAAACACAGAACTTTTCCCTCTTTGTTCAGGAACAGCAGAGGGAAAACAAGACTGCTCGGCACTGACAGCAATATGGACAACACCACCATCACGCATAAGCCCCGCCCCCCTGAAACCATATTTACAACCCACACTAGGCCTGCAGTGAACCTTAACAGCAGCACTCCCAGTATGGCTACTATGTTGTAGAAAGCCTTCCTCTTGGATTGGTCCAGCCTTGCCTTGTTCCCACCCTGCTCTCCTGGGCCTGGACGAATCAGAACCAAGAGAACCGAGAGGCTGCAGAAGGAGACGACCGCAATAGAGCCAATCATGAAAGATAAAACAACAAAGTAAACATCGTAGGAATCAGACATGTCTAAACCAAGCCCTAAAAAACAGAACAACCAGACGCAGATGATGGCGGCGTTCCTGATCCGGGTTCCTTTCTCATTCTTTAGGCTCATGTAGGTCACGGGATGGACCACGGCCAGGTAGCGCTCCACACAGCTCAGCAGGTGGATGAAGATCTCCCCGTACAACGCAAAGATAAAACCATAATGTGCGATCTTCACCAGGTTCCACTGCTTCGTGTACAAGGCACAGCAGGACATGAAACTCCCCACAACAGTGAGGAGCTCCATCAGGACCATGTGGTAGGTGAAGCAGTCGGATTGGAACGTGGCTGAGGAGGAGGAGGAAGAGGAGCGGTTCTTCCTCCACAGCTGGAAACCATGGTGGAGGATGAAGACACAGAGAGGGAGGAGGAGGACGATGCTGACGATGAGGTACACGGTGTAGATGGTGGAGCTCGGTTCAAAGAATAAGCAGTAGATAAAAGTGTAGTCCTTTGAGTCAGAGAAGTTAGTCATTGTGTCTAAAAGACAAGAAGAAAAGTGTTTAAAACTATTCAGGAGACACACACTAAATGGTCAGTGTATGTTTTGGTCAATTTTCTGTTAAGAAAAGGAAATCCAAAAACAAAAAAAATTATTGGTTATTTGACTTTTGTTTTCAAATTGAAAAACAATTAAAGGAATTGTTCTTCATCAGGGTCAAGAAGGCATAAAAAAACATTTAAAAATTGGTTTATTTACAATTTTTGTTTTTAAAACCAAAAGACAGAAATACCAGAAGACAAAAAACTCCCATTTTTCATTATGGTGAGATCAGAAGTTGTTTTATATATATATATATATATATATATATATATATATATATATATAAGATAAGATTTCTCTCTGTATTTTCCCTGCTATTGAAATACTAATCAACACCCAACAAACCTGTATAACAATCAACCAATAAACACTAAACCTGCATACGATTACATCGATTATTGTCAAACTAGTGGTTGAAACTCAAAAGGCTCAGTCATTCTCCTGCCAACGCTTCATCCCTTAATGACATAGAAAATTTGTTATTTCTGCAAAATAAACTAAAACTGCGCAGCATTACAGACAGCAGAGACCAGTATACATTATTAACCTTTCAATGAAGATATCTAATAAAAATACCTGATACCAATGCTTTAAAAGGATTGTTTAAAAGTGTTAAAAGTAATCAGGTTTACTGACCTGGTCAGTGTTGGTCTGTGATCCTGAAGCTCTGGTTCCTCACTGACAGCACTTGTCACAGACTTCCATTTAAATAGCCTTTGTTTGCATTTCAAACAAAGCAATGATTGATTATCTGAAGAAAAACAAACACCTGAGAAAACAAATGTGTATTTAAAACACACTCTTTGCTGTTCTTACAGATTAGCATCTGCTGGAATATGAAACAATTTTATTAGAATGTCTTTTTTTTTGTTTTTTCATAAATCAAGAAACAGGTTTACACTAGTCTATAAAATGTGTCAGACTAGCAGAAGTAATCATGGCAACTGTTGAAAGGTTGGATATTTGAGGCAGCAGCTCATCCTGTCAAGCAAAAACCAGAAAAAAGTCAAAAACCAGTTAAAATAATTTTGATGAGAATAGTGTTTTGACACATAGCTCCTACGAACAAAAAACAGTTTAAGGTGTTAACTTGGCTTCTAAATATCCCAGATATCAATATAATTCAGCATCAAAACAATATGATGGGCTACCAAGTCCCAATCTTGGGTCATGGATGAAACACTTCCACCTTGTCACTAAAACCTCCATTACTGCCTGTCCTTCAGCTTTTTCCTCAACTCTCCAGATCTGGTTCCACTAAATCTCTTTCAACACTCCATCTCAAGTCTCTTTTAGTCTTGACCTTGATCTTTTCTAAGATGTTCAAAGCAACACTGAGAAATGCACATTGTGAGGACATTCAAGCACCACCCTCTCTACTTCACCTCTGAAGTGATCCGGTTTCTAGGTTCACGAAGATGGGCGTTGAGATGATATTTAGCCAGAAAATGTTTAGAACGTAGACAATGGTTTGAGGATGTTTGGGGTTTGTGGCAGATGCTTCAGTGGGTTTCCATGACTCCCATCCAGTAATGAGCGGAGTGGATCTGGATTCCAGATGTTTTTGAGAGAGGAAAAACTGAACACATCAAAGCTGAAAGACTGAACTAGACAGGAAAAGGCAAAACAACAAGGGACAAGACAAGTACAGACATCACAAAACAGCAAAGAGCATGAAGAGGAAAAATAGAACAAGAAATGAAGTGACAAGAAAGGGCAAGACGAGGCAAGTTGCGGAAAGGACAAAAGAGCCCAAGATGAAAAAAATAGTAAGATAGAAAAGACTGGAAACTACATTACTAAATGTTTATATATAAATAGCTGCAAAAAACACTGAAATTAACCCAAAACTAAAATAAACTAAAGAACCAAAGGTCAGTAGAAAAGAAGAACAAATAAAGCACTAAAGACCTTCCCTCTATGGTGTTACCTTAAAATATCTCTGATGGTATCAGAACACAAGGTGGTAAGGTGGACCTCTGCTTTCTGCCAATTACATGTTATGATGGATGGATCCATCCCTGCAGCTATAGAACATCTGCTTCTCTCCGTGTCCAACTTAAATACACATGATTTGCATCAGAGCGTACAGCAAACAAATGAGGCTTCATCCAGAAACACCTCATCAGCTGTGCTTTTACATCTTTTTCCGTTCAATGAGTTCAAAGTTCTGCTTCTGGAACACAATGGGTGGGGATCAGTAAAGGTATTTAATTAGTCACTCACTATGAGATCATCAATCAAAAAAACTGCACGACCAGCATTTCTTTGACGTTTGGCTGGTGAACCAGTCTTTATCAGGGTTTGTGTAGATTATATTGGTTTTGTCAGTTATTGTACTTCTGCTCCACGAGAAGTCAGACAGATTAGTCTAATTTTAAAGCTTTGTTATTGTTATTTAAGTTTTAAGACAGAAGGACTTCTAAGGATGCCTAATGTCTAGTTTTTCTCTGCTTACATACAAGAGACATGGACACATGTAGACAACACTCTTTATTCATAGTAGAATTTGAACAGGCAAGTAAGAAAATCTACAAACACGGATCATTCACTTTGTTTAAGATGAATTTATACAATATCAAAACATCATCTATAAACCAAACACGCCATTACGGATATTTGATAATTGTCCTTCTTATACCAAAAGACTTGAAGTTACTCTACACAGATTACTTCTAATAATCTAAAATGACTCATAGTTATCAAAATCACTCTCTTATTTGTAACGTTCAATATTCTTACAATTGTAAACAGTATTGATTGGTGAAAGTGCTCTTCTTTTTACTCATAGTACCCTTCGTTGAAGGTAATTTGCTACAATCTCTCGGGCAGGGGTGGTAAACTTCAGTCCTCGAGAGCTAAATCAAATGAATGGCTCATTATCATTGCTTCTGCAGAGCTTGATGACAACACATTGGTTTCAACCAGGTGTGTTGCAGCAGGTAGACATCTAAAAGTCTCAGGAATCCAGCCCTTGAGGACTGGAGTTTGCCAACCCTGCTCTAGGGTGTCACGATGTGAAGTGTTGTAGATACATTCCACCTCTGTTTCTGAAAATCTGACACACACAGACACACACACACTGTAGTAGATGAACTACACAAACTATGTATTCTTTCTAAATTTCAAACACACCTAAAAAGGCTTTTATTTTGAAATCGAAGCAGCCATTGTTCTTTAATAAATGGTCAAACTATTTCAGCAATGCCATTTTTTGCAATATGGTAGCATCAGTGTGCTACAGTTGTGCTCTTGTTCTGACCCTTGGCTCATTTCTTGCTATAAGCCTTTCTAGCGACCCGATAGATGAACAGCAGAGGTAAGACCAGACTGCTGGGTAACCCAAACCACAAGCCACCGATGAACAGAATGCAGTGGTGGCCTTGGGACAGCAGAGACATAATCGCCCACATTAGACACCACCCTAACCTCAACAGCAGTGTTACCAGAATAAACAGAATGGTATCAAACGCTCTCCTCTTTGATTGGTCTGCCATTCCCCTGTTCCCACCTTGTTCCCCAGGGCCTGGATGAACCAGAGCGCGCAGAACGGAGAAGTTAAAGAAGGAGATGATGAAGAACAGGACGACCAAGAGGCAAGTGTTGAACCAGAGGAGAAATTGATCATCTTTCATGAAGCCCAGCTCTGCAGCAGCCAGGATCCACCCAAAGCCCGCGATGAGGCCTCTGAACCGGATCGCCCTTTGGCTCTTCAGTCTCAGGTACATTATGGGATGGACCACGGCCAGGTAGCGCTCTGCACAGGTCAGCAGGTGGAACCACACCTGGCCGTACCACGTGAAGATCAAGAATAAATACGTTGCCAGTAAACACTTCAGGTTCCTCATGGGGAGGCCCACGCTGGTGCCCACGCAACCCAAAACCCGAACCAGCTCTATCAGGACCATGTGGTAGGTGAACAAGTCAGAGTGACTCATTCGGTGTTTCTTATTCCGCTGATGGAAACCATAATGGAGAATGAAGATGCAGAGAGGGAGGAGAAGGAATACGCTGACGATGATGAAGGAGATGAAGATGAAGCTGCTTGGTGGTAAGACGAGACATCGTAAAGAAGAGAGATTGAAATCCCACATCTTGGAGTCATTGGAGAACATGTCTGAGACAAAAGACACACATTAGGAAATCAGATTTATCTGAATCACTTTATGGAACTTGGACATCTTCAGGACACTCCAATGGTCAGTAACCAACCTCAACCATCATCATGAGAGCTGCATCTACACTTTCATTGATCAGTAATCGGCCCCTAAACCCTAAAGACTGAGTTTCTTTGTGAGGAGTTCAGGAGAAGAAAGAAAGAAAAAAAAGTTTATAGAATTTATTGGCCCCCACATTTGCATATACAGGTTCTAAAGGTGCATTCACAAAGAACATGACTTCAGCGACTATAGTTGCTTAAATCGCCCGTGATGAGTCGCTTGAACATAGTGACAACCGGGGAAGTGGCCAATTGGATGTCACGACACAGCGTCACTCTAAGTCGCATGAAAAGTTAAAAATGTTCAACTTTGAGCAATTTCCAGGTACTCAGATTGGAAGATTGAGGGAGGTTACTTGACGTTTCATCATTTACATTGATTTTGAATCTAGTCGCCAGAGTCGCTGACGTCGCATTCGGTGTTAACGCACCTTAAAGTATTAAAGTGGTATGCTGCCTCTCGGCTTGGGATCTCGGGGGCGTCTGCTTGGTCGTGGGGGTTGGCCTGGAGCTCTTTCTGCTGGCCTGGCGGCCTCTTCGGGCCCAGGGTGGCGCTTGGGTTTGCAGAAGCGCTTCTTGCACAAACATTAATCATGAATGCACTGGCCTTCGGCTGTGGGATAAACTCGTACAGTTTTAGGTATTACCACTCACTCCTCCCCTCTGTTTATGGACACCACCATTATACTTAAAGGTATTGTGGAGGATGTTATTTTGGCTTCAAATTCCGGGTAGATCATCAAGACTATTGGTCTTCCTAATTGTCATTCATTCTGACGCTAGGCCGTAGTACGTCCGTAGCTAGTTTTTGCTTGTTGCGTATGCGCACTTTCAAGTGTTTATGTGTCTCATAAGCTACTGTTTCAGCCATTCATTTAAGCTTGCCATTCACACTGGGTGCAAACCTTCTTTTGGAAAGTAAGCTTGTATGAGCGATGCTGAAACCAACTTGTAAACAAAGCTGTAATAATCAACTCTTCCCCACCTTTTCCATTTCCTACCCTGACTCCCTCTTGCCTGTTCCCTTCCCTCTCAGCCAGGCGTAACACTGCTCTCTTTTTATATTCTCCCTATAATAAAGTTCTTCTTACTCTTCCTTAGGGAGGGCTGGTGATGGTCACAATTATGCACTAAAATGAATGCATTTATTTAATTTCAATAACAAAACATGCATTGCTGTCTTTAAAGGACTGCACTTCTTGTAGTGTTGACCTTTGACAGCATGTGCAGACAAAGTAAAAAAAAAAAACTATATATGGAACAAATTACCTGGGGACCTGAAAGACAACTTTACACATATTTTAAAAAAAATTATTAATTTTTTTTTTTTAACAAATCTTAATGTAAATATGTATTTGTTGGTGTCTTGAACCTATATCTTGATGTAACTTTTTATGTAACGTTTCTGTATATTTTTAACTCTTTAATTTTTCTGTTCTTATATGTACTATATTCTTTTTTTATGGACCCCAGGAAGACCCTAACCCTAACCCAACCACCACGGTGAAAGCTAATGGGGATCCAATGAACAAAGAAACAAACAGTCTGTGCGTAAGTTTTTGAAGGCTGTCATGATAAAGAATTGTTAGTGTGTTTAAAAATCATTTTAAAAAGGACATTTGTTATTTATTTATTTGTTTATTTTATTCTTATTTTATATATAGTTTAAAACTTGAAAGTCTCGGGCAACGTTCAAAGTAAAAATCTTTTTAACTTTTGTAAAGATGATAATTATAAAGTAATTTTCTTTCCAAAATATTGATTTTATGAACTCAGTGTATCATCCCACCATTAGTGGATAATCATGTATGCAGATGACATCTTGATCTTATCTTGTTTGTTCTAAGAACACAAAGATAACGCTGAATTAGACGCTAGGTTTATAAACGGTTTGTAATGTTGCTGTAAAGGTAAGTAAACCAATACGTTTGGAGACACATTATGATTAATTAACCTTAACATCACAATAAAGAAGTTACATAACATCAATAGAATAAAGTTACATCCATAATACACACATAGGGTATATTTACAGATATTTTAGCTGTTTTTACCTGTGTCAGGCTGATGTTGCACCTTTTGAACCATAAGTATCAGGATGATTAAATGTTGTTTGGATGGTCTCACTTATTAAAAGTAGAAACTCAGCAGCGTCTGTTTGTCTCCTGTGGACAGCAGCAGTCGACTGTGTTTCACACACACTCAGTCAGTGCCTCACACTTCATTCAAATACACTTTATTTGCATCAAAAACAACAACATGACAAAGTGATTGATGAGCAGAGAGCAGGAGAACTGCCTGACAGGAGACATTAAAGACATTGATAACAAGAGTTTAATTCATTCTTGCATGTTTTCTTAATAGCAAAGCTTTGAAAGCAATTAATAATCAAAGGACATAGTATCAAACAGTCATCTTTTCAGCTTAAACTGCTGAATCATTAATACTTGCATTTCAGATGTGCTAATTAATTTCTGAAAAAGGAACTGTTCCTATGGGAAATTTTCCTCTTAAAGAATCACACTTACAAGTACAACAAAATAAGGAGAACTTTTTGGTAAATAAAAATGTGAATAATTAAATCTCAAAACTTTTCTCCTGAAATTTTTTTTGTATTATTGGATTGTGTGAACTAAATTAATATATAAACAAGGAAACTATGTTTGAATGTTGGTGGTGGTCAGAGGGGCCGTAGGCGCGTAATGGCAGCCACGTCTCTGTCAGTCTGCCCTAGGGCAGCTGTGGCTACACTGCCATTGACGTACATATGAGTCATTTCAAATCCGAACGCTCACTGCCATGTACGTCAATTGTGTTTTTTAACAGGGGTTGCTAGGACACAGTGTGATGGAGTTCTCTCATGAATATCAGCCTTGTACTATGATGTAGTAATCAACTGGTGCCATGTAGGTAGCAGTAGAGCACCTTTGGATGAGAGATGAGCCGTGATGAGCAGAGGTTGGGGGGGACCAAAGGAGTGTACAAGACAGAAAATGGCGCTACGAGAGTTGACGGTGAAGCTCCCAGCAGCTCACTTTGCAGACTCCCTTGGGGCCCAAAGGGATGGACGCTGCTTTTTTGGAATGCAGAAACCCCGACCCCCGGAGACGTCCCCATATACTCAGTCGTTACCGACTCATTAAGATGAAACTAAGTAAATATGCTTCAATGTTCATCATTTTTGGTTTGTTTTATATTAGAAGATATTTAAAGCAAATAACCTACTCTTTTATATCTTAATAATGATAATAATAATGGCTTTGATTTATATGGCGCTTTCTTCGAGGAGACTCAAAGTGCGTTACAGAAACCATTATTTATTCACACCAGTGTCAAAAAGACCTCATCACGGCAAAAGGGGAAGATTGTTAGTCCAGTTCTACACTTTGCTCCCTAAAGTGAACTCAGTTTAGGGCCTGCCTTTTTCCCCCCTCTCCTTTCCTCCCGTTTTCCCACTTTTCATCTAAACATGATGGCGTCGCAGATGGCTGCCTCGGTGTGTTAGTGCGTGTGTTCCCACCAACTGTCAAGTTCAATTCCTTGTGCCGCTTTTAAACTGTACTTTTCTGATTCTGAAAAAGAAAGCGTACACAAATACAAACTCCACAACACAACACGAAAGCATAAAAGTGACACAAGGATCAGGCCCATGAAAAGATCGGGATCTGGCACCAACATTAATATCACTTTTCTTCATGGATTTTTTTAAAGTACCAACGTTATTGTGTTGTGGAATTTGTATTTGTGTGCGCTTTCTTTTTGTGTTGTGTTGTGAGCTTTTACAGCCACCGTATAATCCTGTTTGAATTAAAGTTAAAACTCAGTCATCTCTTCATTAGGACCCCTACACACGTGTGTTCATGTTTTCTGGGTGTTTCTGCGTAAACAGGTGAGTTTTTTCTCGCGGTGCAGGAACAGCAGAGGTAAAACCACACTGCTGGGCAGACTGAGCCACCGGCCACACAGCAGTACCATGCAGCTCAAGCTCCGCTCCACCAACATCATCATCACCAACCACAACCACACCAACAGAAGCGTAACACTAACGTCGCCCAGATGCTCACAATGGTCTTTGCCGCCCTCCTCTTGGCTCGGTCCACCCTCTCAGCCTTCCCACCTTTCTCCCCCGGGCGTGGACGGGTCAGGACGTGAAGAACCAACAGACTGCAGAAGGAAACGCTGAGCACGGACAACAGGATGTAACAGAAGTTGAAGAAGGCAGAGACTATCTCATTTTTAATTATTACCAACTCTCCCGCAGAGAGCAGCCAGGCCACTGCGATGGCGGTGTTCCTGATGTGGGGCCCCCGCCCCTTCTTCAGGCTCCTGTAGGTGACGGGATGAACCACAGCCAGGTATCGCTCCACACAGGTCAGCACATGGAAAAAAGTCTCTCCGTACCACGTCATGAACATCAACATGCTGCCGACAATCTGAAGAAGGTCATTGTATACGCTGCAGAGAGAGAGAAGACAACCCAGAACGCTGAGGAGCTCCATGGCCACCATGTGGAAGGTGAAGACGTCCATGTGACTCAGGGACGCCGACGGAGAGGAGGAGCGCGTCTTCCTCCACTGATAGAGGCAGTGCTGGAGAGAGAAGGAGATGAGAGGGAGGAGGACGAGGATGTTGGTGCAGCTGTAAGCCTTGAAGACGTAGGACATGGGACGGCTGAGGAAGCAGCTGGAAAAGATGTTTATCCATGGGGACGAGGAGTTCAATGACATGACTGTAAAAAAACACATGGACAGTTACAGAGATGATGGACGAGAGCAGACCAGTGGAATCCAACTGCACAGTTGGATGTTTGTGGACCAAAGTGTTTCAAAGGACGAGCTGAGAAAACAGAGACGTTTAAAAGGATTCGCCACAGTTTTTACAAGTTTGGACTAAAACTTTTGAAATGTTTTTATTAGTAGATCTACTGTATGTCTAACAAAACACATTATTTTGCGCCTTTACAGTTTTAGAGCCTGTGTTATTCCATTTTGAAATCACGTGATTGATGATGTCACACGGCCCCACTGCCTGTAAATATCCCATTGTTTTCTATTGGAGTGAAACATTCAGCCTGATTTTTAGATCATTTAGCAGCTTTTAAGATTCGATATTGAAGCAGAGAAGAAGAGCTCTCCTAAGGAACCTTTACCCTCCTTTAAACAGTTCCTTGACATGCTCTGATGGCTGAAGTTAGCGAGTAAATCAATGACAAACCCTGAGGATCGAAGCCTTTTTGGTTGGGAGTACTTCAGTGTCCACAGGCGGCTGGAGATGTGTCGTTGTCCTTGGGTGGGCTGCTACCGGTGCTGCTTCTGTTTCAGTTTGTTCTGGCCTGGGGTCCGGTCTCTACTTACTCTGGGCCCACTGGGCCTGCCTGTCTGACGTCGTTATGGCCGTCTCCTGGGTGTGGGCCTTTGCTTCTTCGCTGGGATCTTAGGTGGGGAGCTCTCTGGGCACTCCCCTCGGGGCTGAAGCATTGGTGAGGGTGCGGGGTGGCCGTTGGTGGGGGTTCTTGGGATTGGTGTTGGTAGCGGGGTGCGCTGGGTCCTCAGCTCCTTGGGGCTTTCTTGGTTGTGTGTCGGGGGTGGTGGCTGCCTCTCAGCCTGGCATCTCTGGGACTTTTGGGGGGCTGCTCAGTCGTGGGGGGGTGGCCTGGGGCTGCTTTGCTCCCGTTGTTTCTGCTGGCCTGGCTGCATCTCGGGCCCGGGGCGGCGCTTGGGTTTGCAGAAGTGGTTCTTGCACATACAATAGTCTACGATGCACTGGATTGTCTTGGGCTGTGGGATAAAACTGGTACTGAGTTTAACCTGAGACATGTTGATCCCAAATCCCAGATTTAGGTTATACCACTCACTCCTTCCCTCTGTCCACAGCCTCCACCATTATACCTAAGCTGGGTGCTGTGTCACCACCTTCAATTTCTCCACACTTGTCACCAGACAGGTTGAACTGATTTCACAACACAATAAGCACAATTTGCACAACAGTAACATCACATCTCACTTTAAATTAGTCAACTCTTCCCCATCTCTTCCATTTCATACCCTGACTCCCTGTACCCTGTTCCCTTCCCCCTCACCTAGGTGTAACACTACCCGCTCTTTTTATATCCTCCCTTTAATAAAGTGTTTCTTACCCTTCCTCAAGGAATTCATCTACCTATAAAAACAAGGACGGTCTGTGTGCGTGTGTGTGTGCGTGCGTGTGGAGCGAATATCTCCCCGACGCGGTGCGAGTTCGACCTGAAACTTGGTATAACAGATACACACAAATACCCCGAGTGTGTGTATCTGTTATTTTGGAGTAATTTGGTCATTTCAAAATGTTTATTTTAATTTTATTTCACTTCTAGATGGCCCCGAAATGAAACCTATTGAACTTTTGACCACGGGGTGTGAGGGGGCGCTAGTGCACCATCTATGTCTATTTCACTGAGGCTAGAGCCAATCGCTGCGCACACAGCCAAGTAGCTGTAAACACACGAGCGATAGAGAAGAAGATAGTATAGACCGAGACACGGAGCTCTCTGAATAGATCATTTGTAACCATCAGTCACTGGTGAGTCTTTTACAGACAACTTTTCCCAACTCGTTCAATACTCCATCTCGAAAACTGTGGATTCTCAGTGGTGCCGTGCATGGAAGTTAAGCTCTGACCGCTCGGTTGAAAGGTAAAAAATGATTTTTGTTTTTTTAAAAAAGACAGCCGAATAGTAGATAATACTTTAATTTACTTACTCACTCATGTAGTTTGGAGCTTTATGTTTAGTTTTGCGCAGTTTTGTTACCTTTCTGATTGGCGCCACAATGTCTATGGAGTTTGGTTATCAGCGTCTCAAACATTCACGGGAACACACAAACACACACGGTATTTATTTATTTGATGCGCGTTCACGGAGGAGATGGACGTACACACACACACACACACACACACACACACACACACACACACACACACACACACACACACACACACACACACACACACACACACACACAGTATTTATAATAAAAAATATACTAAATGAGTAAAATGAAACAAAAAAAACTAAATATTTAAACAAAAAGTACAGAAAATGACAACAGAAATGCATAAAAATATACAAAAAAAACATACATTACAGAAAAATACATACAATGGCAACAAAAAAACAATAATTATACAAAAAATGCACAAAAACAAAAACAGAACGATACAAAAATACACATAATGACTCCAAAAAACATACATTACAGAAAAATACATAAAACAAAAATAATATAAAAATGAGTATAAAAAAACAACAAACACATTTATCATGCACATGTCCAATAAAATTAAACCAGGGAAATTGCACACGCTATTTTACTTTAAACCTGCAAATAAACCCCTTCATAACACTACAGACTACAGTATGTATACATCTTTGTACATCCAACCTTCAAACACATTCTCATTTGGCCATAAATGACAACTGTTCTTATGCTCCCACTGTACTAGATGGATGTAGATAGAGACACAGACGCACACACAGTATTTATAATAAAAATATACTAAATGATTAAAATAAAACAAAAACTAAACAATATTTATACAAAAAATACACAAAAAGATTCCAGAATCACTACAATGGCAACAAAAACAATAATTATACAAAAAATGCACAAAACACAACAGAAAGATACAAAAATACACAAAATGACTCCAAAAAACATACAATACAGAAAAATACACCAAACAAAAAAATATAAAAGTGAGTAAAAAAAAATAAACAACAAACATATTTATCATGCTCATATCCCATAGAATTTAACCAGGAAAATTGCACCCACATTTTGCACCTGCAAATATACCCCTTATGCTCCCACATAAATGCATATTTCTGACGGGCACTGTACTAGTTTATGTAATTGCAATTACAAAACATGCATTGCTGTCTTAAAAAGATTGCATTCCTGGTTGTGTTGACCTTTGACATCATGTGCAGACAAAGTAAAAAAACAAACCAACTGTAAAGTAGTCCCATTTTTAAAAGTTAATAAAACAAATATGGTGCATAATAATGTGTTTTGTTAGACATAGATCTACGAATAAGGACATTTAGAAGGTTTTAGGATACATTTGCATAACCAGTGAAGCCACGGTTTTGTTTTAGGAGCTAAGGAGGCGGAGACTGTTAATTAATGCTCAAACTGATGCTTCTCAATAGTGTGAAGCTTTTTTGAGCTTCAAATACAGAAATGTTTTTTTGGTTTAACAAAATTGCAAATATCTAAACCCAGAGATGGTGTCAAACTATGAAGGCAGACAAAAAAGGTAAAAAATGAAAAAAGGTGGAAATTTGAAAAAAGAAAACAATTTAAAAACAGTAAATAATCAAACAGGTGGAAAACAAAAATAGAAGAAAATGTTAAACATTCATAAAAAAAGAATAATTAAAAAAGCAGCAACAAAAGAAAAATAAACCATAAAAAGGAAGTAGAGACCAAAGGTTAAAATCAGAGTTTACCTAAATCTTAGACGTGCTTTGTTTTGTCTGTTGGATCTTTGGTGTGATGATGATGATGATGATGAGGAGGAGCTGTTCTTCATCCTGGCTCTGCAGCTCTGCTCCCTTTAAGGCCTTTGATTTGCATTGAAAGCACAGAGAAAGACACTGACTGATGATCGTAGAGCTGCTGTAACACGAGAACTCACACCTTATTTGAATTTTTCCACATTTAGGAGGAAATAAACTGCCCTCAATCATCACTCCTTTTATGTAACACCTTTGCTGTTTTGACCTTTTTTAATTCCAACTTTAAGTGTAAAAGCCACTAAATCCTCAACCAAACGTGTGCTGCGGACAAGCCCCCACTTGCTTCTGTGATTTTAGTTCCACAACACATTGATTTGAATGAATATTATATTATAGATGCAAAGATGGCTGGAGCGTGAACCCATTAATAAAACCAGTTTGTAACATATTCAGGTTAAACAGACAGGGAGGGAATACAACCCACAACCCTAAGTAATACAAAATGAACCACGAGATAATAAAAACAAAAACTGAGGATAAAGCAAAACCTGAGAGAAAAAAATCTGAGAGAAAAAAATCTACCACCTGACCTTGGCTCAGGTGGTAGAGGGTCGTCTTCTGATCGAGAGGTTGGGGGTTCGATCCCAGTACCTGACTATGTGTCGAAGTGTCCTTGGGCAAGACACTGAACCCTAAGTTGCTCCCAGTGGTCGACTAGTGCCTTGCATGGCAGTCCTGTCCCACTGGTGTGTGAATGTGAGAGTGATTGGGTGAATGAGCTGATATGTAAAGCGCTTTGAGACTGTTTCAGTGGTGATAAAGCTCTATATAAATCAAGTCCAAGTCCATAATAGTGCAGTAGTGCAGTGACGAGTAGTGCAGATGAACATTTAAATTAAATAGTATGTACATGAACAGTGACAGTTTGTTCCAGGCTTATTTGACTGTTTAGCGTTGATCAGAGTGACAGCCTGGGGGAAGAAACTGTTTTTATGGCGGGATGTTTTGGCGTACAGTGATCTGTAGCATCTGCCGGAGGGGAGGAGTTTGAACAGATTGTGCGCAGGGTGTGAGGGGTCTGCAGTGATGTTACCTGCCCGTTTCCTGACCCTGGACAGGTATAAGTCTTGGATGCAGGGCAGTTCGACACCAAAATTATTAAACTTTATTCAGTAACTCTTCTTTTTTTCTCTTCAAAACAAGTCCTAATATGTTTGTGTGACTGAATCTGATCATTATTAGTGAATCCATTAGTGAGAAATGTACGTTTTGGCATAAATTTACCTTAAACAAAGTGAATGACCCGTACTAGTAGTGATTACACAAATAACTGTTCCTTTTTCTATTTCTCTCTATGAATAAAGTCATCCACCTGTCTCCATGTCTCCTGTATGTAAGCGCCGAATAATTAGAGATATAAAGTAACTCATTAGACAGCCTCTGAAGTCATTTCAACATCCTGTATGCTGAGTCTTAAAACGGACATAATACAGGAAATGAAACGGTGTCACGGAAAATTTACGGTTGTCCTCCTATGGAAACATGATTTGTGCTCTGGTTGAATGATGAAGTCCAGTCAAAGCATGATGATTTTATAAAAAAGGATTTATTATAAACTAAATGAAAAGGAGTACAAAAAAGAGTCTAACTGGAAAGTTTCACAGCTTAACACTTTTACAGAGAGGAAGAGCCCCACCCTAAGATCAGAGGGAAAAAGAGGGTGAAGGGAGGAAGGAGTGGAAAATCACTGTTACAGAGCTCTGCTTATCAGACCTTGAGCAGAGACTATTCGTTGCTGGCACTGTGAATACAGCACAATCTGTCTGTACTGCGGGTAATCTAATCTAACATGACTCAGCAAAGGAGCAACATCTCTGTTCAAAAGTACAATGATATAATGCAGTCATTGTGTATAAACACATGACAAATTGTACATATGAACACACATTTGATGATACGATGATTAATATAATAATTGCTATAACAAAAAAAAAGGTCAACTAAACCAAAATATCCACTCAAACCAACAACCATTTCACCATTAGAACCTCAAAGAAATGCTGGTCGTTCAGTTATGTCGATGGATGATGTGATAAATTCTCTGTTTGGTAAAAAAGTTCAGTAAGAATTGTGACAATCACCAGTGTACAAAGACATAGGACCTCTCACATATCTTTACCATCAATAGGCAGTAGGAGAAAAACAAGGCCTCTTAAAGTAAAGTAAAGGATAAATGCAGAATATTTTGCAATACTAGACCATGTCTAGATTCTGGCAGAAAGAAGGACCTTCAGATGACAAGAAAGAAAAGATACAACAATGATTTCATAGTGAGTGACTAATTCAACACCTTTACTGGTCGGTTTGAACACCAAAGCACTGAACCCATTGTGTTCCAGAAGCAGAACTTTGAACTCATTGAACTGAAAAAAACATAAAACAAAAAGCACAGCTGATGAGGTTCCTGGTACTGTGTTTCTGGATGAAGCCTCATTTGTTTGCGGTACGCTCTGATGCAAATCATGTGTATTTAAGTTGGACACTCATAACTATTGGTGTTCTACATAGAACAAAAAAGTATATTAAATAGAGAGTGTCTGAAGTTGCTTTATTGATCTCTTATATTGCCTTACTTGGCCTATTGTTCAGAAAGTCATGGTAATACATGCAAAAACATATAAAGATCCATTGATCAAAGGACAAAAGAGAGCATTAAGAATAACACAAAAAGTGGAATTCTGGACACCTACTAACAAAAACCTAGAACAATAAAACTCACAGATATAATAAGGTTAAAAGTTTTAGATATTGTGTTCCAAGTAAGAAATTAAAGCCTTCCTTTGGTAATTCTTTCACTTTTTAAACAAAGAGGAGGAAAATATAGTTTAAGAGGGGTTTATATTATCTGAACAAAGTACATTTAGAACAAATGTTAAAAGAAGATGCATTTCTTTTTACTGTGTTAACGTTAGGAATGATCTTGAGGATCACTTTAAGTTAATGAGTTCACTGTTTATGTTCAACAAAAAACAAAATGCTTTGCACCTATTGAATCAGAAGTTGATGAATAACGCTGTTATTGAGTTGTTTCTGTTGTTTTTTATATAATGCTGTTTGGGGAGGGGCTCTGATAAGCAGTTATTGCTTCAGTCGATTCCATTTTTGGTTGTTTAAATGTCTGTTTATTCTTTGTATTGTTGGATGATAGCCAAGAACAAATAAATATCAATAAGCAGATGTTCTGAAGCTGCAGGTATGGATCCATCAAGGAAAAGAAAGGAGACACACATTTAAAAGACTGTTCATTTCAAACATTAGTGTCACCATATCAGAGACGTTCTATGGTAACGCCATAGAGAGAATGTCAACAGTGTTTTATTTTGAAGAAAAGAAAAACAGGTCATTTCATTTGATTTTAAGCCTTTAGAACCAAAATCATGTTTTAGTGATATGTTCTTTAGTTTACCTTAGTTTGGGTTTATTTTCATTTCCCTAAATATTCCACCTTCCAATGGTAGCTGTGATTACTTCTGCTAATCTGATTCATTTTATAGACCGTGAACCTGTTTCCTTATTTTAAAGAAAGAAAGAAAGAAAGAAAGAAATAAAGAAAGAAAGAAAGAAGTCTTATTCAAACTCCAGCAGATGTTGATCTGTAAGAACAGCAAAGAGTGTGTTTTACATCCTCATTTGTTTAGCACTCAGGTGTTTGTTCCTCATCAGATGAAGTCCATCAATAACTGCCTCGTTTGAAATGCAAACACAGGCTATTTAAATAGAAGTCTCTGACAGCTGCTGTCAGTGAGGAACCAGAGCTTCAGGATCACAGACCATCACTGACCAGGTCAGTAAACCTGATTACTTTTAACCATAGGCAGAGTTTGAGATTCTTGTCAGGAGGGGAAGCAAAAAAAACCCAATATATATATATATATATATATATATATATATATATATATATATATAGAGCGTTGTTTATTTGGTTGGATTTTTAGTTGGGGGGGTCATTTGTGGTAGATATGTAGGTTGGAATCACCAGAAGAAGACTAACTTTTCTTTGTTTTCTCTTCCAGACATGGCTGCTAACTCTTTGTTCTCCTCTAATGACTCCAATCCAAACAGTTCCTTCCCCGACTGTTTACAAATCCGTCCGTACTCCATCATCATCCCAATAAGTGTCTTTACAATCTTCCTCTTCCTCCTTCCTTTCTTCATCTTCATTCTCTATCATTTCCTCCAACAGTGGAGGAAGAAGACCTCCTCCTCCTCCTCAGCAGCCATGAGTCACTCAGACTGTTTTACCTACAACATGGTCCTGATGGAACTGGTTGATGCTGTTGGACAAGTTTTGTCCTTTTGTGGTCATCTTCTTGTCCACACTAAAATGAGAAGGTTCATCTGGATGGGTAGGTTGAGTTTTCATCTGCTGACCTGTGTGGAGCGCTACCTGGCTGTGGTTCATCCCATCACCTACATGAGACTGAGGAACAGTAAAGGGATCAGGATCAGGAACGTCTCCATCGTCTGTGTCTGGATGTTTAGTGGAGCTTATACACTTTCCCCAGATTATTTAGGTTATTGCGTTTTACCAATAATTATAGCTGCTGTTTCCTTCTTTAGCTTCTCAGTTCTTCTGGTTCTGGTCCGTCCAGGTCCAGGGGAGCAGGGAGGGAACAGGAAATGTGCTGATTCATCAAAGAAGAGAGCTTTCTTTACCATTGTGGCCATACTGGGAGTACTGGTGATGAAGTTTTCTGTTGATTTGCTTTGGGGGATTGCAATAGTCCTTTACATCAATTTTTTCTGTGTGGTTGAAGTGTGCTTGACCTGGTTGGAGCTTTCCAACAGTCTGGTGTTACCTCTGCTGTTTCTGCTCAGACATGGAAGAAGCAACAAACAGTGATGGACAGATTAGTGAGATCAGACATTAGAAAAGTCCATCTGAAGACCCTAAATTATTATTATAGATATTCTAAAACACACAGCGGAAACAATTCATAAACCAAGGTAAATATGGGTGAATTATTGAAAACACAGTAGAAGCAAGTGATCTAGTTCACAGTTCTAGATTATTGGGTTCTCCAGACACAAACACATATTATTCGAGTATCAAGTGATCTAGTTCATTTACTAAGGTTTCTCTAACATAGTGGAAACAAGTTTCCATGGACGTGCCTCACAGACCTGTCGGCTCCCCATAAACACACGCCCCTCCCCTGATAGGTAGTGCTGTATCCTCTACAAAACCCGTCAACATGAAGAGAAAATTCAAGGACTGGTATCTTTTTCTCCTGTCTATGTATTAGAAGATGTTCTGCTCCTTCAGCTGTAGCAGTATTCAATTGGTTTATTCATCCGTCTAAAAGTGAGTCTTGCATCCTCTACCTGGACTTTAGACGATCGTTGGAGCACAGACGCAGAAAGCTGTGTGCATAAGGTGCATACATGCATTAGCCGGGTTTGTTGATCCAGGTACGGATAAGATCATTCCAGCCTAGTTCACCTGTTTACATGCATTTAAAGATCCAGTAACTATCACAAAAAGACTTTCATTTGGTTTCTTCAGTTGTATGTAAACACACTGACTCACTGGGGTTTATGGGTTCCTTGGAAACACGTTCTGTCACCTACAGACCTGGAGATGCGATGGTTTCACTCAAACATTTGTAAATGTGTCATCTTTATTGGTTCTTGTTTCTAATCAAACTCTTTGTTATAGTTCCAAACCAAACTGGAGCTCATGAGTTAAATTCTGGTGATTTTGCTAAACCAGGTGGAGTCTGACTATATCTATCAATATGCAGTACATACAGGTTTTACATAGGCAACAACACAACACAACTAACAGGCTAAAAAGCCAGAGGCCTCATCACGGGCTTTGGGTGGATCATGGCCGCTGCTGAGCTGGGCTTCATTAAAGATGATACACATCTCCTCTGGTCAACACAACCTGTTCTTCATTGTCTCATTCTTTAACTTTTCTGTTCTGCGTGCTCTGATTTCGTCCAGGCTCAGGGGAACAAGGCGGGAACAGGGGGATGGGATGGACCCAGGAGGAGCAGGGAGATGGCAGACCAATCACAGAGGAGAGTGTTTTATACCATTCTGTTCATTTAACACTGCTGTTGAGGTTTGGATGCTGTCTGATGTGGGTGATAGTGTCTCTGCTGTCACAAGGCCACCACTGTGTGTTTTCATTCAGCATCTTGTGGTTGGGGTTACCCTGCAGTCTGGTCTTACCTCTGCTGTTTATCTATTGGGTCGCCACAAAGGCTTATAGCAAGAAATGAGCCAAGGGTCACGTGCTACTGTAGCACAGTGATAGTTCAGTTTCAGAAAACAAGTTCTGAGAAGAAAATAACACCTGCATTAACCTCAATAATAATAACAATAATAATTTTCTATTACTTTAAAAAAGTAAGCGTCAAAATTACCACATTGTGGAACTGAGCTGAATAATTTGTACCTATTGTTATAGAAATTCAGTGCTCCAGCTGCTCCTCTTGTGATTATGCTAATAGAAAGTTGTTCAAATGTTTAGTTTATATATTATCTTTTGCGTTTTAAGCTTTGCTGCTAAGAAAATATACAAGAATGAAATACACTTTTTAAACCATGTAACTTCAAAATAATCAGTGTGTTAACATATAAAAGTAACATTATTAAGTAAAAAGGCCTGCATAAAAACATCAAAGATGCATGTATGTGATATCAGTGTGTTTGTCATAATTTTGTCTTGTAAAACATGTAACTTTTGAGTTAGTGAGATGTTTCTATACATCATAAGAAATTATTTTAGTTAGGGTCATGACCAAATAAGAGAAAATCTGGGACAAAGGTTGAGAGAAAGATGAGGCCGGAGAGAGTTTTTTTCTAAAAATCCAATGAGCCACAGCTGCAGTTGAAGGGGCACGTCTTTCTGGTTCTGGTCCGTCCAGGTCCAGGGGAGCAGGGACAGAACAGACAATGGGCTGATCCATCAAAGAAGAGAGCTTTCTTTACCATTGTGACCATTCTATGAGTACTGGTGTTGGTGTTTTCAGTTGATGTAGTTTGGATGATTGCAAAAAATCTAAACATCCATTTTTTGTGTGTGGTTGACGTATATGCTCGGCCTGGATGGAGCTTCCCAACAGTCTGGTGTTACCTCTGGTGTTTCTGCTCAGACATGGAAGAAGCAACAAACAGTGAGGGACAGATTAGTGAGATCAGACATTAGAGAAGTCGTCCATCTTTGGTTGATAAAGGGTATCTGTAAAGAATTTTAACTGCAAGTTTTATCCAAAGATCATATGTAATACTAGAGGTTTTCATCAAGTAATTTGTAGAACAGCCAGGAGGAAGAAAACTAGCTCGGCAGGGAGAGACAGTGGTCACCATTTATGCTTAAATTGGAGACGGGTGTTGTGACTAAATCTGTGACCTGAACTCCACCCACTCCTCAGATCTCTATCAGAACATTATTCCCATATTCCTTTCCTTTTCAATGTGCCAGACCATTCTCCTGGCCCTACTGTATATACCACAACAGCAGATATGTTATCTATGGAGACAAGTTATATATAGAGTATAAGGACCCATGCTACTGATGGCCACCAGGGGAACGATGTCAGGAGGACACATTAGATATGAGTGGAAATGTCAGGGCTTGTCTATTCAATCATTGTTGGGTTGTTGGTAGCAGTGGAATTTTTTTTTTTTTTTGGTGTAGAAGTAAAGCAGTGATTTAGGAAAGAAAGTATTTAGATATGAAGGATTCCGTTGAGGAACTAGTTTGAGACGCTTGTTTAGTCTGAATCTGGAAGATATTTAGTTAATGAAATGTTGATATTGATTTCCAGTTTAATGGTTTAAAGTTTTAAACAGTTGAAATGTTTTGAAACTATCAGTGTAAACAATTAAAATGTTTGTTTGTTGAATGTGTAACAATCTCATATAACTCAGTAATCAAAACTCAAAGTGCGAGAGAGATCATATTGTGGTGGGTTCCCCTTTATCTAAATGTTGATATGATGATGTGAAGAATTCTCCACCGACACCTTCTTGATATAAACATAACATTTTTTATACAAATTGAAGATGAATGTCTGAATTAGACCCTCCATGGCAAGGTCTGAGAGCAGCAAAGCCAAACACTACTCCAAGGAAAGACAGCCAAGCAAACACATATATGATCTGATGAGAAACCTGAAACCAACATGTGGTGTCTAAGGCTTTACCTAAGGGACAAAGAAAGGAAGCAACAAATGTTTACTGTGACCCTAAAGGTGTAAAACTCCTATATATCATGGACTGAAGCCGGAGTTAGACTTGTTTATGGCATACAGCTGCAGCTAGTCTGAGACAAGGAACTTCTCTGTTTTCTAAGTCAATACAGCACTCTAGCAACTGTGCTGGCTAGGTTTGATTGTGAAAACATGTGTCTAAACATGCAAAAGGCCAACACTCAAATCTAGGTAAAATGTATATTGCATTAAATGAATATCATATGAAGCAGTCAATGGACACCTCAGTATCATTCCAGAATTAAAAAAAAAACGATTCCAAGAAGACGGAGCCACAGGATGATGCAAGCACCACTTGGCAACTACAGAACTGAAATAATATGATAGTCAAGCTTATTTTTAAGCCAATACTGTTCAAGTTTGGAGTTGCCAAATTATTGGGTAAGATTTCAAGAACTTTTCCCAGGAATTGAGAAACTGGGCAGACGAGCTGGGCTTAGACGGAGCGTCGTCCCAGAGTCAGTCTTGGACATGCTACACATGGACTATTGATCTCCTTTTTCTCTCCCACCAATTTTATATTAGGATTTAGTAATTTATGGTATTACATGATTCATTGTATTTCCTAACATATGAGCTTAATAAAAATATACAAATATATAAAACAGCTTGTCTCATTGTATGGCTTCTTTATAATTAGTTGCATCATCAGCATAAATAGTTTTTTATGACTAATTTAGTTTGTGGGTTACATTTTTTTCCTAACCATTATATTATATCCGATTACATTTTAAGAGCTGCCATTGTTAATTAATAATTAGAACAATTGACCAAAGGGTATATTAAGGCAAGAAGGGCAAGACATGAGGACAGGTTTGTGGTCTCCATGGAAAACCTACAGTAACTATAGAAACACAGCAGAATTGAATTTTGAATGATTCGGCTCACAGGTAGGAAATCAAGCTAAGGTGTGTACATGCACTTACAGCCTAATAGTCAGTGGCATTATCTGAGTGTGTTGATCAAGCAACAGATACTCAATTTCCAGCCTAGATTTAAAAGTCCTTTTAATAGGGGAATAAGCTATTTATGTGGTTTCCTCAAGCTGTATGTAAACACACTGACTGACTGGGGTTTATGGGTTTTATGGGTTCCTTAGAAACCCCTTCTACCAACTACAGACAAATGTAAATGTGTCATCTTTATTGGTTCTGGTTTCTAATCACCCTCTTTGTTGTTCCAAATCAAACTGTAACTTTAGTGCCCTTTCTATCCATGCGTGCTATAGCAGTTTGTGTACACACACTAAGGTCACAATGTGTTTCCAAACCAAACTGGAGCTCATGATTTGAATTCTGGTGATTTTGCTAAACCAGGACCCTTTAGGTAGAGTCTGACAGTATTTATCAACACGCAGTGCAAACAGGTTTTGCATATCTGACGATGTAGTCGTAGTAAACTGATATGTTTGTTGTGTTAGTCATTCGTCAACCTGTCAGAATGAGTTTTAATAAATGCAAATAATTGGTTTGAATTAAAGTTATATAAACAGGTGAAGAGACTCTGCAGGACAGTTTGTGGAGTTCAATCAGAGCCAACAGTCATCGTCAAAGAAGATCCAGAGGTTTGTATGATCTTATACTTTATCTAAGAACATGTTTATATTGATATTTGTTGTGTATTAACTCAACTCAGATCTCTTACAGTGGTTCCCACAGTATTTCCCTAAATTTCAGTCAAATGGGTCCAGTTGTTTTTGTAGCAGTGTGAAGTAGACATTGCAGTGACTTTATGGCATTTCATGAATGTATTCTTCATTCTGAAATCAGCTGTGGTGTTGTGTTCAAAGCAGATTTGTAGAAGTAAGAAAAAACATTAGAAAGCTCATTAATTACATTTTCATGACAGGATTAAAAAGATTGTGTCCAGGGGATAAAAAAAAAAAATATTGAACTTCTGCTTGAGAGAAAGTCTCTTTTCACTTGTTCACAGAGTAAAAATATCACAAGTAACTTTTACTCATGTCTATTTTTTAGACTTAAAGCTGTTTTATCCCATATCTAGCATTTTTAAACTGTACCTGTATGTCATCCAGAAGTTGTTCTCTTCCACTGCTGATGCCGTTGGGACCCAAAGTTACTGACAAAGTGACATTTCTGGGGTTTAGTCGGATTGAAAGTGGTGGACCAAACAATGGTGGATGTTGAAGTTTTGGCTTTACATGGAAACACCAAAATAGGGCTGGAATCAGAGTGATGTCATATGACTGGCAACACGACAGAGAAAGCTGGACAGAAATGTCATCAAACAAATGACTGTTCTTATTGTCTGGTGTAGGGAAACAAGAGTTTTAAAATATGATAATATGAATTATTATTAATATTAACGTATAGTGTGCCAGGGTGTCATCTAGAAATTGGTGTTAAAGTGTTCTAGATCACTTTTATGGTGGTTCTCTTGTCGTTAATTAGCGGTGTATTAAAAATCATAATGTTCATTAAAACAGCAAGCATAATTTGTGCATTTATTTTACAGGTATGAATAACATACATGCATTATGAAATTAAGCAATTTCACAATGATTCAACGGCTAACTGACTAACTGGTATAACACATTTATTTGTACACAGATTTGAGATATGAGGTGTGTAGATGGTTTTGTATGAGTTTTTCTTACAATGTAAGAGAGAGTGAGGAAAAATAGGAATAAAGTAATAAAATTAATGAAACTAAACAGAAAATATAAATTAGGTTGATTATGAATTTAGGTTTTTGATCAAGAGGTTTAGTTTGTTTTAAACCACCTTTCACCAGAGTTGTAAGTGCGTTTTATCCTCCTTTTGCCCGTCAAGCTGTGTCGACAATTCCATCTTCGTCGTCTGCCAGGGGTGGAAATACCAAGATGATTTAATTCCCTTTTTGAATGGCACAACTCGTTAGATGCTATCTGGGCTTGTTCGCGGTCTGGGTAATCTCGCCTCTCACACTGGGAGCAGCTCCTGGGCAGTGATGGTCTCTTTGACCAAAACTAATTCTCAAGATCAACACGCAAAAGTTTGTTTCAAAATTACTTGTTGCAAAGTTATAAAAAAATATGTGGGGAAAAATGCAGGTCCCAAACTATGCTCATTTATTGAGGGGGCACAGTGTGGGATTATGAAAAAACTCCTCATTTTTGGGGCGCACAGAAGACCCAAAAAACACAATTGCAACAAAATTGGAAGACATACAGGAGCACATATGGGCAGGGGGAGGGGACTTATGAAGGGAAGGATTGTAGCCAGCCGCTAGGGGGGTGGGCGGGCTAGTAGCATTGCCTCATCCCTCCTGCTGTGGGAGATGGGGGGACGGGGGGCCAAGGAAGGCTTTGAGTCATGATCCCGTTCGCTTCATCTCTGCACAGTTCTCAGTCCGTCGTCTGATGACGTGAAACGACCTTCAATAGATCTGATTCAGAAACAAAGTTCCCAGGTGGTGGCGGTGATGGCAAGAGGGGGAGGGGGGATGAAGCACCATTCGGCATAAACATCCTGGATAATAGAGAGATGTCTGGGAGAGCCAATGAACATTTGTTTTTAGCCATGCTAAGCACAATTTCTGTCAGCCTTGAGTCCGGGTATTGGAGCAATATATCCAATATGGTGGCCATTAACTTCCAAGCCGGCTGTCAACTTCTCCATGTTAGATTCCATCCTGCGTAGACGTTCAAAAGTTGCATCCTGCTTACTTTAGAGTTGATTTATCGCATGAGAATTAAGAGACCTGCACAATCCATCAGTCATGATGGGCAGCCTTCTCAAAACAGCTGCCAACGTTATCCAAACCTTGCGACAAATCAGAAAACTGCCAGCACCCATCAGCAGAATACCCATTATTATAATTCCAATTATGTAGACGTCTTCCACGTCTTCAACGGAAAGGATAGACAGGCACACGATCCTGCACTTCTCCCATGAGTCCATCGTGTATCCGGCTGCAAACGTTCTATCAGGACAGGTGGGCTCTCCTCTGCCTATTCTTTTTTTTGGGGGGCTTCTTTTTTTAAAAATTTTATTTATTTAATTTTTTTGGAAATTAGCTTCCTGATAAAAACCAGCGTGTGAGGATAGAATCAGAAGAGTCGGGGTCAGATGGGGCCGGAACTAAAATGAAGAGGAATTTACAGGGTCAGCTTGCCCCCGTTTGGTGAGCGTTCAGGAGGAGGAGAGGTAACGTTACATCTTAGTAGCGAGGGTAGGGGCTGGGAGGAGCTAAGGGCTATTGCTGGTGTATCAACCAGCCAGTTTACTGGTCACCAGTGAAGGTTTCCTCTGAGGCAGGTCCTGGGGGGTTGGGATGTGGTCCACAGTGATCTCCGTCTTCTCAGGTGCAGCCGTGGGCAACTTATCCTTTATTGCTTTAGCCATATTGTAGTCGCCACAATCAAAGTACTTTTACCCCTTCTGCAGACTTTTGCGAAGTAGAGCAGAGCGTCCTGGCCTGTGTCCTAGGTTTGAGTGTCTGGGCTTCTGCTTGGCCTCCTCAGCCTTTACCTGACTGATCATGTTGTCCTAGACATCCTCCATGGACGTATCCTTGGTGGGTTGCCTGTCTTCGTTGTCTCCAGACAATTCCATGGTAAAGTCCTTAAGAGTGTGAACAAGTGTCTCTGTGCCAATAACTGCAGAACGCAAATCTGTCCTCCTGCTGCTGCTCCTCTGCCTATTCTTTTTGTCAAAAAAAAAAATTGGTCAATTGCATTGAGAGACCAGCTGATCAATTACATAATTTTGGTTTTGGAAAGAGGTGTACAGAGAGGCTTCTTTTAGATTCTGACAAAAAGGCAGCACAAGACAATGGAGAGGCAAGCAGAGCAGGAGGGAGCGAGAGAAAAAGCAACCTCATGGCCAAGAGACAAGACTTTTTCTTTCTTTCTTACTATGGACTTGATATTTTGTTAAGCGCACTGAGATGACTTTGTTGTAATTTGTGCTATATAAATAAAGTTGAGTTGAGTTGTTTCCTCCCTGTGGCTCTGTTTGGAAAACTCTGCTGGAAGTTTCTCAGGAGACTAAAAACTGAGCTGTGAATCCAACTTTTAGGCTGGGCTGGGGGTGAGTTCTGATTGGATGACTCCTTGTTGAATCTTAAAAGGCACAAACAAAATTGGTTAAAAAGAGAAGAAAGCAGGAGTTATAAAAACAAGATGGAAGAAATGTGCTGTAGACAAAGGGTCATAAAACGAAGATGGAGGGTGTGTCGGAGGGTGTGTGTGTGTTCATCACAGAAAAATGATTTTTAGACTCTTAAATAGTGTTTATCTCTGCAAATGACCATTACAAATACATCACTATATTATTCACACTGTAATAATTAAACTGTGTAAAAGAACTGTTCCCATGGTTACACTTTTTAACAATTAGTTAAATTATTACTGAACAATACTCTATCTCACAAAAAGAGACACAAAAGAAATGCTTTAGTTAATCACAAGATATGTGATTGAGTCTCAACACTTTTCCTGGAAAGAAAACAGTTACTCAGTTGGGATTGCATGTCTTGAATTAATATACACATTTTATTCCTTCTAATATCAACTGCCATCAATTCGTTTCAGCTTGAAGTTCAGTTTGGAAAGATTGTTTCCTGAGGAGACTTCTTGCATTAAAAGAAAGAATTGTGACATTTTTTGGTGTTCGTTGGGGAAAATCCACCATTCCTTCTGTTTTTGCAAAGTTTGTGGAGCATAAAAGTTTAATTAATTCCAATTGTGGAGAAGAGTTTTACGCTGTGGACAACTCTTCCTTAGTTCTCTACACTGGTGAAGAAACACAAGAAATCACCATAAGACTCAAGTAAAAACTATTCTTATAAGAAAATTTTCATATTCAGCGTCGTCTTTGCATTCTTCTAAGGGAATCCAAATCTACTTTTCCAAAGCTCCAGTTACTCGAGTATTTTTTAACAAACCCATTGTTTATGATGGAGTTAAACTTTTCAGTGGTAGTTTCTACACTTCGACACTTGTTTGTGAGTAAATCCCTGTTAAAAGATTTATGAAAACAACTTTTGGACGATACAGAGGTACAGTTTTAAAAATGTTGGTTGTCGGATCAAGCGTCTTTAAGGACTCAAAGTTCCACAGACTCCTGCCTGCATCTTCCACCCTGACACAGAGTCCTTGTGTGTGATCTGCTGTGGTAGAGCCTGGCCTTTTTGGCTCTGTGCTTGTTTGGTGCTGCAAGGCCAGTGACATTGTGGGGATAAAACTCACTGACAGTGGTGACATAAAGCTGTTTTATCCCATATCTAACATTTTGTTGCAACTGTACCTGTATGTCATCCAGAGGTTGTTCTCCACTGTTGATGCCAGTTGGACCTAAAATTACTGACAAAGTGACATTTCTGGGATTTAGTTGGATTGAAAGTTGTTGACCAAACAATGGTGGATGTTGAAGTTTTGGCTTTACGTGATGCCACATGACAGGAAACATGACGGATAAAGAAGTGAATTGAAACACCCAGTTTCTTAAAGTGACAAACACCAGAGGAAGACTGACTCCGTGTTTTCTTTTTCAGATATGGCTGCTAACTCTTTGTTCTTATCCAATGTCTCCAATCCAAAGAGGTCCTCTCTCCCCTGTTTACAAATCCATCCGTACTCCATCACCATCCCAACCACTGTCTGTACAATCTTCCTCTTCCTCCTTCCTCTCTACATCTTCATCCTCCATCATGGCCTCCAACAGTGGAGGAAGAAGACCTCCTCCTCCTCCTCCTCAGCAGCCATGAGTCACTCAGACTGTTTCACCTACAACATGGTCCTGATGGAACTGGTTCAAGTTGTTAGTTATGTTTTCTATTTTTATGGGCAGTTACACAGTGATGTAATGAGCCGTTGGGGGCATAATGTGGTGAGACTCTCCTGGATAGGTAAGATGCTTCTCCACCTGCTGACCTGTGTGGAGCGCTACCTGGCTGTGGTTCATCCCATCACCTACATGAGGTTGAGGAACAGTAAAGGGATCAGGATCAGGAACGTCTCCATCGTCTGTGTCTGGATGTTTAGTGGAACTTCGATGCACGCCCCACACAATTTAGGTTTTTACATCTTGACAATAATTATAGCAGCTGTTTCCTTTTTCAGTCTCTCAGTTCTTCTGGTTCTGGTCCGTCCAGGTCCAGGGGAGCAGGGAGGGAACAGGAAATGGTCTGATCCATCAAAGAAGAGAGCTTTCTTTACCATTGTGGCCATACTGGGAGTACTGGTGCTGAAGCTTTCAGGTGATTTGCTTTGGGGGATTGCAAGAAAAATTGACAACCATTTGTCAACCAGTCATGTGATTTGTGTGGTTGAAGTGTTGTCGAACTGGTTGGAGCTTCCCAACAGTCTGGTGTTACCTCTGCTGTTTCTGCTCAGACATGGAAGAAGCAACAAACAGTGAGTGACAGATTAGTGACATCAGACATTAGAAAAGTCGTCCATCTTTGATTTGTGAAGTCCTTTTAATCATGTTAGCATAGTTAGGCATAAAACGACTTGGTAATGGTTATGCTTGAAGACGTTTCTCTTCTTATTTAGGTTTTCTTCAAAGCTAAACACTGTGAAGTGTTCTAATATAATTAACATAGAGCATATAATGTATAGATAACATTAACCAAAGGTAGAGTGTGTTAATAGACAAATGGCATTTGGTTTGGGTAACTCCTAATGGCTCTAGATAAGTGTTTAGTTCTTGTGATATCAATCATCCAACAAATATTAGATCTCTCTAAGTTTTTAGAGTCATTTAGATTTAGGTTTTCTCTTGATTTCAAGAATTAGAGTTGGTCTATGGTTTTATTGTTAATCCTTCAATATCTTACATGTTGTTTTCATTGTAGGACACGTGTGTCTACATAGAAGTGGAGAACATTTATAAATCATAGTTAATTAGCAGTAACATGTTAATTAGCACCTCCTACTGGACTGGAGGTTTGGGAGTAGATTAGCATTTTAAAACCAATGTAAGTCTTCATCCATCAAAATGTATCACAGCCTTTCTTTTATTATTATTATTATTTATTTTGTGTGTCTTTAATTATTATTATTTTTTTAAAGTATGAAACATGTTTCTGAATAATTTATTTTAATCACAGGAAAGTTCTCTTTCTTCTCTCATGTTGTTGTAATGTATCCATTAATCATAATAAAGCTAACAATAACCCAACACAAAGTGTTCGTAATCATTACTATGAGTCTGATTACGGGTTTACCACAAATGACCAGGAAGTGACAGTGTACATTAATTATGGGGGATGTTTAGCAAATTACAGACACCGGGAACCCTACGGGATACTGTATCATTAAGTTCACAATGTTGCACTCCTCGGTATCAAACTGTAAGACAGTTGGGGAGACTGACAGATGTTCTAGATGTTCTCGTAATAGAATAGCAAACCAAAGACTACTTCTAAAGATCTGTTTCCATCTTAAACTGCAACCTTGTGGGAAAAACAAACAAACAAACAAGGATGGTATCTAACAACCTCATCTAATGTACATTGCCCTGTACAATATATATTAAGCTCAGTAATATTAAGTTGTCTTTACAGACATTTTTTTTTTCTTCTTTTTTGTGGAAAAGGTACATACTCAGTAACAATGGTCGGACCCGGAGGCAGGGTGTTATGTCATAAAAATGTAATAAAACAATGGGGAAGAAATAATAAGTTAGTTTGTATTCATAGTTTTACATTTTTTACAGTTAATTGACCTCACTGTATTGTTATTTAATTGTTGGCAGTGGCACTTATAAACACTTAATGGTTAACTCACTCAGTGCCATTGACGAGATAACTCGTCATTTGCGGTTTTTCACAGGGATTACTAGAAAACACCCTGGCGGAGGTCCCTCATCAATATCTAAGCTGTGGGGTGTTGTAGTGACCAACTGTGCCCTGAAGATGGCAGCAACGTACCTTTAGATGAGAGATTATCCACTGATGCTGCCCAGCAAAGCAGGAAGAAGCAGGAAAAAGGGAGATTATGGCGCTACAGAGTGATATTGTGATGTATCCAGCAGCTCACAGCTCCACATACTAACACAGAACATGTGTGGACCTGAGTGGATTATTGATAATGTTGAGATGGTGAGATAAAACCATCAACTAATCGGGCTAAACGGGTCATCACTGCAGAGCTCAGAGGAAGAGAGGAAAGGAGTTTACGAGACAGAAAATGACGCTACGTTCAGAGTTGACGTTCCCAGCAGCGCACACTCGACCAGAGCATGTGTGGAACTCATGGATAATGTGGCGATGGTGAGATAAAACCATTAAAAAACGGGGAACGCAGTGACACTCTGCATGTCCGGGAGGAAGAGGAAGTTACGTGTGTACAGAATGACAGGAGAGAAAGTTGGAGGAACGCCAAAATACAGTAAGAAATGCATTCAACTCTGACCCAGATAGATAAATAATAATAATAATTTTGCCATCAAAAGCCCGGTCTCGGTGGTTTTTTGTTTTTTCTATGTTTTATATAAGGAAACAATGTTCAGATGTTAGAGTTGTCACTAAAGCAAAAAAAAAATAAAATAAATAAGCTTTAAAGTCACTGACAGGGTTTTTTTTTTTTTTTTTTACAAAAAGGCTGTTTTCTCAGCTTTTTGCTCTGAAACTGAAGATTTGTGTAAAACTTGCTCTATTCAACGGCTGATTACAAAAGAATGAAATGAGCCAGAAACAAATGAGGCTTCAATCTTTCAGAATCTGGCGTCAGATTTCAGATAGTTATTGTAGAAAATATTCTGTGGGTTTTTAAAAATCATTCAAAATGCTCAAAAACGGCTCGTACTGAGGGGGGTAGAAAATCTGATAATGGTTGGCAATGAATGAGTTAAATTGCAAAAAATGTGCTTAGTTTTAGAGCCAAATGTTGGAGTTAGAATAAATACCGCTGTTTTTTTGAGAAATACAAGCTAAATGCTTGATCATTTTACAGCCACATCATTTTCGTTATGCATAATTTTTTTTGGTTGCTTAAAATGACAAAACATAAATAAATAAATCAGATTAATCGATCAATAAAGTGCGAGATTAACCGATTCCAAAAAGAATGGATAGCTGCAGCCCTACCAGTAACCACTCCGAGCACTAAATAGTGAGGGAGGCCTGATTGGGAACGGGCCACACCTGGGTGGAAAACATCAGCTAATCAATCACAACCCAAACACACTGAGTTATCATATGAAACTAGAACTATACTAGAAACTAACCAGAACCAACAAAGACTTACAGAACAAAAAGAGGAACAGTGGCTACAGACAACACAACTAAACACAACCTGACTTCTCAGCCTTTGCAGTTAATTGCAGCTGGTGCCCAATCACCAGCAGCTGGTGACCAATCACCAGCAGCTGGTGACCAATCACCAGCAGCTGGTGACCAATCACCTGCAGCTGGTGCCCAGCAGGAGGAAGCTGCTGGGAGAGAGGCCAAGAGTTCCTGTCTGCCCTACAAAATGAAACCCCATCCTGACATATTGTATGTTTCATAGATGTATGAATATGAGACAATGGGCTAATTTTTTAAAGCTCCTAAAATCACGACTGTGGCAAGACAAAATGTAAAACATCTGTTTTTCTCCCTTATCAGTTCACTGGAGTTAAAGGTTTCCATTCAAACTTATTGACAAACATTGTTGGAGGGTTTGGTTAATAAAACACAGTCAACATTCAAATGGCACAATCTTCAAATATTCTTTGATTTCTAAGTGTATGACATCTGGTTTCTTGGTTTTGTCGTGGTCAATCACATGATGTAAAAAAAGAGACAAATGGACTTTAAAGTCATTTCCAAACACATTAGAGGAGCCTTAAAGAGGCGTGTGTGTGCTGCACACAGGCTTTGCATACCTGAGGATGCAGGTGTTGTTTTGTGATCTTTGTGTTAGTCAATCATCAACCTGTCAGAATGAGTTATAACATATGTAAATAAATCAGGTTAGAATCAGATATATAAACAGAGGTGAAGTGACTCTGCAGAACAGTGGACGGAGTTTAATCAGAGCAAGCGGTCATCGTAGACGAAGAGCAGAACACTACAAAGGTTTGTGTGTTATAATGATCTAAACATGTGTTTAATGTGGATTTGTCAACGTTTGGATCCAAAGTGTCAAACTAAAGTCAGTTTTCAGTGATGGATCTTTGCTTTTACTCAAGTATAACTTTTCAGTTCTCTGTAGAAGAATTTATTACCCATTGACTTTTTACTGAGGTTTCATTACGTTCTAATACAAACTAATCAGCTTATTGATATTAACTAGTGAAGTGCTCATCGGAAGTATGTATTCATGTAGTGGGAGGAGCTTAATTTGAGCTGTCAATTATGGCCAAATGAGTATGTGTTTGAAGGTTGGATGTACAAACTATTGCAACAACACGTCATCAATAGGGTAAAACTAACATGTCTCACGACGATCTAAACCCAGCTCACGTTTGAAGGTTGGATGTACAAAGAGGTGTAGATACTCTGTACTTTGTAGCTTTTCTAGTACATCAGTGTGAGCGCGGCTGCTCAGACGCCCTTCTCGCCTCTCTGGTCTAACCCTCCGTCCGGGGTAACCCGCGTTGATTCCGAATGATATGAAAATAAACATTTTGAAATGTAATCACCAAATAAGGAACAGTCAAAAAGTATGTTTCCTCAAAAGAGAAGTCCACAAATGCTAAAAACTTGTGAAACTTGTTAACTATCTTCCTCTCTGTCACTCCATGTCTGCTTGGCTGTGTGCGCTCAGATCTGGTACGACTCCAGGTCTTCAGCGATTGGCTGTGGCCGCACACGTGACTCATGCTCGCTACTGTGTACTCTGGCACGCACCGGAGAAGAGCTGTGCAGTGAAATAGATATAGATGGTGCACTAGCGCACCCTCACACTGAGGTCAAAAGCTGAATAGGTTTCACTTCTAGGTGAACATAAATGTGCTGTTCAAGTGAAATGAAATTAAAATAAACGTTTTGAAATCACCAAAAAAGTCCAAAATAACGGATGCACACACTTGGGCTATATGGAAGCTGTTAAAAAAAGTTTCAGGTCAACAAGACAACGCATCAGGGAGATATTTGCTTCACACACACACACACACACACACACACACACACACACACACACACACACACACACACACATGCACGCAGAACTTTCTTGCTTTCATAGATAGATGTATTTAATATCAGAGGTTCTACACTGGGTTTGTAAAACATGTTTTGATTTTTTCTGTAAACAAGAAAAGACAAAGAGCTCATCCTACCTTGATCAATCTTCGTTTTCTCTTTCAGACATGGCTGCTAACTCTTCGTTTTTCTTCAACGACTCCAATCCAAACGATTCCCTTCCCTGTTTCCAAATCCATCCATACTCCATCATCCTCCCAACAATTATCTTTACAATCATCCTCTTCCTCCTTCCTCTCTACATCTTCATCCTCCATCATTGCCTCCAACAGTGGAGGAAGAAGACCTCCTCCTCCTCCTCAGCAGCCATGAGTCACTCAGACTGTTTCACCTACAACGTGGTCCTGATGGAACTGTTTCAAATCGTTGGTTATGTTTTCTATATTTGTGGACAGTTACACAGTGATATATTGCGCCATTGGGGGTATAATGTGGTGACATTATCCTGGAAAGGCAAGTTGAGTTTCCACCTGTTGACCTGTGTGGAGCGCTACCTGGCTGTGGTTCATCCCATCACCTACATGAGGCTGAGGAACAGTAAAGGGATCAGGATCAGGAACATCTCCATCGTATGTGTCTGGATGATTAGTGGAGCTTTTACACCTCTCCCACTGCATTTTAGTTATTACGTCTTAGCAATAAGTATAACAGCTGTTTCCTTCTTCAGTCTCTCAGTTCTTCTGGTTCTGGTCCATCCAGGTCCAGGGGAGCAGGGAGGGAACAGGCAATGGGCTGATCCATCAAAGAAGAGATCTTTCTTTACCATTGTAGCCATACTGGGAGTACTGGTGATGAATTCTGTAGGTGATTTAGTTTGGCTGATTGCACACAATAACAACATCCCTTTTTTGTGTGTAATTGCCTTGTGTTTTGCCTGGTTGGATCTACCCAACAGTCTGGTGTTACCTCTGTTGTTTCTGCTCAGACATGGAAGAAGAAACAAACAGTGAAGGACAAAATTATGAGATACTGATGCTAAATAAATGTAGACATAATTTGTTGTGATTTGCGTTATACAAATAAAGTTTAATTGAATTTAATAAAACTACATAGTGCTTATACCAAGTAGTTCTAATTATCTTATCACTCTTAATGTGATAACATTTCAAGAACTGTATCCAGAGACCTGGAATCCAGACAGATGTGTTGGACTCAGATGGAGCGTTTACCTAAATAAGAAGAGTCTATGCTGGACATGCCACACATGGACTATTGACAAACATTGTTGAGGGTTTGGTTAATGCAACACTGTCAACATTCAAATGGCAATATCTTCAAATATTCTTTGATTTCTAAGTGTATGACTTCTGGTTTCTTGGTTTTGTCGTGGTCAATCACATGATGTAAAAAAAGAGACAAATGGAGTTTAAAGTCATTTTCAAACACATTAGATGAGCCTTAAAGAGGCGTGTGTGTGCTGCACACAGGCTTTGCATACCTGAGGATGCAGGTGTTGTTTTGTGATCTTTGTGTTAGTCAATCATCAACCTGTCAGAATGAGTTATAACATATGTAAATAAATCAGGTTAGAATCAGATATATAAACAGAGGTGAAGTGACTCTGCAGAACAGTGGACGGAGTTTAATCAGAGCAAGCGGTCATCGTAGACGAAGAGCAGAACACTACAAAGGTTTGTGTGTTATAATGATCTAAACATGTGTTTAATGTGGATTTGTCAACGTTTGGATCCAAAGTGTCAAACTAAAGTCAGTTTTCAGTGATGGATCTTTGCTTTTACTCAAGTATAACTTTTCAGTTCTTTGTAGAAGAATTTATTACCCATTGACTTTTTACTGAGGTTTCATTACGTTCTAATACAAACTAATCAGCTTATTGATATTAACTAGTAAAGTGCTCATCGGAAGTATGTATTCATGTAGTGGGAGGAGCTTAAGTATAGCTGTTAATTACAACTAAATGAGTATGTGTTTGAAGGTTTGATGTATAAAGAGGTGTACATACTCTGTACTCTGTAGTGTTATAAAGGAGTTTATTTGTGGCTGCAAAATAAAATAGTGTGTGTGATTTCCCTGGTTTAATTCTATGGCACATTAACATGATAAATGTGTTTTTTACTCATTTTTATATATTTTTTTATTTGGTGTATTGTTCTATAATGTATGTTTTTTGGAGTCATAATATGTATTTTTGTGTCTTTCTGTTGTGTTTTTGTGCTTTTTATGTTTAATTATTGTTTTTTGTTGCCATTGTAGTGTGATTCAGGAATCATTTTGTGTATTTTTATATCTTCTTTAGTGTAGTTTTGTGCTTTTCTGTTGTCATTGTGTGTATTTTTTATATAAATATTTAGTTTTGTGTATTTTCATTCATTTTCATATTTTTGTTGTTTGGTGTATTTTTCTGCAATGTATGTTTTTTTGTGTTATTTTGTGTGTTTTTGGAGCCTTTTTGTATATTTTTGGTCATAGCTGTTGTTGTTTTGTGTACTTTTTGCATAAATATTGTTTAGATTTTTTTGTTTTTACGTCATTATGTGTATTTTTGTATCTTTCAGTTGTTTTTCTCCCTTATCAGTTCACTGGAGATAAAGGTTTCCAGTCAAACTTATTGACAAACATTGTTGGGGGGTTTGGTTAATTCAACAGTCCCAACATTCAAATGGCATAATCTTCAAATATTCTTTGATTTCTAAGTGTATGACATCTGGTTTCTTGGTTTTGTAGTGGTCAATCACATGATGTAAAAAAAGAGACAAATGGACTTTAAAGTCATTTCCAAACACATTAGAGGAGCCTTAAAGAGGCGTGTGTGTGCTGCACACAGGCTTTGCATACCTGAGGATGCAGGTGTTGTTTTGTGATCTTTGTGTTAGTCAATCATCAACCTGTCAGAATGAGTTATAACATATGTAAATAAATCAGGTTAGAATCAGATATATAAACAGAGGTGAAGTGACTCTGCAGAACAGTGGACGGAGTTTAATCAGAGCAAGCGGTCATCGTAGACGAAGAGCAGAACACTACAAAGGTTTGTGTGTTATAATGATCTAAACATGTGTTTAATGTGGATTTGTCAACGTTTGGATCCAAAGTGTCAAACTAAAGTCAGTTTTCAGTGATGGATCTTTGCTTTTACTCAAGTATAACTTAGTCTCTTCAATAGAAGAATTTATCTGAAAATTACTTTGTCTGTTTAGTATGTTCTCATTAGGTCCCATTATAAACTAATCAGCTTATTGATTAGTCGTTTATTTACTATCAGAGTGTCATGATGGCTGGGTGTGGTGGTGGTGGAGGAGCCAAAGTTTAGCCAAAGTTTAACCCTAAACCATGTCCGGCTCCGTTAAGCCGGGTTCTAACTGGAACAGCGGTTTCATCAACGAGAAAACACCTTGGTTACCATAGTAACACATTCGGTGGTCAAACCTGCTCCTGACCAGCTTTAAGCAGCAGGCTTGGCTTAATCTGCAGACACACTCTCATGAAACCACGCCATCATTATTAAAGAAGTCATTTAGTGATGCTTTAAAACACTCAAATGAGTCAAAAATACTTCTGTTATCAAAGTTAAAGACACTGTTTTTCTCTACTGCGTATGATTGAGATGGAGCTTTTTGTTCATGTTGTTGATGTAACGTGTTTGTTGATGATTTTACTGATGATTTTAAATGTGTTTTTTTCGCCAACTTTAATGTTCTTAAAGATTTTAAGCTGTTGAATGTTTTCTGTCGCACTTTTTGATCATGTAAACCACATTGAGTTGCCTTGTGTATGAAATGTGCTATACAAACAAATTTACCTCACCTTATACTTTTAAATACTGCTTTAATGTAGAATTTAAAAGGAAATGAAACAGAATATTATGAAAAATGTTTAATTAGGATTTTAAATCGATACAAATGACATTAGAATCATAGTCTTAATACGTGTTTATTGTGTACCGTATTTTTAATGAGTTTAAGTTTAATCAGTCTTCATGTGTTTAAACCATCAGTAATAATAATAATAATATGTCTATAGGGATACGTGCGTATCCATCGCCTCTGTTCACCACACTGTATAAATGTCCATTTTCACTGAGGATCCAGAGATTAATAATGAGAAAGCTGTAAATATACAGTCACAGGGCAGAGTGAAGGCTCCCCAATGACAAACTCCATGAATGGTATCGCTTTTCGGGAGGTGCTCAGCGCGCACATCTTCTATGCGCGCTGCTCACCTGCACCAGGAGCACATCCTGCGGTGCACACAGCTGAGCTGCTCCCTCCGTTCATTTTGAATTTAATATTTAGTGATGAGTTCAATAAACTATCCATCAAAACACTCACAAGTCTCACAAATTACATACTATTCAATTGTGTTACAGCATCGTCTTTTATTAAATGCTGACAGGTGTTAATAACTTATCAAACTCACATGATCAGTTGTTTTCTATGATAAATTGACTAAATAACACCATCTTTAACCCTTTACTACTTTTAAAATGCTCAAACCACAAAAACTTTAACTTTATTTTCACCGCTCAGTAACAGGTGATGTCATGTCCTGTTGGTCTCAGTATTGGCTTCTATTGGCTGTTTAATCAGAAAATGCTGGAGTGCATGCACCCTCAAATCATTAAATCTGTGATCGATCTCGTGGGTCTTATGAAGACGAGCACTGAAGCTAAACACTGTCAGATGATTGGTTCAGCCAGGGAGCTCCAAGCTGAGAAGAAGTTGATGGAATGGGAAAAGTCAGCGTGGTCATGGACGGCTTAGCTAGACCAGGGTGAAACCATAGGCCTGGCTCTATTAAGAACACTGAAAATACCCCCCGGGTAATACAAAGACAGAGTTAATACATGAATGAAAACAAGAACTAAAGTCAAGTAAATAAACTTAGAATTACTGAAAATGTATAACTAATAGAGGAGCATGCAAGCATCCTATTTAATTTAATATATGTGTTTTTCTGTAAACAAGAGAAAACAGATCTTATCGTTGGACTAATCCAACCCTGACTCTTCACCTCTTTGTTTTCTTTTTCAGACATGGCTGCTAACTCTTTGTTCTCTAATGACTCCAATCTAAACCATCCACTCATGTGTTCTCAAATCCATCCGTACTCCATCATCATCCCAACAATTATCTTTACAAACTTCCTCTTCCTCCTTCCTCTCTACATCTTCATCCTCCATCAAGGCCTCCAACAGTGGAGGAAGAAGACCTCCTCCTCCTCCTCAGCAGCCATGAGTCACTCAGACTGTTTTACCTACAACATGGTCCTGATGGAACTGGTTGGAGTTGTTGGACAAGTTACCTATTTCTGTGGACAATTACGCATGGATAAATTTATCATAAATTGGGGGTATTATGTGATGAACTTTTCATGGGTCGGCAAGTTGAGTTTCCACCTGCTGACCTGTGTGGAGCGCTACCTGGCTGTGGTTCATCCCATCACCTACATGAGGCTGAGGAACAGTAAAGGGATCAGGATCAGGAACATCTCCATCGTCTGTGTCTGGATGATTAGTGGAGCTTGTGTGCCCGACCCACTCATTTTTGGTTTTTGCACCTATACAATAAGTATAACAGCTGTTTCCTTCTTCAGCCTCTCAGTTCTTCTGGTTCTGGTCCGTCCAGGTCCAGGGGAGCAGGGAGGGAACAGGAAATGGGCTGATCCATCAAAGAAGAGAGCTTTCTTTACCATTGTGGCCATACTGGGAGTACTGGTGCTGAAGCTTTCTGCTGAATTAGTTTGGGGGACTGCAAGAAATATTGACACCCATTTTGGGTGTGTGGTTGAAGTGTTGTCGAACTGGTTGGAGCTTCCCAACAGTCTGGTGTTACCTCTGCTGTTTCTGCTCAGACATGGAAGAAGCAACAAACAGTGAGGGACAGATTAGTGAGATCAGACATTAGAGAAGTCGTCCATCTTTGATTTATGAAGTCCTTTTAATCATGTTAGCATAGTTAGGTCTAAAGCAACATGTTAACGGTTTAGCTTGAAGATGTTTCTTTTCTCATTGTAAAGGTTTCTTCAATCCTTCAAAGCTAAACATTGTGAAGTTGTTTAAACTAAGCTACAATAATTAACATATAGCATTTATAATTAACATTAACTGAAGGCAGAGTGTGTTAATAGACAAAAGGCATTTGTGTTTAGTTCTTGTGATGTTAATCATCCAACAAATATGAGATTTGTATACTGGACTGGAGGTTCGGGAGTTAATTAGCATTTTATAACCAATGTAAGTCTCCGTCAATCACAATGTATCTGTCAGGTTCTGTTTAGTTTGTGTTTAGTCCTTGTGGGACTCTTTTAGTTATTCTGAGTCTTTGTTTGTTCTGTTTTCTAGTATAATCTCCTGTGTTAACTCTTGTGTCTATGTTCCAGGTATTCCTGCTCATGTCTCCACCTCCCAGTGATGTTTGAGTTTATTTTTTTTTTTCCAAGTAAAAAAACATGTTTCTGAATATTCTATTTGAATCACAGGAAAGTTCTCTTTCAGCTCTCGTGTTGTTTTGTTGTATCCAATAATCATAATAAAATGAATAATGAGTCTATTTAATGGTTTCAACCTGTGTTACCACAAATGACCTGTACTGGTGAGAGGCACCGGCCGTACATGAGTGAGTAATAAAACAGCAGCTTTATAACTGGGTTAAAAATTGGTAATAAAACTATAAAATGGATTTGTATTGCACTAATCACAGCAAATAAATGTATAGCTATGCAGTGGAAGGATGAGCAACCATCTACAATGGCCAGATGGTGTAGAGAATTATTATCCTGTCTCCCAAATGAAAAGATCATGTATTATTTTAAAAGCAAACATGGGGAGTTCCACAAGATTTAGAGGGGGTTTCTAATATTCCTAAAGACAGAGCTCACAACGTAGCACTCCACCCAGTTATCGAACCGTAAGACGGTTGGGGAGACAGATGTACTGGTAATAGAAATTTAGAAGTAATATTTGCTTTGCTATACTGTTTCTATCTTAGTAAAATGCAACCTTGTGGGGAAAACAAACAAGAATGATATATAACAATGTTGTCTAATGTACATTGCCGGACGCAATATCTATTAAGGTCAGTAATATTAAGTTGTTGTTTTATTTAGTAAACAAGGTAGATACCAGTAACACTGGTGGGGCCTGTGGGGAGGGTGTTATGTCATAAAAATTAATATAAACAATGGGGGAAAAAAATAAAACAACAGTTTATGTTAATAAAGTAAATGTAAAGATCTCTCGATATGCAGATGATGCCACGGTCTAATGCAGTGATCACTAATCTTGAACCATTGAACGACTGCTATTCTTCTCTATTTGACTTAATAAAAACTATGGATTTTACAGCCTTCAATTGTTCCTGGTGTCATTTATCCTTCACTCATTGCCTCATGGTCCATTTCACAGGTTTACGTGTCCAATGCTGGTGGTTTCATAGTTCAAGTCTCTGGTTCAGTGATTTTATTTAGTTGGATCATTATTGCCTGATAAATCCTATCCATGTTGGATAGTTCACATACAAACAGAAAATATTTGTTGGGTTAAATGAGCCCCAAAGAGCTGCACTTGTTGCTTTGAAATTTGCCTACAGGAGCTGGAAAAAAACTCATTAAGGGTAAAGATTGTTGCAATGCATGCAAAACTCTGAAAAGTGTTACTTACACCCTTTAAAGAGAGCTTTATAACTGAATCACTAGCAGGTTTTGACAGTCTCTCAGTCTTTATCGCAACAGGAGGAAGTTGTTTGGAAAGGTCGGAATTCTTTTAAACATCTGGCTCTGGAGTGGATTGATTAGACAGGATTACATCAGTTTATTCATGAAACTTTGTTTATAACTTCTCTCGTAGCATAAAGAAGTAGAAATAGTTGAAAAAAAAGGAGGCAGATTTATAGGAATAATGAGAGTAAACTTTGGATCTGTTTTCTGTTAATTAGTCAGTGATATGTTAAGTTGGTTTGTTGCTTAAAGGAGGATAGGGCAGGATCTAGAAATCAGCCTCAACCTGTGACCTGTGCATCAGCCTTGGACTTCAACGGTTATATGGCACGTGGTCGGCAATAAAGGTGTAGCAGGTCCGGCTTCACCAGGAGGAGTAGTTCTTTCCGACCGAGTTGGCTCGACCCGTATGAGATACCGTCTGGGGCTTGTTCATAGGTTCAGGGCTTTTCACTTGCTGCAACATCTGAGAGGAGGCTTTTTGTTCCAAAAATGAACCTTTCAATCAAACCACTAGCATTTGAGTCAAAGTTACTTTTGTAGTTATAAAAAAAGACTCCAAAAATGAAAGAAAAGCTGTTGCTGTTTCAAAAATAGAGATGAAATAAAAGTTGGTAATTGCAGAAATGGCTTGAAACCACTTTGTGACCGGGGAGGAAGACTATATCATTTCTCAAAAATTCTGCATAACTAAACTGAAAAAAAAACTTCTGTTTAAGACAGAGGTAAAGACGAGGAGGGGCAAGAAGTGCAAGAGAGGACAGAGAGAGGCCTTTTATAAACATGTCAAACAAAGAGTCATAAAACTAGAGTGTGTGTGTCACATGTTAGGGACAAAATGGAGGATGGGTGTGCGTGTGTTACAGAATTAGTTTTCTTAAGTCTCTTAAATAAAACTTCTGTACACATTATGAAAACATTATCACATAAGTCACATGGTGCTAATTCACCCTTCAAAGTAATTATGCCAATGTTTATTCTTAATCGGTCTAAATTGATTTATAAACCTGTACACTTAACTCAAAAGACAAAAGCAGAAATACATGATCAACAATCATGTAATATGAATAGTTATGAACATTTCCCTTAAAAGATGATTACATTAGTGAATAAACTTTTGTCAGAAAAAGACACAATGAATATTTTTCCTGTAGGCGAAGAAAATGGATCAAGTCGGGGTCTCATGTCTGGAATTAGTTTAAATTACAGTTTTGCCTTTAAAGCATTGGATGGTGTTTTAAGTTGTTTATTTCTTCCTTTTCATTCTTCATGTTACATTCATTGTGTCCCTGTGGAATGTGTTTGTTCTTTGGGGGAGGATGGGCCTGCAGGTTGTCAGGATGATGATTTTGAGTAAACAGAAAAGCCTCAGTTTGGGGTTTTCATTAGTTGTCAGTCATAATTTACATTAAAAGAAATAAACACTTGAAATATGTCAGTCTGTGTGAAATGAATGTATACATTATACAAGTTTCACTTTTTGAATGAAATTACTGAAATAAATCAACTTTTTCACGATATTCTAATTATATGACCAGCACCTGTATAATATCCGAATCCGGGAATCTGATGTGTGGTGTGCCCCATGGCTCTGTTTTGGGGCCTCTCCTCTTTTTACTGTATGTTCTTCCTCTCGGTCAAATAATCCAGCATTTCAGTGATGTATCCTATTATCTATTTGCTGATGATTTCCAGTTGTACTGTTCATTGAAGACCTTTGAGGTCCACAAACTGAGTTCCTTAATCAACTGTCTCACACAAGTGAAGAAGTGGTTAAGTGATAATAGTCTGAACTCTGCTGAAACTGAGACACTCATCGCCCCAGATAGTGCTGCTCCCACTATCAAACAGCACTAGGGTGACCTTTCCTCTAAAACAAAGCTGAGGAATTTAGGAGTTTTGACGAGTCCGTGTCACTGGAGAAATACTGGAGACAGCTTTTAAAGAGCGTAACATCGCCAAGCTCAGGTCCATGATGTCCAGAGAAGAGCATTTGTGTCCTCACGCCTGGACTACTGCAACAGCCTCTTCACGTATCTCAAAAAAAAAAGAACTGGCTTGGTTGAAGTCAGTCCAAAACTCAGCTGCGAGACTTTTGACTAGCACCAACAGGAGGGCCCACATTACTCCTGTGTTGAAATTTCTTTACTAACTCCCTGTTGACTTTTGTGTCCAATTTAAAATCTTGATGAACCCAATCCAAACAGTTCCTCTCTCTTTTGTTTCCAAACCCATTTGTACTCTATTATCATCCCAACATTTTTCTTGACAAACTTCCTCTTCCTCCTTCATCTTCATCCTCCATCATGGCCTCCAACAGTCGAGGAAGAAGACCTCCTCCTCCTCCTCCTCCTCAGCAGCCATGAGACATAGGCCGTTCAAAGTTCAGCGAGTCTTCTCATTATTATCCAGAACTAATTCCTATTTTAGCCATTTGGGTAAGAAACAGTAAATGGATTTTACTGCCATGGTAGTCTAAAAGCTGACCCTTTAAATGGAGAGCTGGACCGATGACTGTAAAACATAAAAAAATATATATATATATTTTCTGGCAATGTTCAGTCAGAAATGGCTTTATTACTTTGGTAATAAAATCTAAAGGAAAAACTAAAAACCTGTAATAAGTTGGCAACACAAAAACCTTTACTTCCTGAGAAAATGTGGATTTGCTTTATTCAAACCAACCAGTTGGAGTCATTAGGAAAGCACTAGATGTCATAAATAACAGTATATGAGGTTTTAAATGGTAACCTTTGTGTTGATTAAAACAATTTTCTGTATTTTGAAGGAAATATAAAGCATTGTTTGTATGTTTCATGATGTATGAGTATTTCCTGAGAAAAAAGGCTAATGATTTTAAGCTCCTAAAATCAAAACTTTTGCAAGACAAACTGTTAGAATATGGAAATATCTTTAAATATTGTTTGATTTCTAAGTGTATGACATCTTGTTCCTTGGTTTTGTCATGGCCAGTCACACATGATGTGTGAAAGAGGCGTGTGTGTGCTGCACACAGGCTTTGCATACCTGAGGATGCAGGTGTTGTTTTGTGATCTTTGTGTTAGTCAATCATCAACCTGTCAGAATGAGTTATAACATATGTAAATAAATCAGGTTAGAATCAGATATATAAACAGAGGTGAAGTGACTCTGCAGAACAGTGGACGGAGTTTAATCAGAGCAAGCGGTCATCGTAGACGAAGAGCAGAACACTACAAAGGTTTGTGTGTTATAATGATCTAAACATGTGTTTAATGTGGATTTGTCAACGTTTGGATCCAAAGTGTCAAACTAAAGTCAGTTTTCAGTGATGGATCTTTGCTTTTACTCATATATGACTTTTCAGTTCTTTGTAGAAGACACAAGTACACAAGGTACTAGTTCACCAGAGACCAATGACTGAGGTGTTGAGCTGACAAAGGGAGGAGTGGATAGTCAGAAAAATACAAGAAAAACTATCAGCCTTTGAGACACAGATTTGTTCTCATCATTTTGTTCAAGGTTTAGTATTTGTTTTACATGCTCTTTGAAGTATCTGAGGAAGGGAGGGGAATGGTCTAGAAAAGACAAAGATCAATTCTTCTTTGTTTTCTCTTTCAGACATGGCTGCTAACTCTTCATTCTCCTCCAACGACTCCAATCCAAACGTTTCACCCTTTTGTTCTCAAATCCATCCGTACTCCATCATCCTCCCAACAATTATATTTACAATCTTCATCTTCCTCCTTCCTCTCTACATCTTCATCCTCCATCATGGCCTCCAACAGTGGAGGAAGAAGACCTCCTCCTCCTCCTCAGCAGCCATGAGTCACTCAGACTGTTTCACCTACAACATGGTCCTGATGGAACTGGTTGCAGTTGTTGGACAAGTTACCTATTTCTGTGGACAATTACGCATGGATAAATTTATCATAAATTGGGGGTATTATGTGATGAACTTTTCATGGGTCGGCAGGTTGAGTTTCCACCTGCTGACCTGTGTGGAGCGCTACCTGGCTGTGGTTCATCCCATCACCTACATGAGGCTGAGGAACAGTAAAGGGATCAGGATCAGGAACGTCTCCATCGTTTGTGTCTGGATGTTTAGTGGAGCTTCTATGCGCGCCCCACTCATTTTTAGTTTTTGCACCTTGACAATAATTATAGCTGCTGTTTCCTTCTTCAGCCTCTCAGTTCTTCTGGTTCTGGTCCGTCCAGGTCCAGGGGAGCAGGGAGGGAACAGGCAATGTGCTGATTCATCAAAGAAGAGAGCTTTCTTTACCATTGTGGCTATACTGGGAGTACTGGTGCTGAAGTTTTCTGTTGATTTGCTTTGGGGGATTGCAATAGTCCTTTACATCAATTTTTTCTGTGTGGTTGAAGTGTGCTTGACCTGGGTGGAGCTTCCTAACAGTCTGGTGTTACCTCTGCTGTTTCTGGTCAGACATGGAAGAAGCAACAAACAGTGATGGACAGATTAGTGACAAGAATAGTCGTCCATCTTTGGTTAATAAATGGTACCTGTAGTAAATGTTTTCCACAAGCTCTATCAAAGGTCAAATATAAAACCAGAGGTTATTTTCTTTAAAAGTCTTTGTCGAGCAGCCAGGAGGAGGAGAAGACTGTGACCACCATTTATGTTCAAGTTGTAGATAGGTGTTGTGACAAAATCTGTGATGCTAAAAAATGGTGTCTCTGGTGAATGAAATCTGTGTTTATTCATAGACTTCAGCTACTGAAGCATCAGCTGTGCAGAGTTTAAGTAAAGATTCCTAAAGTTCATTAAATACATGACCTCTAAAGATCCAGATACAGACACTGATCAACGTTCATGATTTATTTAGTGTGAATCAATTCAACCTCAGTTCTGTCCTGACCCACTTTGATTCTGTCCATCCCTCCACCATCAGGGGCCATCAAAACATTTATTCCCACAGTCCTTTACTTTATATTGTGTTCTATTGTTCTCCTGGAACAACTGTAAATAGCATTACAGCAGAAAGGTTGTCAAGTATAGCCACCAGAGGAGAATATCAGGAGGAAAGCTCAGACATGAAGCTTAAAGAGTAACTAAACCCTGAGGTTTTGACTGATGTGCGTCAAGCCTGGAAATTTCTTGAGAACAATCTATGCTATGCTAACTAGCTATGCTATGTTATGCAAATCACTAAGATATTTGATTTACTGTCAAATGTGTGAATAATCTATAGGATTGTTTAATATTAAGTTTAAAGGTTTTGTCGTGTCTCCCCCAGGTGATGATGTGGATGATGGAAATGGTGGTGTGGAAAAAAGGATCTTCATTGAAATGTACTTGCAAAATAAGACAAAGTTTATAAACACAAGCAGAATCAAAAAACAGGGCAGGGATAGAAGGGATAGAACAAAGGAGGTCAAATGATGTTCTCAGGCCAAAAACAGGAGAAAGGCAGAACTCCTGTGAGAGGACTATTGGATACAAACAGTCAGTCCTGGACCTGCCACACATGGACTGTTGACCTCCATTTTCTCTCCCACCTATCATACTGTATATTTGTGTTAAAAAAAAAAGAAAGTTTTTTTTTTGTTTTTTAACAAAGGAGGGATTGATATGTGACTACAGAATCTCTCCTGGTCAGTTCTGATCAAACTGCCTTAAGCAGGCCAGATACTATTGTACTGATAACACCAAGGCCTCTTGCTCAGAGGCTCCATCATTGTTTTGGCTAGCGCTATCAACAGCTACAAAACCCTGAGAGCAAAGACCAGGTACAGATTCATGGGACACTTAAAACCTCTGAATTCCAGACTGGTCTGCCTCAAAACCCTTTGGCCAAATAAACCCTGTGTCCACATTTGCCCAGCAACCCTTCAAATTGACTCCGTCTCATTTCATTCAAAACTGCGACAAACTCACAGATACCTGATCTCCATCAATGTGGATCCTCTGAGAGGTGACCATGTACATTAAAGACATAAAGTCAGCAAATGTATAAACACTACAGGCTAAAATGATTCAGAGGAATCAATTCACTGATGTAAACAAACACATCTGTTGCTGTGTGAATAACAAAGACCAAACCCAGGAGAGGAATTATAAAAACACCTGATTTACTTTTACTTTCAGTCTGACTGTTCACAAAACAAACAGTTTGTACCGTAATTATCTTAAAGGTTAACAACCAAAACTATCCTGTTCATCAGGTTTACCAAACCAACCAGTTTGTAGGAATCTTAAAAAAATTCCCTCTTTTTCAATTAACAGTACAGTGCCCGTCAAATTATGTATTCATATAGTGGTAGAGTTGTCAGATATGGCCAAATGAGTGTGTGTTTGAAGGTTGGATGTACAAAGAGGTGAACATCGATTCTCAATTTTAAATTGAATTTTACAAAGGCAAATTTAAGACAAAAGGTAACATTTCATCATGGTAAACACACACACACACACACACACACACACACACACACACACACACACACACACACACACACACACACACACACACACACACACACACACACACACAATTGCAGTTCACAGAGGTATCGCACAAAGAAACTATTTAGTAAAAATAGTGTCATTTTCTGGTGGTGATTTATAAAGCAGCTTTAACTAACACAAGCTAAAAAATCCTCATCCATTCTATGTGGAGAGATTTGTCTCAAAATTATTCACAAACAGATCTACAATTTTCACGAGTTTTACAGATTCACAAATATATCCACAATTTTCACATGTATTTTATCATGTATGTGTGTGTATTTATCATGAAGTTTCTTGTGTAAATCTTCAAATGTGCTTGTGCTTGTAACACAGCTTCACTCAGATTCACACACACAGAGCTACTGATCCATGGGTGTAAAGCCCCACCATCCACTAGGGGGCAGCATCTAAGTCTCTGCTGAAGATGAATGCCATTAACCGATACAAGCAACAAGAATATCTAAGAAAAGCACTAGTATTACTGCAGTGTCACCAAAATCACTGTAGCCTTCCCTTGTTTCCTGTTGATCAAACTACAACACTAGGTTTGAAACGGTTGTGTGTGTTTGTGTGTGTATTTGTTTAGTATGAATAAATGTTGCCTTTTGTCTTAAGTTTGCCTTTGTGTGATGCGATTGAATCAAATTGTTAGACACCCAAAGATTCACATCCCTAAAGTCCAGTGAATTTTAACATATACTGTATTTCTTGGGTTTGTATCATTTTAAAGGTTCATAAAGACTAAAACCAAGTGTAAATCTCATATTTTCCTGAAATAAAGATAATAGTGAACAGACTCAGAGGACTCAGTCATTCCTGTGATCCAGAAGCAGCTCAACTAACAGGTAACAATGGGAGAGTCCATCCCTTCTACATATTTAACATTTGATCTTATTTATGTTGCTCATTTGATTCACATAAACTCCACCCATAACCTCATAATAATAAGTCTGTAAGTCGATCAAACCAGGTTTGCTACCTGAACTATTTCAGTCTTAAGTGATAAAACAACCATTAGGTCCTGTTTTAATCATCACTTTACACACATTTATATATTATTCAAATAAAACAAGGAAAAAACCACAAGTTTGTTACAAAAACAAAGATATTAATTGAAAAGAGGGAATTTTTTTAAGATTCCTACAAACTGGTTGGTTTGGTAAACCTGATGAACAGGATAGTTTTGGTTGTTAACCTTTAAGATAATTACGGTACAAACTGTTTGTTTTGTGAACAGTCAGACTGAAAGTAAAAGTAAATCAGGTGTTTTTATAATTCCTCTCCTGGGTTTGGTCTTTGTTATTCACACAGCAACAGATGTGTTTGTTTACATCAGTGAATTGATTCCTCTGAATCATTTTAGCCTGTAGTGTTTATACATTTGCTGACTTTATGTCTTTAATGTACATGGTCACCTCTCAGAGGATCCACATTGATGGAGATCAGGTATCTGTGAGTTCTGATTCAGAACAAAGATTTGATTCTTAAACCGTATCTACTGACAGGTGACCTGTTATAGTCCAACCTTTACCTCAGCAAAGAGAACTGTTTTCTACAACCTAGAAATAGGTCCTATGATCTAGACATGGGCCTAAATAGTTTAGTCTGCTTTTCTAAATAAAAAAAACAACATATTTTCAAATATTTTTGACATTCTTGAATTATTTGCCTCTATATCAGTGTTTCTCAGTTATTTTCTGTTATTTTCACGCACGCACGCACGCACGCACGCACGCACGCACGCACACACACACACACACACACACACACACACACACACACACACACACACACACACACACACACACACACACACACACACACACACACACACACACACTCCTTTATCTATAAAATTGTTATAAGTGCACCTCTGCATAACATTGTATCTTTATTCACATCAAAGAAAAAAAAAAAAAGAAACAGATCAAGGTGTAAAGTAACTGCATCAATGTTCTAATATTCCAATGTTCCAAAACCTACAAAACAAAATTAATAAAACATTTTGTGCTGATTGATAAAAATGAGATCCTAACTCAATGAGTTTGTTGTGTCAAAACGTACATAAGAAATGAACAAACAGTCTGTGTTACTGTCAGTTGCTTCATTTATTTGTATTTTTGCAGCATTGTTTCCTCCAACATGACAGAGACTATGTCTAATGCTGCAGTATCAGCTCCTATGCTACCTTATATACTGTAATGCTAACAGTGTTCTCTGGTTTACTGAAGTAGCATTCACAAAGCGGGATGATTTATGACAATATTTGGTACATTTTCACTGAAAAAACTCAACCATCTTGTCAGCGTGATTGGAGTGTAATGTCTTTAATTGACGCCCCACTTCCTCCAGTGGGATCAGGGTCTCCCCGTCTCCCCCCCCACAGACGGCATTGGCCGTGGGCCTTCTACGCACCCTTTGGGCACTCAGTCTCCCCCGTCAAGCAACGAGAAGGGTTTAGCTGCAGCTGCGGAACTGTACACGTTACGCCCCTACAACCACGCCCCCTACAAAATACATACTATTGAGCCTCCTGAGCCAATACCTGGTCATGAACCTTTTCAGAATCAGAATCAGAATCAGAAATGTTTTTAATGGCCTTGTACAGTTTTAAGGACAGTACAAGGAACTTGTCTTGGTAGTTGGTGCACAAAACAAACAACAAAAAAATAAATAAAAATTAAAAAAAAACAAAGAACAACCCAGCAACAATAATAATAATAATGATAAATATAAGTATATATATATATATATATATATATATATATACACACACAGTGCAGCAGATGATGTCATCATGGAGGTGGTGATCGGTGGGGGGGGGTTCAGTGGGTGACTTGGGGTGTGTTCATGTGGATGGTGGCAGAGGGAAAGAAGCTGTTTTTGTGTCTGGAGGTTCTGGTCCTGATGGACCTAAACCTCCTTCCAGAAGGGAGATATTGAAACAGTTTATGACCGGGGTGGGAGGGGTCGGCCACAATCTTTCCTGCACGCCTCAAAATCCTGGAGGCGTACAGGTCCTGGAGGGAGGGCAGATTGCAGCCGATGACCTTCTCTGCAGAGTGGATGATACGCTGCAGTCTGGCCTTGTCCTTGGCCGTAGCTGCAGCGTACCAGATGGTGATGGAGGAGCAGAGGATGGACTGGATGATGGAGCTGTAGAAGTTCACCATCATCTTTGTTGGCAGACTGAACTTCTTCAGCTGCCGCAGGAAGTACATCCTCTGCTGAGCTTTTTTGATAAGGGAGCTGATGTTCAGCTCCCACTTGAGGTCCTGAGTGATGATGGTCCCCAGGAAGCAGAAGTGCTCCACAGAGCTCACTGTAGAGTCTCCCAGGGTGAGGGGGGCTGAGTTCTTCCTGAAGTCTGCTATCATCTCCACTGTCTTTAAAGCGTTGAGCTCCAAGTTGTTCTGGCTGCACCAGGACACCAGCCGGTCTGTCTCCCACCTGTAGTCGGACTCGTCTCCATCAGAGATGAGACCGATGATGGTCGTGTCGTCTGCAAACTTCAGGAGTTTGACCAACTGGTGAGAGGAGGTGCAGCTGTTGGTGTACAGGGAGAAGAGCAGAGGAGAAAGAACACAGCCCTGAGGAGATCCAGTGCTGATGGTCCGGGGAGCAGAGATAGTTTTTCCCAGCTTCACGTGCTGCTTCCTGTCAGACAGGAAGTCTGTGATCCACTTGCAAGTGGAGTCTGGCACGTTCAGCTGGGAAAGCTTGTCCTGAAGGAGAGCTGGGATTATAGTGTTGAAAGCAGAGCTGAAGTCCACAAACAGGATCCTGGCGTAGGAGCCTGGGGAGTCCAGGTGCTGGAGGATGAAGTGGAGAGCCAGGTTTACAGCATCATCTACAGACCTGTTGGATCTATAGGCAAACTGCAGGGGGTCCAGGTGGGGGTCGGTGATGTCCTTGATGTGGGAGAGCATGAGGCGTTCAAAGGACTTCATGACCACAGATGTCAGAGCGATGGGTCTGTAGTCATTAAGTCCTGTGATCCTCAGCTTTTTAGGGACAGGAACGATGGTGGAGGCCTTAAAACAGGCTGGTACGGTGCATGTCTCCAGTGAGGTGTTAAAAATGTCTGTGAACACTGGAGACAGCTGATCAGCACAGTGCTTTAAGGTAGAAGGAGAGACAGAGTCTGGTCCACAAGCCTTACGGGGGTTTTGTCTCCTGAAAAGTCTATTTACATCTCTCTCTTTGATGGAGAAAGGTGTCTCTGTAGGAGGTGGGGAGGAGGGGGGAAGATAGGGGAGAGAGCCTCTGTAAGCAGCTGTGGTGAGACTGTAGCTTTGATGTGGGGGGTGAAGGTGTTGGAGTGAGGCTGGTCAGAGGTGTGAAGGGGGTTGGAGTCAGGTCTGTCCCATTGTCTGTCAAATCTACAATAGAAGTTATTCAGACTGTTGGCCAGGCAGAGGTCGTTAGCAGCAGCAGGGGCTCTGGGCTTGTAGTTTGTAATTTGCCTGAGCCCTCTCCAGACAGAAGCCGAATCATTCGCAGAGAACTGATGTTGTAGCTTCTCTGAGTACAAACTAACCTCAACTGCTACTGCCTCCACTTTTCTGACAAATTTGGGGAATTCTGTAATCCTTACCTTCCATTTTTTTAACACTAACACTTTTACTAACACTAACACTAACCACTACCGCCTCCACTTCCTTACTGAATTCAAGGTTTCATCAAAAAATTGTTTCACCAGCCACAACCGTTGCACATGTGGGCGTTTTTTAACGGCTCAGTGCAGCGCAATGACGTGTGGGTGTGGTTTGTAAAAGGGGGGCGTTGCTTGTACAGTTCCTTGGCTGCAGCTGGGTATGCTTGCAAGCGACAGGCTCGCTTGTGGGGGATGCACCGACGTCTGTGGGAGCTGCGCGGGCACCGCCCCTGGCCAGGCTGTGGCCCGGTTTGCTATCACCCTGTACGACATGCCCCCCAGGTACCTAGCAGGGAGGCGGGTTCATTGTCTCCGGAGTGCACGCGTACACACATCAGAGCGTCACTGCCCCCTACAGTAGTGGATGTGCAGTTACACTTTACTTTAGTACAGCAAAAGCAGCATGTTCCCCATTGCCACACGACCCCCACCCCCCACTATTTGAAGGGCTGCTCTATATAAAAGTATAATTTGTAGTGTTAGGAGAATATAACATCCATATTCCTACCCCTGTCTCTCATGAGTTGTGAATATTATTATTAGGTCATTATATACGTTTGTGGAGGAAATAAAAAGTCAGCAAAAATTTCTACAGTAGTTTAAATCCACGTCAGTGTATTTAACTAATGAAAAATTATTTATAACATTTGTGTATTATTGAGAGCAGTAACTAAGCATTTTTTTTATTTTTTTTAAACCATTGTTTTTGTATGTGTGTTAAGATAATAATAAAGAAACGTTCCAACAATGAAGAACATATAAAAGCTATGAGCTCTGATGGTCATTTCATCAAACATTTAAAAGAATATTTGTTGATGCTAGGTTAGCTTGATTGTTTTAGAAACAGGTGTGGAAAAAAGAGAGGGAATCTCCATGGCAACAAGAGGTGAAATTCCCCGTCTACATCACCAAGTTACTTACATAGAGTCACATTCATTAATGAAAACGAGCTTGATTTGAATTTTCTGTTTGAAATGGGCCTTCACTTTACATAAATAACTGCAAATGAAGTTATTTATTTAATGACATTTTTTTTTTCTAATAACGTCACTGTGTGTGTGTGTATGTGTGTGTGTGTTAAAAAAAATGGGAAAAAACCCCTAGTTAGTTACAAGAACAAAGATAAAAGATTCTTACAAACTGGTTGGTTTTAAACCAGAGGGTTTTTCCATAAAGGAGGTTTAACAAACTCTGAGTCTATCCATAAACTCTGGGTCAACATACCCAGCGATGGGAAACTCTGGGTATCGGATTCCATTAAAGCTGGTATGAAGTGGGTTAATTAACCCTGAGTATGTAAACCTTGGGTTACTGACGTGTTGCAACTGTACCTATATGTCATCCAGAAGTTGTTCTCCACTGTTGATGCCAGTTGGACCTAAAATTACTGACAAAGTGACATTTCTGGGGTTTAGTCGGATTGAAAGTTGTTGACCAAACAATGGTGGATGTTGAAGTTTTGGCTTTACATGATGCCACATGACAGGAAACATGACGGATAAAGAAGTGAATTGAAACACCCAGTTTCTTAAAGTGACAAACACCAGAGGAAGACTGACTCCTGTGTTTTCTTTTTCAGATATGGCTGCTAACTCTTTGTTCTTATCCAATGTCTCCAATCCAAAGAGGTCCTCTCTCCCCTGTTTACAAATCCATCCTTACTCCATCACCATCCCAACCACTGTCTGTACAATCTTCCTCTTCCTCCTTCCTCTCTACATCTTCATCCTCCATCATGGCCTCCAACAGTGGAGGAAGAAGACCTCCTCCTCCTCCTCCTCAGCAGCCATGAGTCACTCAGACTGTTTCACCTACAACATGGTCCTGATGGAACTGGTTCAAGTTGTTAGTTATGTTTTCTATTTTTATGGGCAGTTACACAGTGATGTAATGAGCTGTTGGGGGCATAAGTTTGTGCGATTATCCGGGATTGGTGAATTGAGTTTTCACCTGCTGACCTGTGTGGAGCGCTACCTGGCTGTGGTTCATCCCATCACCAACATGAGGTTGAGGAACAGTAAAGGGATCAGGATCAGGAACGTCTCCATTGTCTGTGTCTGGATGATTAGTAGGGCTTCTATGAGCGACCCACCCAATTTAGTTTTTTACATCTTGACAATAATTATAGCTGCTGTTTCCTTTTTCAGTCTCTCAGTTCTTCTGGTTCTGGTCCGTCCAGGTCCAGGGGAGTAGGGAGGGAACAGGCAATGGTCTGATCTGTTTTACCACAAATGATCATGTGCCGCCGTGTTCCGTGGGGCCAGCATGGTTCAGGGGGTGCCGCGGGGTGGGTCTCTGCCAGTGCTGCCTGGTCGCATCCCTGGGGTCCGCGTGCCTGTCTGCGCCATCTACCCTCTCCCGTGGCCTGCCATGTGGACGGACCAGGCTCACTCCAGACAGGCCCCTGAGCCTGGGGTCCGTTTCTTGCTGACTCTGGGCCCGCCAGCTGCCCGGTTGGCGCGGCTCTGGCCGTCTGCTGGGCTAGGACCTTGGCTCCTCTGCTGGGGTCTTGGGCGGGGGCTATTTGGGCTCTCCGATTGGGGGGTTGGGTGCAGTGTAGGTGGGGGGGGGGATGTTGTTGGTGGTGGGGGGGGGGGGTGTTGGGGTCGGTTGCGGGGTGCGCTGGGTTCTTGGCTCCTTGGGGTTTTCTCAAGTATGTATGTGGGGGGGCGGTGGGGGATCCCTGGCCCCTGCTTTTTCTGCTGGCCTTGCTGCATCTCCGGGTCTGGGACAGCGCTTGTGTTTGCAGTAGCGGTTCTTGCACTTACATTGGTCTACGATGCACTGACATGCCTTGGACTGTGGGATAAAAACTCATATCGGGCTTAACCTTAGAAAGGTTGATCCCAAATACCCATCACCTACATGAGGCTGAGGCACAGTAAAGGGATCAGGATCAGGAACGTTGCCATCATCTGTGTTTGGATGATTAGTGGAGCTTATGCGCCTCTCCCACATTATTAACATGACTGTGTCCTAGCAATAATTATAGCAGCTGTTTCCTTCTTCAGCCTCTCAGTTCTTCTGGTTCTGGTCCATCCAGGTCCAGGGGAGCAGGGAGGGAACAGGAAATGGGCTGATCCATCAAAGAAGAGATCTTTCTTTACCATTGTAGCCATACCGGAAGTGCTGGTGCTGACGTTTTCTGTTGATTCAGTTTGGGTGATTGCAATTGAATGTCCATGTTTTTGTGTGGTTGTTTTGTGTTTGACCTGGGTGGAGCTTCCCAACAGTTTGGTGTTACCTCTGCTGTTTCTGGTCAGACATGGAAGAAGCAACAAACAGTGATGGACAGATTAGTGACAAGAATAGTCGTCCATCTTTGGTTATTAAATGGTACCTGTAGTAAATGTTTTCCACAAGCTCTATCAAAGGTCAAATATAAAACCAAAGGTGTAGTTGTGTTATTTTCTTTAAAAGTCTTTGTCGAGCAGCCAGGAGGAGGAGAAGACTGTGACCACCATTTATGTTCAAGTTGTAGATAGGTGTTGTGACAAAATCTGTGATGCTAAAAAATGGTGTCTCTGGTGAATGAAATCTGTGTTTATTCATAGACTTCAGCTACTGAAGCATCATCTGTGCAGAGTTTAAGTAAAGATTCCTAAAGTTCATTAAATACATGACCTCTAAAGATCCAGATACAGACACTGATCAACGTTCATGATTTATTTAGTGTGAATCAATTCAACCTCAGTTCTGTCCTGACCCACTTTGATTCTGTCCATCCCTCCACCATCAGGGGCCATCAAAACATTTATTCCCACAGTCCTTTACTTTATATTGTGTTCTATTGTTCTCCTGGAACAACTGTAAATAGCATTACAGCAGAAAGGTTGTCAAGTATAGCCACCAGAGGAGAATATCAGGAGGAAAGCTCAGACATGAAGCTTAAAGAGTAACTAAACCCTGAGGTTTTGACTGATGTGCGTCAAGCCTGGAAATTTCTTGAGAACAATCTATGCTATGCTAACTAGCTATGCTATGTTATGCAAATCACTAAGATATTTGATTTACTGTCAAATGTGTGAATAATCTATAGGATTGTTTAATATTAAGTTTAAAGGTTTTGTCGTGTCTCCCCCAGGTGATGATGTGGATGATGGAAATGGTGGTGTGGAAAAAAGGATCTTCATTGAAATGTACTTGCAAAATAAGACAAAGTTTATAAACACAAGCAGAATCAAAAAACAGGGCAGGGATAGAAGGGATAGAACAAAGGAGGTCAAATGATGTTCTCAGGCCAAAAACAGGAGAAAGGCAGAACTCCTGTGAGAGGACTATTGGATACAAACAGTCAGTCCTGGACCTGCCACACATGGACTGTTGACCTCCATTTTCTCTCCCACCTATCATACTGTATATTTGTGTTAAAAAAAAAAAAAGTTTTTTTTTTGTTTTTTAACAAAGGAGGGATTGATATGTGACTACAGAATCTCTCCTGGTCAGTTCTGATCAAACTGCCTTAAGCAGGCCAGATACTATTGTACTGATAACACCAAGGCCTCTTGCTCAGAGGCTCCATCATTGTTTTGGCTAGCGCTATCAACAGCTACAAAACCCTGAGAGCAAAGACCAGGTACAGATTCATGGGACACTTAAAACCTCTGAATTCCAGACTGGTCTGCCTCAAAACCCTTTGGCCAAATAAACCCTGTGTCCACATTTGCCCAGCAACCCTTCAAATTGACTCCGTCTCATTTCATTCAAAACTGCGACAAACTCACAGATACCTGATCTCCATCAATGTGGATCCTCTGAGAGGTGACCATGTACATTAAAGACATAAAGTCAGCAAATGTATAAACACTACAGGCTAAAATGATTCAGAGGAATCAATTCACTGATGTAAACAAACACATCTGTTGCTGTGTGAATAACAAAGACCAAACCCAGGAGAGGAATTATAAAAACACCTGATTTACTTTTACTTTCAGTCTGACTGTTCACAAAACAAACAGTTTGTACCGTAATTATCTTAAAGGTTAACAACCAAAACTATCCTGTTCATCAGGTTTACCAAACCAACCAGTTTGTAGGAATCTTAAAAAAATTCCCTCTTTTTCAATTAACAGTACAGTGCCCGTCAAATTATGTATTCATATAGTGGTAGAGTTGTCAGATATGGCCAAATGAGTGTGTGTTTGAAGGTTGGATGTACAAAGAGGTGAACATCGATTCTCAATTTTAAATTGAATTTTACAAAGGCAAATTTAAGACAAAAGGTAACATTTCATCATGGTAAACACACACACACACACACACACACACACACACACACACACACACACACACACACACACACACACACACACACACACACACACACACACACACACACAATTGCAGTTCACAGAGGTATCGCACAAAGAAACTATTTAGTAAAAATAGTGTCATTTTCTGGTGGTGATTTATAAAGCAGCTTTAACTAACACAAGCTAAAAAATCCTCATCCATTCTATGTGGAGAGATTTGTCTCAAAATTATTCACAAACAGATCTACAATTTTCACGAGTTTTACAGATTCACAAATATATCCACAATTTTCACATGTATTTTATCATGTATGTGTGTGTATTTATCATGAAGTTTCTTGTGTAAATCTTCAAATGTGCTTGTGCTTGTAACACAGCTTCACTCAGATTCACACACACAGAGCTACTGATCCATGGGTGTAAAGCCCCACCATCCACTAGGGGGCAGCATCTAAGTCTCTGCTGAAGATGAATGCCATTAACCGATACAAGCAACATTAATATCTAAGAAAAGCACTAGTATTACTGCAGTGTCACCAAAATCACTGTAGCCTTCCCTTGTTTCCTGTTGATCAAACTACAACACTAGGTTTGAAACGGTTCAGCGCATGCTTGCGTAGCAAATGTGGGCGTTTTGTAACGGCTCAGCGCAGGGCACTGGTGTATGGGTGTGGTTTGTAGGCTCAACACAGCACATTGAAAAAATGCTTGCTTGGGCGTGGTTTGTAATAGGGGGCGTGGTTGTAGGGGCGTCGCTTGTACAGTGACGGGCTCGCTTGTGGGGGATGCGTCTGCATCTGTGGGGCTGCTCGGGCACCGCCCATGGCCAGGCTCAGGCCCACCTGATACGCAGCAGATTGATTATTTTAAAAACAGGTATGGAAAAAAGAGAGGGAATCTCCATGGCCTCAAAACAGTGAAACTCCCACATTTCTTTACATAGAGTCACGTTAATTACTGAAAACAAGCTTGATTTGAATTTTCTGTTTGAAATGGGTCTTCACTTTACATAAATAACTGCAAATTAAGTTATTTATTTAATTAATTTGTATTTAAGGACATTTTTTAATGAGCTTTGTTACCTTATAGTAGATTTGAGAACACATTTCTAATAACGTTACTGTGTGTGTGTGTGTGTGTGTGTGTGTGTGTGTGTCTTCATCTGTGTATTCACTATTGAAACTGCGTTTGTGGTCATTTATCACTGACACAGACTTATTTTAAATAGTATTTAGTATCATTAAAGTTATTTATTTAAAAAGGAGACTTCTTTAAAGTTCTAATAAACAATTGGTGGAACAAATATAAAACTGGATGGACAGGATTATTTTTGGCATTAACCTCAATGATAATTGTGTGTGTTTGTGTGTGTATTTGTTTAGCATGAATAAATGTTGCCTTTTGTCTTAAGTTTGCCTTTGTGTGATGCGATTGAATCAAATTGTTAGACACCCAAAGATTCACATCCCTAAAGTCCAGTGAATTTTAACATATATTTCTTGGGTTTGTATCATTTTAAAGGTTCATAAAGACTAAAACCAAGTGTAAATCTCATATTTTCCTGAAATAAAGATAATAGTGAACAGACTCAGAGGACTCAGTCATTCCTGTGATCCAGAAGCAGCTCAACTAACAGGTAACAATGGGAGAGTCCATCCCTTCTACATATTTAACATTTGATCTTATTTATGTTGCTCATTTGATTCACATAAACTCCACCCATAACCTCATAATAATAAGTCTGTAAGTCGATCAAACCAGGTTTGCTACCTGAACTATTTCAGTCTTAAGTGATAAAACAACCATTAGGTCCTGTTTTAATCATCACTTTACACACATTTATATATTATTCAAATAAAACAAGGAAAAAACCACAAGTTTGTTACAAAAACAAAGATATTAATTGAAAAGAGGGAATTTTTTTAAGATTCCTACAAACTGGTTGGTTTGGTAAACCTGATGAACAGGATAGTTTTGGTTGTTAACCTTTAAGATAATTACGGTACAAACTGTTTGTTTTGTGAACAGTCAGACTGAAAGTAAAAGTAAATCAGGTGTTTTTATAATTCCTCTCCTGGGTTTGGTCTTTGTTATTCACACAGCAACAGATGTGTTTGTTTACATCAGTGAATTGATTCCTCTGAATCATTTTAGCCTGTAGTGTTTATACATTTGCTGACTTTATGTCTTTAATGTACATGGTCACCTCTCAGAGGATCCACATTGATGGAGATCAGGTATCTGTGAGTTCTGATTCAGAACAAAGATTTGATTCTTAAACCGTATCTACTGACAGGTGACCTGTTATAGTCCAACCTTTACCTCAGCAAAGAGAACTGTTTTCTACAACCTAAAAATAGGTCCTATGATCTAGACATGGGCCTAAATAGTTTAGTCTGCTTTTCTAAATAAAAAAAACAACATATTTTCAAATATTTTTGACATTCTTGAATTATTTGCCTCTATATCAGTGTTTCTCAGTTATTTTCACACACACACACACGCACGCACGCACGCACGCACGCACACGCACACACACACACACACACACACACACACACACACACACACACACCTTTATCTATAAAATTGTTATAAGTGCACCTCTGCATAACATTGCATCTTTATTCACATCAAAGAAAACAAAAAAAGTAACATAGATCAAGGTGTAAAGTAACTGCATCAATGTTCTAATATTCCAATGTTCCAAAACCTACAAAACAAAATTAATAAAACATTTTGTGCTGATTGATAAAAATGAGATCCTAACTCAATGAGTTTGTTGTGTCAAAACGTACATAAGAAATGAACAAACAGTCTGTGTTACTGTCAGTTGCTTCATTTATTTGTATTTTTGCTGCATTGTTTCCTCCAACATGACAGAGACTATGTCTAATGCTGCAGTATCAGCTCCTATGCTACCTTATATAATGCTAACAGTGTTCGCTGGTTTACTGAAGTAGCATTCACAAAGCGGGATGATTTATGACAATATTTGGCACATTTTCACTGAAAAAACGTGATTGGAGTGTAATGTCTTTAATTGACGCCCCACTTCCTCCAGTGGGATCAGGGTCTCCCCGTCTCCCCCCCCACAGACGGCATTGGCCGTGGGCCTTCTACGCACCCTTTGGGCACTCAGTCTCCCCCGTCAAGCAACGAGAAGGGTTTAGCTGCAGCTGCGGAACTGTACACGTTACGCCCCTACAACCACGCCCCCTACAAAATACACACTATTGAGCCTCCTGAGCCAATACCTGGTCATGAACCTTTTCAGAATCAGAATCAGAATCAGAAATGTTTTTAATGGCCATGTACAGTTTTAAGGACAGTACAAGGAATTTGTCTTGGTAGTTGGTGCACAAAACAAACAACAACAAAAATAAATAAATAAATTTTAAAAAAAAACAAAGAACAACCGAGCAACAATAATAATAATAATGATAAATATAAAGGATGATGGATAAATAAAGGATTGATAGAGAATAAAGGATAAATATATACTGTATATATACAGTGCAGCAGATAATGTCATCATGGAGGTGGTGATCAGTGGGGGGGGGGGGGATGGGGTTCAGTGTGTGACTTGGGGTGTGTTCATGTGGATGGTGGCAGAGGGAAAGAAGCTGTTTTTGTGTCTGGAGGTTCTGGTCCTGATGGACCGAAACCTTCTTCCAGAAGGGAGAGATTGAAACAGTTTATGACCGGGGTGGGAGGGGTCGGCCACAATCTTTCCTGCACGCCTCAAAATCCTGGAGGGGTACAGGTCCTGGAGGGAGGGCAGATTGCAGCCGATGACCTTCTCTGCAGAGTGGATGATACGCTGCAGTCTGGCCTTGTCCTTGGCCGTAGCTGCAGCGTACCAGATGGTGATGGAGGAGCAGAGGATGGACTGGATGATGGAGCTGTAGAAGTTCACCATCATCTTTGTTGGCAGACTGAACTTCTTCAGCTGCCGCAGGAAGTACATCCTCTGCTGAGCTTTTTTGATAAGGGAGCTGATGTTCAGCTCCCACTTGAGGTCCTGAGTGATGATGGTCCCCAGGAAGCAGAAGTACTCTACAGAGCTCACTGTAGAGTCTCCCAGGGTGAGGGGGGTGAGGGGGGCTGAGTTCTTCCTGAAGTCTGCTATCATCTCCACTGTCTTTAAAGCGTTGAGCTCCAGGTTGTTCTGGCTGCACCAGGACACCAGCCGGTCTGTCTCCACCTGTAGTCAGACTCGTCTCCATCAGAGATGAGACGATGATGGTCGTGTCGTCTGCAAACTTCAGGAGTTTGACCGACTGGTGAGAGGAGGTGCAGCTGTTGGTGTACAGGGAGAAGAGCAGAGGAGAAAGAACACAGCCCTGAGGAGATCCAGTGCTGATGGTCCGGGGAGCAGAGATGGTTTTTCCCAGCTTCACGTGCTGCTTCCTGTCAGACAGGAAGTCTGTGGTCCACTTGCAGGTGGAGTCTGGCACGTTCAGCTGGGAAAGCTTGTCCTGAAGGAGAGCTGGGATTATAGTGTTGAAAGCAGAGCTGAAGTCCACAAACAGGATCCTGGCGTAGGAGCCTGGGGAGTCCAGGTGCTGGAGGATGAAGTGGAGAGCCAGGTTTACAGCATCATCTACAGACCTGTTGGATCTATAGGCAAACTGCAGGGGGTCCAGGTGGGGGTCGGTGATGTCCTTGATGTGGGAGAGCATGAGGCGTTCAAAGGACTTCATGACCACAGATGTCAGAGCGATGGGTCTGTAGTCATTAAGTCCTGTGATCCTCAGCTTTTTAGGGACAGGAACGATGGTGGAGGCCTTAAAACAGGCTGGTACGGTGCATGTCTCCAGTGAGGTGTTAAAAATGTCTGTGAACACTGGAGACAGCTGATCAGCACAGTGCTTTAAGGTGGAAGGAGAGACAGAGTCTGGTCCACAAGCCTTATGGGGGTTTTGTCTCCTGAAAAGTCTATTCACATCTCTCTCTTTGATGGAGAAAGGTGTCTCTGTAGGAGGGGGGGAGGAGCGGGGAAGATAGGGGAGAGAGCCTCTGTAAGCAGCTGTGGTGAAACTGTAGCTTTGATGTGGGGGGTGAAGGTGTTGGAGTGAGGCTGGTCAGAGGTGTGAAGGGGGTTGGAGTCAGGTCTGTCCCATTGTCTGTCAAATCTACAATAGAAGTTATTCAGACTGTTGGCCAGGCAGAGGTCATTAGCAGCAGCAGGGGCTCTGGGCTTGTAGTTTGTAATTTGCCTGAGCCCTCTCCAGACAGAAGCCGAATCATTCGCAGAGAACTGATGTTGTAGCTTCTCTGAGTACAAACTAACCTCAACTGCTACTGCCTCCACTTTTCTGACAAATTTGGCGAATTCTGTAATCCTTACCTTCCATTTTTATTAACACTAACACTTTTACTAACACTAACACTAACCACTACCGCCTCCACTTCCTTATTAAATTCAAGGTTTCATCAAAAAATTGTTTCACCAGCCACAACCGTAGCACATGTGGGCGTTTTTTAACGGCTCAGTGCAGCGCAATGACGTGTGGGTGTGGTTTGTAGAAGGGGGGCGTTGCTTGTACAGTTCCTTGGCTGCAGCTGGGTATGCTTGCAAGCGACAGGCTCGCTTGTGGGGAATGCACCGACGTCTGTGGGAGCTGTGCGGGCACCGCCCCTGGCCAGGCTGTGGCCCGGTTTGCTATCACCCTGTACGACATGCCCCCCAGGTACCTAGCAGGGAGGCGGGTTCATTGTCTCCGGAGTGCACGCGTACACACATCAGAGCGCCACTGCCCCCTACAGTAGTGGATGTGCAGTTACACTTTACTTTAGTACAGCAAAAGCAGCATGTTCCCCATTGCCACACGACCCCCACCCCCCACTATTTGAACGGCTGCTCTATATAAAAGTATAATTTGTAGTGTTAGGAGAATATAACATCCATATTCCTACCCCTGTCTCTCTTGAGTTGTGAATATTATTATTAGGTCATTATATACGTTTGTGGAGGAAATAAAAAGTCAGCAAAAATTTCTACAGTAGTTTAAATCCACGTCAGTGTATTTAACTAATGAAAAATTATTTATAACATTTGTGTATTATTGAGAGCAGTAACTAAGCATTTTTTTTATTTTTTTTAAACCATTGTTTTTGTATGTGTGTTAAGATAATAATAAAGAAACGTTCCAACAATGAAGAACATATAAAAGCTATGAGCTCTGATGGTCATTTCATCAAACATTTAAAAGAATATTTGTTGATGCTAGGTTAGCTTGATTGTTTTAGAAACAGGTGTGGAAAAAAGAGAGGGAATCTCCATGGCAACAAGAGGTGAAATTCCCCGTCTACGTCACCAAGTTACTTACATAGAGTCACATTCATTAATGAAAACGAGCTTGATTTTTTTTTTTTTTTTTTTTTTTTGTCTGCACATGCTTTCGAAGGTTAACACTACAAGAAGTGCAATCTTTTGACAGCAATGCATATTTTATTATTGCAATTAAATAAATTTATTTATTTCATTGCATAATTGTGACCGTCACCAGCCCTCCCTAGGGAAGGGTAAGAAATACTTTATTAAAGGGAGGATGTAAAAAAGAGAGGGCAGTGTTACACCAAGGTGAGGGGTTGGAGGGGGGTGGGGAAGTTAGCAGGGAAGAGGGATACAAGATAGGATATGGAATGGGTGAGGAATAGTTTTAAGTGATGCGATGTGAAATTGTGGTTGTGTATATTGTGTTTATTGTTGTGTTGTCAAGCCAGTTTGGTGACCAGTGTGTGGTTTAGGAATAATGGTGGTGGCTGTGAACAGAGGAAGAGGTGAGTGGAAATTCCATAAAACAGGTATTTGGGAACAACGTGTCTAAGGTTGAGCCCAGTATGAGTGTTATCCCACAGCCCAAGGCCAGTGCATCCATGACAAATGTATTTCCAAGTACCGCCACTGCAAAACCCAAGAGCCGCCCCCGGGCCCGAAGAAGCCCGAAGAAGCAGTCAGGCCAGCAGCAAGAGCAGGCAGCCTAAGGGCCCCCGGCGACCACCCCACGGCCAAGCAGTCCCCCGAACGCCCCCAAGATCCCAAGCCGAGAGGCAGCCATCGCCCCCCCATACACACCCGAGAAAGCCCCAAGGAGCCAAGGACCCAGCGCACCACGCCACCGATCCCACCCCCAACCCCCAGACCCCCCACCCCATCGACCCCCCCACCCCCCCACCCCACCCCCGCGCCCAACCCCCCGAGGGGAGGGCCCCGAGAACTCCCTGCCCGAGGCCCCAGCGGAGGAGCCGAAGCCCACACCCAGCAGACGACCAGAACCGCGCCGAACAGGCAGCCAGTGGGCACCCGCCGGCGAGCCCAGAGCCAGCAGGGGCCCGACCCCAGGCCAGAAGGACCCGGAACGGATGCAGCACCAGGAGCAGCCCGCCCAGGGAGGACGACCACACCCCAAGCCGCATAAGGCACCAGGGGGCCGCTGGGAGTCTCCCCGCCGGCCCCCAGGCACCCCAACCTAGCCCCCCACGGCGCCCCAGATCACCCTTCACTGATGCCGCCCGCGCCACGAGCTTCAGTTCTTTTTTTTTTTTTTTTAAAGCCAGGGCCCCCTCCAAGGGCCAAGCCAGACCGCCCCGCCGGGATGTGGCCCCCTATTCCGGCCCCCGACACCCTACCTCACGGGGCACTGCCCAAGCAGGGGCCGTACCAGTAGGTACGCAAGGGCGCGGCACGCGCCACCCGCCCCGAAAGACCCCCGCCAGGACCGGCCCGGCCAGCAGGCCAAGCACCCCGGGCCCCAGGAGCACCCCCCGGGACCAGGACCCCCCAAGGGCAAGCCCCCGGGCCAAGCCCCCCGGGACGCACTCCCCACCCCCGCCCGGGACCCGGCCACGGCCCAGCAGGACCGCACAGCCCCGGACAGCCCACGGCCAGCAGCCCAGGGCCCGCCGCCCCCCGGACAGCGCCAGCCACGGAGCAGCGCCCCCCGCCGGCCCGCGAGCAACCGGCGATCCCCACCGCGGGGACGGAGGCACCCCAATGGCACACATCAAGTGCGGGACAGCAGCCCCCAGCCAAAGATGCCCCGGACCCACCCACCAGTCCGCAAACGGCAGGATAGACCCACCAGGCGGCCGACAGCAACCTCCACCACCGGAACAGCTAGCGCCGCCCCCCAGTAAACAGCATCACCCCGAGGCGCCAAGCAACCCCGCCCCAACCCCGGCGAGGACACCAGCACCCCCCCAGCACACCCACCCCCCAAACCGGCGAGGCAGGCCGCCCCGGGCCCGCACACCGCGGGGCCCGCCCCCAAGGCCACCAGGAGACAAAGCAAGCGCCAAGCCACACCCAAGGGGGAGAGGCACCCCCGCGCCCCACCCGGCCGACACAGCCCGGAAAGACCCCGCAAGGAGAGACCCCGGCAAAGCCCCCCCGAGACCCACCGCCACGCCCGACCGCACCATCTTGATGTGCTTTTGCTCTATGCAGTGGCCCAGCCACCAACAGAGGGGCCAGGCCCCCACCGGAGAGGCCCAAATATGTGTACCAACCCACCACCCTGTTATGGTGCCTCTCCATTCCCCAATGGAGAGGCACTTCCCGATCCCCTGTGTGAATGTGTGTGTATGGTGAATGTATGGGGTGTAATTAAAAGAAGGGGGATGGAGGGGAGCGGTGCTCCCCCTCCAGCCTCTGTGGATTTATGTGTATGTGGTGTAATAGGCCGGAGGGTGTAAAGGATGATACACCCTCCGGGGGGTGACATGTTGAGATGCGATTAAAATTGGAGGGATTAGTAGGGCAACTAGAGGTGGGAGGGCCGCCCCCACGCCACTACATAGTAACACAGGTGGCGGCCCCCTCCACCCCCAGCCCCACCATCCAGCCCCCCAAGGGTTGGGTATTGGTGTGTGGTGCATTTTGTGAGTGAGCCAGACCAGCTGGGAGTGGGGTGAAGTGAACATGTAGGAGGCCTGTCCAGTGTGAGCCGGGCCCGTCCGCGTGGCGGGCCACGCGAGAGGGTAGATGGCGCAGACGGGCAAGTGGCACTGCGGGCCCCGGAACAGCACAGCCGGAGACCCCCCCCCACGGCACCCCCCAGACCGCGCCGGCCCCGCGGAGCACGGCGACACCCCCCACCCCCGGGCACAGCCAGGCACCAACAACCAAAACGAGCTTGATTTGAATATTCTGTTTGAAATGGGCCTTCACTTTACATAAATAACTGCAAATGAAGTTATTTATTTAATGACATTTTGTTTTCTAATAACGTCACTGTGTGTATGTGTGTGTGTGTGTGTGTGTGTGTGTGTCTTGTTTGTTACAAGAACAAAGATAAAAGATTCCTACAAACTGGTTGGTTTCGTAAACCTGATGAACAGGATTGTTTTGGTTGTTAACCTTTAAGATAATTTTGGTACAAACTGTTTGTTGTGTGTGTTTTTATAATTCCTCTCCTGGGTTTGGTCATTTAAGCCTGTAGTGTTTATGGAGAGTTTGCTGACTTTATGGTCCTGTACTACAAATCTGGATTTCCTTTCATCATGCAAACTTCCAGGATTGAATCAATGTGTCCTGTACTACGACCCTAGCTAACTTTTTTGTGGGCTAAATCACCATGGTAACTTAGGCTGAACACCTAACCGTGTCTGGACCAGGTTATGAAGTGGATGAGATCTGAACAAGTACTAAAGCCCCGCCTCCTGACCAATCAGTTCTCTTGTAAAATGAGCTGCCCATTGTTATTAGATCCTGGTTGGTGCAGATCTGACAGCTGAGTTTAGGAAAGAAAGATTATTAATGATAAATGCATTCATTTCATAACATACAACATGTTCTCATCCCAGTGTGTGATGAATTGTGGAGGACTACCTGAAGTGATTGATTTTATTTAAGTGTCATGCACAAACGTGTCCAGCCCACATGGGCTTACAAGACACTGACTCAACATAAGCAATAAAACAGATGGTTACAGGCCAGTTTTACAAACATCCTGCACAAAACTGTTTGTCTTCTTTCCCACATTTTACAAATAAAACAAACAAAAGCAAAAGTCTCTTTTCTGTCGGGGTTTGGTGATGGTGTGGACCCAAATGCAGAGAGAGATGGGGGAAGCAGGCAGGTGTAGCGTTGATAATAGTCCATTTAATAATAAAACTCAAAAATTCAAACAGACACAATGAAACACAGGGAGGAGGAGGTTGACATAAGACAAAGAACCAGCTGCTGTCATGTGTCCAAGAACTCAGTTATTAGTGAGGGAAGCTTGATTGGAATGGGCCACACCTGGGTGGAAAACATGAGGTAGCTAATCAGTCAGAAACCAAACACACAGTCATCACTGGGGGTGGAGCCACAAGCAGGAATACCTGAAACACAAAGCGTTACCACTAGAAAACAGAATAAACAAAGACTTAAAACACAAACTAAACAGACACTTTTCAGTGAAGCCAACTCATAATCTTCCCCTCAGATATCCAAAAAACATCTGGGTTAGACAAATGTACACGTTAAAATAAAACATTTTGTAAAGCAAAACAAAGTGGAAAATACAGGACAAACTGAGACTTGTCCTCCACCACATCCAGATCACACACAGAGTGGCTCCTCCTCCTCAGGGAGGCCTTTGAACCTGCCCACCTCCACTGCCAGGGGTAGTGTACCAGTCCTCAGCTGGGTACAGAGGGACCCCCTGCTTTCTAGATACATTTAGAATCATCTTCTGTTTTAACAAATTTAAATTTTACTGTAATTTATTTCAGTAAACATAACTTAAATCATAATTTGAGAATATTATGACCATTTCTTTGGCCCAGGGATAATTATGAATAGAAACACGTGTGTGATGTAATAAAGTCAAACTGATCAGAGCACTGTCTGTGTATCATCCCATGGATTAATATTGGATAAATTCAGGCTTTTACACATTAAGTATCAACAGCTTCCTGTCTCTGTTCTAATCTTCCTGTTTTTTCTGCAGCAACTGTTGTTTTTGGTCTAAATTATGGATTTTAATTCTTAATATTTTTAAAGAATTATTCTTCATTCATGACGTAAGTTGCTCTGCACTGCTTGTCTGTGATTCTGATTGGTCTGATGCTGCAATCTCCACCTGTCACATGATCGTGCACGTAGCCAGGCTGAAATCGCCTGTTTTAAGTCTTAAGTGAACGTGTTTATATCCTGCTTCATGGTACAGCTGCTTTCTGACACAGAATGTTTGGTTAGGTGAAGCTAAAAGAGAGATAGAGTATCAGGATATACTGATCCAGGCCCTGCGTCTTTAAAGTACATGGTCTCCTCTCAGAGGATCCAGGTTGATAGAGATACTGTCAGGGATCCATAAGTTCTGGTTCAGAACAAAGATTTGACCTGGATCATCATTTAGTCCCTCCAGGATTACTCACCCAACTTTTATGATTGTTGAGGCTTAAAACTGCTTCTTTTACAGCAGCTCTTTCAAAAATATTTTTTATGTGACTGTTGTCTTGTATGTGTCAACCTTTATTGTTGTCATTGCTGCTGCTGTTGTTCTTTTTCATTGCTACTGTGGCGTTATTAGTTAGACAAACAAATGTGTTGACTGTTGAATCTGAATACCACTGCTTCAGTCATGGTCACTTGTTGGGATTGTAATCAAGTCTCTGATATTCATAGAGCATGTTTGGATGAAGACAAGTGTCACATCATCACAGTATCAAAACTCATTTGACTCCATTTTCTTGCAACACATCAGAAAACCAACCTGCTCAATGTTTAGTATTGGTTATTGTTTAATATTTATTGGTAAATGAGAGCGTCACATGATGATGTACCAAGAAGAAGAAGAATGAAAGCTTAGTCATGTTGGTGAAAATATCAGAAATGTTCCAAAGATTTGCTGAATTTACATTAATAGCAATTTTTTGAAGGGACTGATTAATGAAGCCACAGTTCTACTGACAGGTGACACTGGTACAGTCCAACACTCACTGTAGCAAAGAGAAATAAAATAAAACCTTCTCTAAACTATCAGTGGAAGGTGTATATGAGCTTTGTGTAACTATTGCACTAATTTGCCTGTAATACTATAGAAACACATGAAGTATTAGACTGTAAAATACATCCAACATGAATCTTTCCATTGTTTGTTAAACTAGTACAGTGCCCGTCTGAAGTATGTATTCATATAGTGGGCGCTTAAGTAGAGTTGTCAATTATGAGCATAATAACAACATACTCTGTAGCATTATTAAGGGGTATATTTGCAGGTGCAAAGTAAAATAGCATGTGCAATTTCTCTGCTTTAATTCTATGAGACATGCGCATGATGAATGTGGTTTTTTTTTTTAACTATTTTTTTTCGTTTGGTGTATTTTTCTGAAATGTATGTTTTTTGTATAATTATTCTTTGTTGTTGCCATTGTAGTGTGATTCTGGAGTCATTTTGTGTATTTTTTTTTTTTTTTTGATGTTTTTTGCATTTCTGTTGTATTTTTTGTATAAATATTTAGTTTTGTGTATATTGAGTCATTTTCATATTTTTGTTTGATGTATTTATCTGTAATATATGTTTTTTGGAGTCATTTTGTGTGTTTTTGGAGGCTTTTGTATATTTTTGTATATTTCTGTTGTTGTTTTGTGTACTTCCTGTATAAATATTTAGTTTTTTGTTTTACTTCATTTGTGCATTTTTTGAATAATTTTTGTTTTTGTTGCATTTGTAGTGTGATTCTGGAGTCATTTTGTATCTTTTTTAGTGTAGTTTTTGCATTAGTGTTGTCTTTTGTGTATTTTTTGTATAAATATTTAGTTTTGTGTATTTTGAGTCATTTTCATATTTTTGTTGTTTGGTGTGTGTTTTGGGGGCGGAGGGAGTGAACCATTCTAAATTCATGCGCACCAGTCCATCCACGTGTACTTGCCTAACTTTCAATAAACTTCTCTATTGTCAGTAGTTAGATGTAGTGGCAGGTGTGTCGTGAGAGAAGCTGCAGTAATCAGGTGACCTTCACTATGTAACATGTAAACACTTAGATCTGACTCAGAGCGTAACACTACACTCACTACCACCCTATGGACGGGTGTCGTGACACAGACTGTAACCAGACTAAACGGTGGTCCGTTATACACTCACATACCTGCACGCATGTCATGTAGACGGTGATCGATAGTGAAGCGCACCTGATCGATGTGTGTGTGTGAGACTCTCTACCTGAGACTCTAATCTCCTCCGCTGGTTCTCTCTCACACACACGTGCCGCGAAAAAATGTGCAGCTTTCAACACAGCAGCCATTGCTCAATAATTCCCGCGTGAGGTCCATCTGGTCTAACTAACATGAAAATAAACGTTTCAAAACATCATCACCAAATAAGGAACAGTGAAAAGAAAAAGTATGTTTCCTCAAAAGAGAAGTCCACGGAAGCTCTGGCACACACCGGAAGTGAGCTGTGCAGTGAAACAGATACAGATGGTGCGCTAGCGCCCCCTAACACCCTGAGGTCAAAAACTGAATAGGTTTCATTTGCCGTGTCATCCAGAAGTGAAATAAAATTAAAATACACATTTGGAAATTACCAAATTACTCCAAAATAACAGGTGCACAAACTCGGGGTATTTGGAAGCCGCTGACCAAGTTTCAGGTCCAACTCAAACCACGTTGGGGAGATATTTGCTCCACACACACACACACACACACACGCACGCACGCACACAGACCTTTCCATCATTATAGTATAAATGTAGTCTAATACAGTGTGTTGTCAGTGCGTCTCATTATGCTCTCCATTATATTTCAACCTGCTCTAGAAACAGGTTTGATGGAAGTCTTGGTTTCTCATAAACATGTGGGTGGAATCTGTTCTCAGATGGTAAAGGGTTGATGTAACACCAGCTAGCATCAGCCACGCCTGTTTAGGGGAGTGTCGTTCAGTTCAGTATTTAGTTCAGACTCCAGCACAGACTGCTTCATTTGAACTTCCTTTCTTGATAAACACACATCAGTGTGCTGTTCACTGTGGGAACTTTCTGAAGCTCAGATCAAGAAAATACAAGCTTGGTTTCCTGATCACACAAATCAAGACAAAGAGACGAGTCTTCAACATCCATATTTCTACAGGATGGCCTCCAATTCTCCACACAGTAAGTCCTGACAACAGAAACTACCAGTGTTTATGTGAATGGTTCACAAAGATGTGTTTTCTAAGTGTACAACATTCATATTTTTAGTTTTCTCTTGGCTGGTGTGTAAAATATTTTGTCTTCCTAACAAATCTCGTACTTATTGCCTCCAAACTTTTTAGGTTTACGTGAAAGGACCCTCGTCTTGGTTGGAAAAACTGGAGTTGGGAAAAGCAGCCTGGGAAACACATTTTTTAAGGAGAAGGTGTTTGACAATAAATGTTCTCCAAATTCGAGAACATCTACATGTCAATCTGAAACAAAAGAAGTGATGAACACACAGCTGACTCTGGTCGACACGCCTGGTTTATTTGACGTAGAGGGGTCTGAGAAGGATCCAAAGTCTGAGATAATCAGGTCTATCACAGAGTGTGATCCTGGTCCTCATGCTTTTCTCATTGTGCTTAGAGTGGACTATTACACTAAACAGGATGAGGATGTCATCACTAGAATCTGTCAGTACTTCACTGAAGAAGTGCTGAAATACTCTGTGATTGTCTTCACTCATGGAGACGATCTCGATGAAGGGACAACCATTCATCAGTTTGTGGATCAGAATGAGAAGCTGAAGAATTTGGTGACAAAGTGTGGTGACCGCTGTCACGTCTTTGATTCCAAACACTGGAAGAACAACGACGACGCAGAAGAAGAATACAGGAGCAACTCCTACCAGCTGAAGGAGCTGCTCATCACTGTAGATAAACTGATAAATGTAAACAGTCGCTTCACCAATAAAATGATGCAAGAAAAACAGAGACAATTACAGAGAGAGTCTAAATGTCATGTTATGTAGCAATTTGAGAATGACTGGGTTAAATGCAAGGAATTTATTCTAGTAATTAAATTTTGTTCAAACATCTGGAAACCTTCAACCTTATGTTTAATGTGTGATATTTAATGCTCTTATATCTGATTCCTTTTATTGCATCTGTTGTATCCACTGCTGCCTCTAGAGATCACCCATAAACCAGATTAAAACATTTGGAGTAGAAGGAGGAGACTCTATAAAATCTACATTGTTTATTAATATGTGGTGTAAAGTTCAAAATTAACTTTATCCACTGCTAATGATTGAACTTTATATCACTAATCAAGGTAATTGATAGAAAATAATGGACAAGCAATGACCTGTAAAAACTATCATCTGTAATTCTAATGGAAACCCTTAAACACTAATGTTTGGTTATTCAAAGTTGTAAGTAAATGTGTTTTATATATTCTTTATTTGTGCTTTATGAATATTGTTATTAAAGACAAGTTATGATTGCTGACTTTTTGGGGTTTTTGTCATTTGTTCCAAACACTTTCTACACATTCAACCAGTTATTTAAAACTATTATGAAATTGTCCGATTTTCTTTCAGAACATAAAGGTGAGAGTATATTTCATATATTATTATTTCCATTTCAAGAAGTTCATTCTGTAATTTCTGTCAGAGGCCCTATAGAGCCTAGACGACTGATCTACAGTGATGTTTTCAGGATGTGATCATTTCTGGTACTTATTACGATAATGATAAACATCACAATAAATTAAAACTATACATAAATAAAACAATTCCCAACTTAGTGTAAACAGGTTCTTTACAAACACAAATAAATGTTAATAAATCAACATTAGACACATTTAAAAAGGCTACAATAACTGCTGACTCATCATGAGCTGATATTTTATAGAATATATTAGTGCATGTGTGTCACTCTATTAGTGTTATTGTATGTCATTCATTTATTTCATCACTTAAAATGAAATGATTTTCTTAAAAAAAAGCACAAATAACTTTATTAGTGTTTTCACTGCTGCTGAATCTTGTTTAATAATGATAATGAGTTACATAAAGTTATGATTGATAAAAAACTCTGATTTCCTATAATTAAACCAGATCAAGCTGATGATTTAATCATTCAGTATATTTAGTGTAATAATCTTAATAGTTACATTAGTCTAATGGGACCAGCTTTGTCTGTGAACACGTGAAATATCATTAAATAATAGTAACGTGTGACATGTTTATCTTTTATTCTTCCATAAAGTATTAAATCTGATCATAAACAAATCAGTGGTTTTATGACAGTAAGACGTGTTTTTTTACTTGCTTTGTTCCTTATATGGAGTGGTTAGCGTTAGCTCTTAGCTCAGTGTGTGGGTGAGTTAGCTTAGCATAGTTAGCTTTAGTTGAGTTTCCAGTTCATATTCGTTGCTCCAGGTTCATCTCTGTCCCCGTGTTTGTAGAACTTTGGGTGGATCTGATGGAGGAACTTGGATTGGTTGACTTTGTTGATGGTTTTCTGGTTTTAACCAAGTAGTGGTTGATGATGTATCACAGCTCAGCAGCTTCAGGTAGTCGTGTGTGTGTGTGTGTGTGTGTGTGTGTGTGTGTGTGTGTGTGTGTGTGTGTGTGTGTGTGTGTGTGCTGGAGGGCGAGAGCAGCAGTAGTGCACACCATGGAGGCTCCGTTGACTAAACACTTGGGGGTAATTTTGGCCTGGAACAAGGTTTTGATTAAATTGAGGGACAAATGGCCTGTGACATGGGACATTATCGTTTCTATTGTGGGATTACATATTCTTACTGGTGAGAATATTTTTGACAATATATCGTGAAAAACGATATATTGCACATTCTTAGTTTGCACACTCTCCTTTAGTTTTGGATGGATTCCTTTGAATGAGATTAAAGGACAGAAAACATTACCTATGTGTTAGTGTGTGTCAGGTGTTTTTTTTATTGATATTATTATTATTTGCACTCATATGAGGAAACATGATGTCAAGATAAGAAAGAAAGAATTGTGCAGGAGCAGAATGAAGCCTAATAGCTTATAAAATATCCTCCCCTCAAAAACACAATTTATAACATTTTCTTAAAAAGAAACAACAAATATTTTAAAAACAAAAGAAAAAGACACAACAGATTAAAGCTGTATTGCAATGGAAACAAGAGAGTGACCTAATTTTACAGTATTTATTATTTATATGTTATTGCTTAGACAAAAAATACTGAATTAGGTTCACCCTAAATGTCTTGTATGTTGAATGATTTATTAAGGATTTGTCAAGAGAGTTCCATATTAAAGGACCGCAAAATTTTATAAAGCATTTATGATTAGATGTACAACAACATGGTAAATGAAAGTTCATCTGACTTATTAATGAATAAAAGTGGATGTCTGCTAAAAACCGAAAATAATTTAGGAAGTTATTTGAAATGTCTTGTTTGTGATGAATGAATTTGAACATAAACAAATGTTTGATGTGTGTTCATGGAAAAGATTGACAAGATTTTGTATTTCTCAAATAAGTGTGATGGTTAGTTCTGTGCAGTGCCCTCCCACTTGCGTGTGTTTGTTTTTGTCTGCTCCTCCGGTGTGTCCTCCTCTGTGGGTTTCTTGTAATTAGCGGCAGGTGTGGCAGCCAGGTTTTCCTCATCAGCTCATCAATCTCCAGTGCATAAAGACCAAACTCTACCTCCACTCAGTGCTGGATTATTATCTACCCTAGTGGTTTTGGGACTTCAGGATTGTGACTGTGATCTCCACTCACCTCACCGCTTCACTGAAGAAGGAAAGACTCTGCACATTCACCTCACCTGTAAAATAAATCACTTGTTCACTGTTAACTCTGTCTCTGTGTTGTGCGTCTGGGTCCAAAACATTATAAACACCGTGTGTATCACAACAATAAGGGTGCAGATGGCATTTGGATGTTTAAGTTAGAAATGTATTTTTATATAGCACTTTTTCATAGACACTAAAATTGCTTTACATTGATATGCATTATTCCTTCATTATACACTTAGTGGTGGTAAGCTACTATAGTAGCCACAGCTGCCCTGGGGCAGACTGACAGAAGCGAGGCTGCCATAGTGCGCCATCAGCCCCTGCGTCCACCACCAATACTCACTCACACACTACATTTATGCCCCAATGTGGGTGAAGTGCCTTGCCCAAGGACACAATGACAATGACTTGGCTGGAGCAAGAATTAGGCTATAATAGAGTTATAAGACAGGGTAGACTAACTAAGTAAAAAATTCTTCTAATAATGCCAGGAGATTTCATTATTTTTTTCCAGGACACGTTCTCATTGACTATTACACCAATAAATTTAGTCCTAGAGATTCTATTGATTTCCATGCTATTAATTCATATTTTTGAGTGCTGTATAGGGAACGTTTTGTTTTTAAAATGTATATAACTGGATTTGTTCAAGGAAAGCTTGTTTATCTGGAACCATTTTGAGGTATAATCCAAGGTATTATTGACATTCCTGACTAAACCTTTAAAGTCAGTGTGAGATATGAGAATATTTGTCTGATCTGCAAATAATATAGGAAGGCAAGACTCAGACTTCACCATAACTGAATAATCATTAATAAAGTTTAAAAACAGAAGCAGCCCCAGAATCGACCAAGTTTAGTCTTGTTTTTGTAGAAGTCTGGCCATTAATACATACATATTGTTCTCTGTTGTTCAGGTAATCACTGAACCATCCGAGCACAGCGTCCTTCAATCCATACCGTCGGAGTTTTAACGGAAGAATTTGATGGTCCAAAAAAAAATTATAATTCAATAATCAAAATATCAATTCACCCTTGGGTAGGCACTGCCTACCCTGACGGCACGTCACTGTCAACAGCTCACGCTTCTCAGCTACCCTGTCAATCAAACATTAAACATGCCTGTGGCACACATATAGCTACTCAAAGGGTAAATAAATGTAAACAAAGAGGGGGCGGGCTCACACTTCGCTAACCCACAAGGATGGAATGTGAAAGTCTAAAAAAACTGTGATGGAAAAAAAATCTTTTTTCTTTTTTTTAAACTTGAATTTGCAAAATAACAATCGATTAAATCAAAAAAATTTTGCCCAGCCCCTCTGCATAGTGCTCTTATTGTATAAGTGTATATTAAATTGTAAAATGGCCTACTTCTAACAACTGATTGTATTAAAAGTTAGCAAGCACAAGGAAAATAAATCACACCCAAACATGATTCATATCTAGATATTCATATCAGACTGCAGTTCATCACTTCTTACCTGTAGTTCAGATTCCCCTCCACTCACACCTGCAGGCTGCGGGTCTCTCCTCCTCCTCCTCCCTCCCTTCCCCTCATACTCCGTCATCATCACCTGCGGGCTGCGGCCGCTTCGGATGCTGCTGCTGAAGACAAAGCTCCCCCATATCCATTAGCAAATATCTGTGTTATTTTCACACATTTGGCAACATCTGCCTATAGAGCTTTTCTCTTTTCATGAAAATTATTTTTCCACGCCTCCTTTCCGCTTCTTGCTGCTATTCTCCATTTTCAGGAGGGGCATCGGCCCTCGTCTGTAATTGGTCCAGCCATGAATCAATCATGACTAATGGGCCAATCTATCAGTTTTGTGGATCAATATGTATCATGAATACCATTACTAATACTCGCACCATTAATAAAAAAAAAAAAAAAAAGAAAGGCCCAGCCCAAAATCACCAGTCACACAGCACTGCCAGTCCAGCGGTGGTAGTGAATACACAGATGAAGACACACACACACAACAAGCACCCATGCACTAAGACTTGTTAAAAGCTAAATAAATAGTTTTATTTCTAATTTTCTAATTTTACCCAAACTGCCACTGCAGTCTTACTCTGACTTGAGTTCAAAACATGAGAGCCCTGCAAATGTTAGAAATAATGTGTCATTGTCATTATACATATGTTGAAAAATAACAAAGGAACAGTACATCTGAGTACCTACACAGGTATAAACTCCTCTTCAGAGATACAACTACTAGATGTATCTCAGAATACACAGATATTTAGGAGTAGAATGTCACAGGAAATGCTAGAAGAACTCTGAGATGTGTTTGCCATGTTTCATTGGTGATACTTTATGGACTAATAATACGTTTCCTCTGTGGAGCTGCATTAAGCTGCCTTAGCTTCTTCCTGGTGTGAATAAACCATGTGTTGATCAGTCAGCTGTTTGTCCAAAATGTTTCTGGTTTATAATGTACAAGCTCCAGTCCCTTTTCCAGCCAACTTTTAGGTTAGATCTTGGATCTATAACCCATTTATTATTTTTCATCTTCGGCAGAAGACCTAATATCAGTGTGTAACTATATTATATAATGATGCTAATATTAGTCTGATGATATCAGGACAATAATAATGGAAATCCAAATGTATAATGTGAATTTAAAAAATGATATTTAATGTAAACTTGATGCACAACCTGCACAGCTTACCTGTCCATCTCAGTGAGTTCTGGGATAATAAGATAATAATCAATACCTTATAACTAGAACCTGATGTTGTCACAAACTTTAAGTAAAAAAACTCAAATCTCAGTGATCACAACTTATTTTATTTACAGTATTTAGAACACACACATGTAAATACAGATGAGTAAAACATGTTTCATTCTCTCTCATCTTTAAATGACAAGTTTATTTACTGGATGTAATTTTTCATCAAAGTCACAAAAGTTAGATTTGATACAGATTTAATTTCCATAGATTTAACAAATAAAACCCACAACCTCACGCACTCACGTCTGCTTTAATTTCCCCTCAAACATCTTCACAAGATAATAATATAATTTGATCTTTACAAACACAAATCAGAGATACATGTAGAAATAATGATCTTAGATAATATATATTCACAGAAACATTTTAAAAACATGATTGTTTCATTATCTGTGGCCGTAAGAATGAATACATGATAACATTAGTTGGAGTGAAATGTTTGTGTTTATCTGTGAGAATGTCATGGGCATGTGTGGGTGCAGGGACAGAGGCGGAGCTCAGGTGCATCATACCAATATTTATTGTTACCATAGGCATGGTCAGTCCAGGGAGGCAGAGCTAATCAAGAAAAACTAAAAGCATAACCATAGTCACAGCAAAAGTAATGTCCCAGCACTGAAGTGAACCAAAGCCTCCACATTTATACTCAGCAGTTTAATCAATTGCAGCTGGAGGCCAATCAGCACGAGAAACCTGCTGGAAGGGAGTCCAAGATCTCCTGCCTGCCCTCCAAAATAAAACCCCATCGTGACAGAGAAGAAACAGATGCAATAAAACAAAATCACATTCCCTTAGAATTCTAATATATCTGATAAACTTCCAGTAATGATTAAACATTATTTACATTATGCATTAAGTATTTACTTCGAACAAATAGTTATTGAATAATAACTGGTTTCTATTTTTTTCCCACACTAAACATAAAAATATAAAAAGAAATAAACTTCACAAGCATTTTCAGAGGCAAAAAATGACTTAAAGCATAAACTTCTAATAGAAAATCACATGTATTCATATTCAGTTTTCTAATCCTGAAACTAATAAATAAAGAATAACAATTCATTTCTCAAACTTGAATATAATATGGACGTTATTTATTTGTATATCATAATATTTTATACAAAGACCACAAATATTAAAGGAGGCCTCATCTTGTACAACAGTTTATGACTTTGTGCTTAAGAAGGGAATCGTTCACAATATTTGTAATATTTATACATTATTTTATGTTAAGATTTCTTGTATAGTTTTTTCACCATGGAAAATAAAGACTCTCCTTTTCTTTCCTGTAATAGCAGAGGCCATACAATTGCAAAAAATGTTGCACATCCACCAACAACAGCGCCAAAGGCAGCTCCAAAGCCAACGCTAGCACCTAAAACTGCTCCCATCAACGTCCCAGCACCACAAACCATTAGGGTTGCCCCTGAACAATTTCTAGTTTGATGTTTTGCTCTCTCTCTAATCACCTCTTCCTCTTTCTGTTTCATCTGATCTACTGTCTGCAGTATTTCAATGGTGTAGATGTCTCCATTGTTGCTGATCACCAGTTTATCTACAGTGATGAGCAGCTCCTTCAGCTGGTAGGAGTTTCTCCTGTATTCTTCTTCTGCGTCGTTGTTCTTCCAGTGTTTGGAATCAAAGACGTGACAGCGGTCATCACACTTTGTCACCAAATCCTTCAGCTTCTCATTCTGATCCACAAACTGATGAATGGTTGTCCCTTCATCGAGATCGTCTCCATGATTGAAGACAATCACAGAGTATTTTAGCACTTCTTCAGTGAAGTACTGACAGATTCTAGTGATGACCTCCTCCTCATATTCAGTGTACCTCTCCACTTTTAGCACAATGAGAAAAGCATGAGGACCAGGATCACACTCTGTGATAGACCTGATTATCTCAGACTTTAGATCCTCCTCAGACCCCTCTGTGTTCAATAAACCAGGAGTGTCGACCAGAGTCAGCTGTTTGTTCATCACTTCTTTTGTTTCAGATTTACACGTAGAGAATGTACGAGAAACATTGAACACTTTCTCACCAAGCAAAGTGTTTCCCAGGCTGCTTTTCCCAGAGCCACATTTTCCTAACAAAACAATCCTCATTTCAGGTGAACCTGAAGAGTGTGGAAAAAACAAGAGATAAAATGTGTATTATTAATGGTTTCAACATGTAAAGTTACACCAAAATACAACTAAACACACTCTACTCCAAAATCTTTGGAAAATTGTTTATTTAAAAAAGTGAATCAGTAAAATAAAGTTTTCTTGAATTTACAATTTGAGTTCTGCAAAAACTGAATATGTATTTATCTTTCAGGTTGTTTTTGTCAACCTCAAAGATAAATACAATCTTCTTAATAAAATTATACATTTTATCTATAGCACATTTCATACAAACCAGTGCATTGCAAAGTGTTTTTACATTAAAAGACAAAACAGTTCAAACACAGAATCTTTAAAACATAAAGTTTTAAAATTCTAAAAACACAAAGTTTTTAAAAGACAATTTTACACACGAGCCTCAGCCAATCTCAGCCAAGAGAAAACTAAAAATATGAATGTTGTACACTTAGAAAACACATCTTTGTGAACCATTCACATAAACACTGGTAGTTTCTGTTGTCAGGACTTACTGTGTGGAGAATTGGAGGCCATCCTGTAGAAATATGGATGTTGAAGACTCGTCTCTTTGTCTTGATTTGTGTGATCAGGAAACCAAGCTTGTATTTTCTTGATCTGAGCTTCAGAAAGTTCCCACAGTGAACAGCACACTGATGTGTGTTTATCAAGAAAGGAAGTTCAAATGAAGCAGTCTGTGCTGGAGTCTGAACTAAACACTGAACTGAACGACACTCCCCTAAACAGGCGTGGCTGATGCTAGCTGGTGTTACATCAACCCTTTACCATCTGAGAACAGATTCCACCCACATGTTTATGAGAAACCAAGACTTCCATCAAACCTGTTTCTGGAGCAGGTTGAAATATAATGGAGAGCATAATGAGACGCACTGACAGCACACTGTATTAGACTACATTTAACAAACAAATGTTGGATGTATTTTACAGTCTAATACTTCATGTGTTTCTATAGTATTACTGTTAAATTACTGCAGTGGGTACAGGAAGCTCACATACACAGATATCAGACAGGTCTTAATGAGTCATAGGGAAAGGTTTTATTTTATTTCTTTTTGCTGTAGTGAGTGTTGGACTGTACCAGTGTCACCTGTCAGTAGAACTGGTGGCTTCATTCATCCTTCAAGAAAATAACTAATCTACCTAAAAAAGAAAGAAAGGTCTGTGTGTGTGTGTGTGTTTGTGGAGTGAATATCTGTTTGACCTGAAACTTAGTCAACGGCTTCCAAATACCTCGGGTGTGTGCACCTGGAGTAATTTGATGATGCAAAACATTCAAAACATCCATTTAATCTTAAGATTACGGCTCCCTCTTGGTATTGAGCTCGGAACTTCCGGTTTACCGGTTCATGACGTCACTGGGTCACAGTTTGTTTGGGTTAAAAAAAAAAAAGTCAATAATAAAAACGTTTTTGTACTGATAAAAGTTATTTAAGTTAATATTTCATGGTTATTTAAAATTATCCCTGTGATCCCAAACTTCCTTTAAGTCATGGGTCAGGGAGTACATTTCCTCTAAACAAAATAAAAAAGTACACTTCCTCTTCCGTCGCCATCTCTGTGCCTGTCATGCTATCGTTAGCGTCTCAATCACGGAGCTCTCTGAATAGATCATTTGAAATCATCAGCCACTGGTGAGTCTTTTACAGACAAGTTTCTCATTGTTTAAACCAAATAACTGTCCGTGTAATTGTTCACTAACGCTGTTTCACTAGAGTCGGTACAAGGTTGAACAAGGTTTATTTATTTAAAATTCAGTTTTACAATGTTACATAGGAAATCACCAATGTTGTTTTCCCTCTTTTCTTCCCTCCCTGAACCCCACAGTCAACACGTAACAAGCCAGACAGGTTAAAAGGATACATAAATAAATACAAAAATAATATTGACAATATTATCACTATTGCGAAAATAAAACAAATCAAAATATAGATAGAAATGTAATGTAGTTAACAGTTCTAGAATAGTTTTTCCTTACACATCGTTATTAAACAATCTCACTTGTGTCCATCTTTTGAAAATAGGCAAGAAATGGGTCCCAAATTTCGTGAAATTTTTTAACTGAGCCTTGAGTTGTGTATCTGATTTTTTCGTGCTGTGTGTAATACATGACATCTCTGACCCAAAGTCCATGTGCCGCTGGCTGTGGATCCTTCCAGCCCAGCAAGATCCTCCTACGAGCCATCAGTGTGCAGAATGCAGTCTAGCCTGGGCCTTGGTCAATTGTGGATTAAAACTCACACCAAAGATTGCAATAAATGGGCAAGGAGCCAGTGCCTTTCCACATGCTTTAGAGAGGACTTGAAATACACAGTTCCAGAAGTTATGCAATTTTGGGCAAGTCCAAAACATATGCAATAAAGATCCTGGCTCCTGCTTACAGCGGTCACAAGTGGGGTCAAACCCATCCTTTATCTTACTTAGCTTGGTTTTTGACCAGTGGAGGCGGTGCACCACCTTAAATTGAATAACCATGTGTCTGAGGCAGATGGACGAAGTGAAAATTCCCTCAATTATTTTATTCCAACTCTCAGTTGAAATTTGTTTACCCAGATCTTCCTCCCATTTACATTTAAGTGGCTGCAATGAAGCCATCTTATATTCATTTAATAACTCATAGGTCAGACTTATAGCATGTTTGGCATCTGGTTTTATCTTAAAGATATCATCTAAAAGAGAGTGTGGTGGACGAGAAGCAAAGGCGTCAGTATTACATACCACAAAATCCCTAAGTTGTAAGTACCTGTAAAAGTGTGACCGTGGCAGGTCAAATTTAGAAACCAATTGTTCAAAAGAGCAGAAGACGCCATCACTGTAGAGTTTATACAAATAAGTTATTCCACAGTTCTTCCAGATGTTGAATGCCTCATCTGTTAATGATGGAAGAAACATACAATGTCTCTGGAGGAGCAATAAGGGATAGATCAACCAGTTTGAAGTGTCTCCTGAACTGGAACCACAGTTTGAGTGAATGGATAACAAGAGGGTTTGAGGTATAGTTGGACACAGGTCTTGCTAATGGTAATCTGGCACAAAGTAAGGATGGCAGTGTAACATGGTCCACAGACATTTTCTCTTGTATCGCCCATGATGGTGAATTGTCATGATCCAGGGTCCAGTATAACATTGTCCTGACATTAGATGCCCAATAGTAGAACAAAAGGTTTGGGAGTGCCAAGCCTCAAGCGCTCCGAGGGTTTTGTAATACACTTCATTTTAATCTTGGTGGTTTTTTATTCCAAATAAAAGATGATATTTGGCTGCTCAGATTAGTAAAAAAAGACTTTGTCAAGAAAATTGGGAGACATTGGAACAAATACAGAAATTTAGGAAAGAAAGACATTTTAATGATATTTATTCTACCTCCGAGTGAAAGAGGCAGCAACTCCCACCTTGCAAAATCCTGCTTTAGCTTTGAAAGTAATACTTGATAGTTAGATTTATATAGATCCTTATGATTATGCGTGATCCAAATTCCCAAGTATTTAAATTTATTGCGACTAGGTTTAAAAGGGGCTAAAATTGTCGATAAGTCTCCTGATCTCTTTCCAATGAGCATTGCTTCACTCTTTTCAAAATTTACCTTATATCCGGATATTGCTCCAAATTGTTCCAACAGGTCGAGAACTGTTGGCAGACTTTCCGACGGGTTTGAGATGAACAGGAGCATATCATCTGCATAAAGCGAGACTTTATGTTCAGTAGTGTCACGAAATATTCCTGCATAGTTGGTACATTGTCTCAAAGCAATGGCCAGAGGCTCAAAAGCCAAAGCAAAGATAAGTGGAGACAGCGGGCAGCCCTGTCTTGTTCCACACTGTAGTTGGAAATAAGAAGATAAATGGTTATTAGTTCGAACGGCTGCCAGGGGGGAGGAGTAAAGAACCTCAAGCCAGGAAATGAAATTTCTTCCAAATCCAAACTTTTGTAATGCATAAAAAAGAAAATCCCACCTCACCCGATCAAACGCTTTCTCAGCATCAAGTGAGATTACTGCTTCGAGTGCTTCATTTTCAGATTTACTATAAATTGTATTTAATAAACGTCTAATATTGAAGAAGGAGTATCTATTTTTAATGAATCCTGTTTGATCGGGTGAGATGATGGATGGCAGATATTTTTCTAACCGAAGAGCCAAGACTTTGGCGAGAATCTTAGTATCTGCGTTTAGCAATGAAATTGGACGGTATGAACTACAATCTAAATGGTCTTTATCCTTTTTAAGGATCAAAGAAATTACAGCTTGACGCATAGTCGGAGGAAAGGATTTAATTTGAAAAGATTCATCAAATGTAGACTTTAACAATGGGACAATTTGAGGAGCAAATTTCTTATAAAATTCGGACGGATAGCCGTCTGGACCCGGTGATTTTGCCGATTGCATGCTCCGCAGAGCCACCTCAATTTCCACGGAAGAGATGGGTTCTTCCAAACACTTCGCAGCATCTGCTCCCAACTGAGGTACCTTAATTTTGTTGAAAAAAAAATCTAGGCCAGAGTTATCATTTGTTGGGGGACAACTATACAATTTCTGATAGAATTTTTTAAAACACTCGTTTATTTCTAAATTGTCAGTAGACTTGATACCCTGACAGTTTTTAATTTCTGCAATGGTTTGGTTGGCAGTTCTCTGGCGAAGCTGCTGAGCCAAAAGCCTACCCGCCTTCTCCCCATGTTCATATGAAAAACTATGTGATTTGTAAAGGAGATGTTCAGCTTGTTTAGTAGATAAAAGGTTGTATTCAGTCTGTAGTTGTAATCTCTGTTTATATGAAGTGGGGGTAGATGATTTACTGTAGGCTGCATCAAGTTCAACAATTTGATCGGCTAGTTCAGTGAGGCGCGCTGTTAAAGCGCATCTCTGCTTAGCACAGAATGAAATTATTTGGCCCCTCAAATATGCCTTGAGTGACTCCCAGACCGTTGAGTGAGAAACCTCTGGAGTTTGATTAATCTCAACAAATAGTTTGATTTGAGATTGTATGAAATTTGTAAATTCTTCATCTGCAAGCAGTAGTGGATTAAATCTCCATGGCTGATAATTAGCGTGAATATTTGGGAAATGCAATGATAGAACAACAGGGGAATGATCAGAAATTATCATAGCTGTGTAGTCACAGTCTGTGACTAAAGGCAAAAGTTTTTTGTCTAAAAGAAGGTAATCAATGCGGGAGAACGACTTATGAACATTTGAAAAGAATGAATATTTGCTTGAAGTAGGGTTTAAAAACCTCCAGACATCAGCAAGCCCATAGGTGTCAAGAAAAGAGTGAATTGCTCGTGCTGATTTAGAGATTGGAGTTGTTTTTTGAGAGCTGCGATCCAAAGCAGATAAAACACAATTTAAATCACCTCCAACTATAATATTATGGGATAACATATTTGGTAACCATGAGAATAAATTGGTAAAAAAAGTAGCATCATCCCAATTAGGGGCATAGACATTAACCAAAACTAGTAGGACCCCATATAATTTTCCAGTCACAATAACAAAACGCCCCCCGGTGTCTGCATCAACGTCAGAAACTACAAATGGTAATGATTTATTTATCACAATTGCAGCTCCTCTTGCCTTGGAGTTAAATTTGGAGTGGAATACTTGTCCTATCCATCTATCTTTAATTCTAAAGTGATCACAAACACGCAGATGAGGTTCCTGAAGGAAAGCTATGTCAACCTTGAGTTTATGTAAATGAGCAAGAACTTTGTTACGTTTCACTGGATGGTTCATTGATTTGACATTCCAGCTCACAAAATTAACATTACAGCCACTGTTCGAACCAGCCATTCACAGTATACTGCAAAGTGAGAAAGTTATTCAACAATAAGAAATTAAAATTGTAAAAAAAAAACAAAAAACATAAGTTTAAGAAAAACTATATTAACTGAAAATAAACCTGTTTGGCAAATTCCCAACCCTCGTACATTTAGTACAACTCTGTCATCCTGAACGTGATGACCACAGAACCTCTTCCACATAAATCCACACATATAGTGCTTGTTTGGTGCCATAAACCAGAACGGAGCAGGCTCCCGCTCAATATAAATCACCTACTGTTAACTGTAAGAGTGAGAACAAATATAACACATCAGGAATAGCAAAATGTCACTTTATGGTCCAGAAATATGATGAAAATCAATGTCCACTTTGCAGAAAAAGTTGAGAATATTACCTCGATTGGTCAGAATTCAGAATACACAAACATGGGCTGGTGAAATCCTCTTATGGACCACTGGTCCCCAGCGTCACGTTTGGAGCCTCTTTAAGCACGCGCCTCTTTATGTATTCCACGGCAGCTGTGGCGTCCACAAACTCCTTTTCCGCTCCATTGTGCGTAATGCGGAGTCGCGCTGGGAAAACGATGCCGTACCGGACCCCTGGTTGGTCACGGAGAAGTCTCCGGGCTTCCGTGAAGGCGGCACGAGCCGGTGCGACGGTCGGGGTGAAGTCGGGGAAGATGGCGATGGGCTGACCATTCAATTTGAGCGGACCCAGGGTACGGGCACGGCGGAGCACCTCAACGCAGTCCTGGTCATAATGAAGCTTCGCTATGATGGCTCGCGGCTTCCCTCCTGGGCGTTTAGGAACAAGGCTTCTATGCGAGCGATCAATCATGACTTCCTTGCTCATTTTAAGGACCTCTCTCAATAGTTTTGACACAGCCGCGGTAGTACTGGTATCTGGGCCTTCCTCGACTCCGCTTATGCGTATGTTGGACCTCCGCATTCTGCTTTCCGTATCCTCACACTTTGCTCTCAAATTGATCAGCTCTTTTTTGAGCTCAGATACCGTAGATTGCAGAGTCACTACTTCATCACTCCAGGTGGAGAGGCCGCTTTCAATGTCCTTCACCGTGGCTTTCACCTCATCCACCTGTTTGCATGTAGCTTCCCTGCAGCTACTGATTTCGTCCCTTACTGATTGCAATTCAGTCTTAATGGCGCCGAAGTCCTCCGCGAGCGCCCTCCTGAGTTCTTCTTTTATCACAGATGAGATGTCTTCTTTGATAGACAGAATAACTTGAGATTTCAAGTCTGCGATGATATTCTGCTCCTCGTCGGTGCCTTGTTCCTCGGCTTCAGTCAGGCTAGCTGCCTCCTCTGGGTTAGCTGCGGTGGCTTTCGGCCTGGTTAGCTTAGCATTAGCTCCGGAGTATCTGTATTTCCGTAAGCTAGACGCCATGTCGAACAGAAATTTGTGGGCAAAGCGTCACCCTACACTCTTAACTTCCTTCTGATGTAAATGATATACGCATGTAGGTCGAAGAAATAATAGTTTGTGACACTTTTAGCATTGGTTAGCGGGAGCCTCCACAGACACGACCTACTCCATTGCTGGCCCACTAGCGCCCCCCTAACCCGTTCAATACTTTATCTGGAAAACTGCACATTCTCAGTGGTGCCGTGCATGGAAGTTAAACTCTGACCACTCAGTTCTAAGGTAAACAATGATTAAGAGAAATATAACTTTTTTGTGAGCGGATGGTTCCACAATAAGCATGTGAATCTCCATTACTGACAACGATTTGATACATATCTCAATACACTACCAGTGATTTGATACATTAGCTATTCATTTTCAATGCCATGACAATACGATGTGATACGATTCACCCCTGTTTCGGATTCCATACAATTTGATATTGATTTGATGGCAATTCAATTGTACAAAATCTGATAAAGTGCAATTTTGTACGATGAAATTCAACATGATGCAAAGAAATTATACCAAACATTTTAATAGTAAATAAGTAGCTGCAATTCAGTTTAGCACTAGAGGCAGAGGATTTGTTGATTTCCTTATAAGCAGCAAATTTGACAAGAAGTTTGCTTATATCGACTAGTACTATGCATCACTTTATGCTACTTCTTTTTGGCCTCTTAAAAAACACAACAAAAAAACAGGCCTTTTCACCAGTAGGGTTGGGATTTAGAACCAGATTCAACATAAAGAACAGGAACTGGTTCCTCACATTTAGAACCTGTTTATCACGCTATCACAACTTAAACAGTAAACAGTGACATCATCACTCTCAATGAGTGACTTAAAGTAACACTTTCAATAGTACAATGTCTATAAACCTGTCTGCCACAGAAACTATGATGGATGGATGAAAAAAATGATGCATCTCGATTTCACCCGTAAATTTTACCGATGCACACTGAATTAATCGATACACCTGTATCACGCATGTATGTATCTTTGATTCGTATCAATCTCCACATGCTTAGTCCTCAACACAGCTCCACGATGAAAATATACATTACAGAAAAATACACCAAACGAAAAAAATGAGTAAAAAAACAACAAACAAATTAATCATGTTCATGTCTCATAAAATTAAAGCAGGTAAATCACACACACTATTTTATTTTGCACCTGCACATAAACCCCTTTATAACACAGAGTACAGAGTATGTACACCTCTTTGTACATCCAACCTTCAAACACATACTCATTTGGCCATGATTAACCACTCTACTTAAGCTCCTCCCACTATATGAATACATACTTCCGACGGGCACTATATTAGTCAATGTAAATTCAGACAATCTCTGCAACATTTTATATTTTGACCTTCTTCCTCCTGGTACATCATCATGTAACGCTGTCATTTACCAATAAATATTAAAGGGGAGGTATGATGAAAACATTTCTTTCTTATGGTTTTGCTAAAGTGATTTACATCCCTTTAGTGCGGTGGCTGAGAAGTGCAAAACACAATTACAAATACCACAACACATTTACAATTTATTGCAACACTTTTACAAATGCCACAACAAATTACCAATTTTGGTGGTGGCTGTGGACAGAGGGAAGGAGTGAGTGGTAATACCTAAAACAGGTATTTAGAATCAACGTGTTTAAAGTTAAGCCCATTACAATTTTTATCCCACAGTCTAAGACATGCCAGTGCATCGTAGACCAATGTATGTGCAAGGACCACCACTGCAAACGCAAGCGCTGCCCTGGACCCAAAGATGCAGCCAGGCTAGCAGAAAGAGCGAAGGCCAGGGTGCCCAGGCAACCCCCCCCCCCCCCCCCCCCACATGGCCCGAGCAGCCTTCCAGACGCCCCCAAGATACCAAGCCGAGAGGCAATCACTGACCCTACACACACACCCGAGAAAGCACCAAGAAGCCGAGTACCCAGCGCACCCCGCCACCGACCCCAACCTCAAGGCCCCCCACCGACATCTACTAGTCTAGTGGGTTTTTAAAGCAGTTATGACGTTTGAAGGTTGTAGTGATAAAAGGGAGATCAGAGAGTTTAATATATTTGCAGTCTAGCTGTTCTATTTCTAGCCAGATGCTGTGGTATTCATTTGGTTTTAGCAATTCTGTTAAATATATTTGGTTTGTTAAGTAATAATGCATAAGATAAGGGGCTTCCAACCCACCCTCGATTTTATTTTTTTTGAAGGGTTGAAAGACTTAATTTAGGTTTTTTATTCCTAGTATAGAATTTTGTAATCTTTTGAACCATTGCGTTGGTGGTTTCAGTGGGATCATAGAGAACAGATAGTTTATTTTAGGTAAGATTTTGATTCTATTCTGCCAAGGAGTGAGATGGGCAGATTGTTCCATCTCCGGATGTTGGTTTAGTTTAGTTTAATTAATTCATTTAAGTTTGGTGATATACTTAAGCCTAGATATTTAATTGTATTTGTGGGGGAAGGGTATTGTGGGTTTTGGCTTACTGGGTTCCATGAATTTTTTGTTAATGGAAGAATTGATGATTTTGACCAATTAATGGAATAGTCTGATAATTTAGAGAAGCTGTTTATTAGTTTAAATCCTTCCTCTAATGAGGATTGGGGTTCTTCCAAATAGAGTAAAATATCATCCACATAAAGATTAATTTTGTGTTCTGAGATGGATGAGTGGATTCCCTTAATAACAGAGTTTTGACGAACAGCTGCTGCGAGAGGTTCAATGAATATTGTAAAAAGCAAAGGTGAGAGTGGGCAACCTTGTCTGGTTCCCCTCTGCAGTGTGAAGCTTTGGGATGTTATTTTGTTTGGTTACTGAGGCATTAGGTTTAGAGTACATGGTGGAGATCCATGTATGAATGATTCTCCAAAGCCAAGTTTGCCAAGGACAGCAAGGAGGAATGACCAGTTGACTCTATCGAATGCTTTTTCTGCGTCTAGTGTCAAGATTATTGTTTTCTTTTTAGAGTTCTGTGCCATCTTGATCAAGTTAAACAGTTAGTTAGTTAGTTAGTTTATTTCGGTCATTGTGAACATCCAGATCTTAGGTCATTCAAAGATTCCACACATTACACGACAGGAAAAAAAAAAAAATAAATAAGTATACATTAAGAATATCAACCGCTAATTGATGCCTGACCGAAAGGGGTTAAGGCTGAAGTCAAGACTTATTTTGCCTAACCCCTTATACAACTGAAACACTAATGTATGTCCAAAGGTGACATAATTATACAGTTTCTCTCATACCAACGATGGTAACATGTAAGCACAAAACATAAACTTCAACAATCAAAATTATATTAAGCATCCTCGATCAACTTCTTTTCTAATGTTTCATTCAAGTGTTCTATACTTCTCTATAATATTTAACTTGTACATTTTCTTAAACGCATGAATAGTTTTGGAGCCCTTAAGTTGTGTAGGTAGACCGTTCCACAGATCAACTCCTTTGACTGATAAACACCTCCTCTTAGTATTACTCTTCGCCATGGGTTTTTGTAGCAGATCAGTTCCTCTGAGGTTATATCTTGATTCTCTAGTTTGAAACATCTTTTGTAAACAGTGAGGAAGCATGAGATTGTGAGCCTTGTACATCACAACTGCTGTGTAGACATCAACAAGATCATGCAATTTTAAGATATTTAATCTAATAAAAAGTGGATTTGTTGGAGCAAGGTATTCTGAATGGCTGATCACTCTAATTGCTTTCTTTTGTAATAAGAAGATGGGTTGTATATTAGTTTTATAGGTATTCCCCCATATTTCCACACAATAGCTAAGGTATGGAAGGATGAGGGAATTGTACAGTATATATAATGCATTTTGATTCACAGAGGTTTTTATTTTATACAGTATGGCAATAAGTTTGGAAATTTTTGTCTTTAGTGTATTTAAGTGTGCTTTCCAATTTAACTTATTGTCAATATTGATTCCCAAAAACTTTGTAACATACACCCTTTCAATTTCTACCTCCCCAATTTTGATTCGACATGGTTTGTTTACTTCCTTGTTTCCGAATATAATATATTTAGTTTTTTGCAGATTTATGGAAAGTTTATTTACATCAAACCAGTTTTTAAGTATCTTGAGTTCAGTTCCTACTGTGTTCAAAAGCAGCTCAAGATCTTTTCCCGAACAATACAAACTGGTATCATCGGCAAATAGAATACATTGTAATTTGTTGAGGACTTCGCTGATTTCATTAATGTACATAATAAATAGTTTAGGTCCCAAAACGGAGCCCTGAGGAACTCCGTGGGTTATTTTTGCCTCCATTGAGTTGATATTATCAATATGTACATACTGATTTCGGTCACTTAGATAACTTTTTAGCCAATCATGTGCTAAGCCCCTGACACCATACCTTTCTAATTTATTTAAAAGTAATGAATGGTCTATTGTGTCAAAGGCCTTGCTAAGGTCAATAAAGACTCCAACAGCATACTCACTGTTCTCAATAGATGTTGATATCTTTTCTACTAGTTCCGTAACTGCCATTGAAGTGGACCTATTGGATCTAAAACCATACTGATGTTCACTTAACAGGTTATGCTTGTCTACAAAGCTATCAAGTCGTTTCACAAATAGCTTTTCCAGTATTTTTGAAAACTGCGAGAGTATTGAGATCGGTCTGTAATTGGTAAACTGTTGCTTTTCTCCACTTTTAAAAATAGGTATTACTTTGGCAGTTTTCATTTTACTCGGAAAGATACCCATTGAGAAAGACTGATTACATATATACATGAGAGGAGTAACAATAAGATCAATGATATCTTTCACGAGGACCATATCTATATCAGATCCATCTGTTGATCTCTTAGTTTTGAAGGAATGTACAATTTCAATGATTTCGCTCTCACTAACACTTTTAATGAAAAGTGAGTTTAGATTATTTTTAATATTCATTTCTTTAAATTCATTGGCATTGCTTGGTAGCACAATTTCATTGGCTAACTTCGGCCCAACACTGACAAAAAAACTGTTAAATGCATTAGCAATTTCCTTTTTTTCACTGATGATTGAATTATTCATTGTGAAGTAATTTGGATATTCTTCCTTTTTTCTTCCATTCCTGATAATGCCATTCAATACCTTCCAGGTACCCTGGATATCACTCTTGTTCTGCTCCAGCAATTTGTGATAGTATGCTTTTTTATTGAATCTTATTATTTGAGTTAACTTATTTTTGTACATTTTATATCTTTCTTCAGTTTGTTTAGTCCTTTGCTTTAAATGTACTCTATAGAGTTGTTGTTTTCTTTTACAAGCCTTAGCTATGCCCTTGGTTAGCCATGGTTTATCCTGGCTGTTTTTGTTTTTAGTATAATATTTCTTACACGGACAGTGCTGGTCATACAATTGGATTAGGGTAAGTAGGAAGGCATTGTATGCCTTATCAGGGTCAGGAGTTGCATACACTTCTTCCCAAGTTTGGGCACATAAGTCCCCCTTGAGAGCAGCAATAGCTTCAGGTGTTCGATGTCTTACATATTTGAAATCATTTATTTTGGTTGTAATATTTTGCAATTGTTTAAAAATACTAAAAATAGGAAGATGGTCAGTGATATCATTGATAAGTACTCCAGCTGTAATTTGACTTGCTAATTGATTAGTAAATATATTATCTATTAACGTTGATGTGTCCGTGGTAATTCTGGTTGGCTTAACAATAAGGGGAAAAAGGGAGTTGCTATACATAGTATTAATGAAGTCTGTTGTTCTTAAATTTTTCTGAGGGTTCAGTAGATTGATATTAAAGTCACCACACACAATATGGACCTTGTTTAAATTACTAAAGAGGTAGTCCATTTTTTTATTGAAAATGTCTAGACATGATCCAGGTGTTCTGTACACACAACTAACAACAATATTTTTAGACTTTTCTACAATAATTTCACATGTTATACACTCCAGAACATCATCGATGGTGGTTGACTTGCTATCAATCTTTTTAAACCTCAGATCTGTATCTATGTATAGTGCAACGCCCCCACCTCTTTTATTTATCCGATTTGTAGTGAACAATTCATATCCATCTAATTGAACTTCACAGCACCTATCTGCATCCAACCAAGTCTCAGAAACAGCAATGACACTGAATTTATTAAACTGATTAAGATATTGTTTAATTTCGTTATAATTTTTGTTCAAACTCCTACTATTAAAGTGTAGAATGCTAAAGGCTCCATTCATATTAATGCGTTTAAATTGCTCGTCAGTATAGTAATCACAATCATTAATTATATTATTAAACAAATGCTTATCCGGATCTATGTCACAGCCAAACTCATTTACTCTATAATTTGTATCATTTGTACCATTTATATATTCTGTATCATTGTTATCAATATCCACTTCGCTCAATTCATCCTCACTGTCATACATTTGTTTTTAGTTTTATCATACACACACATTCCCCCTGAAAGCGCATAGCGTTGGACACACCCAACCACAGGACCACTCACGCTCATGGAGCACATACTCACGCACGCAGGACACGTACACACACAACGTACACATCCACATTTATGCCCAAGCGACGCGCTAACAATCACACACACGCGCACAAACAGCACGCAATCAGACGCACGCAGAAAACTACTGTCTATTTGGAGATGTCCCGTACAGTTCCCAGTACTCCCAAGTCCAAAGTCCAAAGTCCGAGTATTCGAAATATTCATATCCACTTGTCGACTCCACTGAATATTATTAGAACTCACTGTCATTATATCCTTTGAGAAAAAAGTACCAAAACGCAAGCCTTCCATCCAACGCAAGACGAACACACACTGTCCATTTGCAGAGTTACAGTATATCCTCAGTCTAACAGAAAAATATCCATCAATCCATCGCCTCCTTCGTGTTAAATTATTCCTCCAGGAAACATCCGCTGCGTAACTAAAAATAATAATAAGGCTAGATGTGGCCTGTGAGCATCCATGTCCTCCCATCTGTGGAGTGTCTAACATTGTCTGTGGAGTGTCTATTTTTAATAAATCCTGTCTGGTCTTGGTATATAATTGACTGCACTACTTTCTCTAACCGGGAAGTGAGTGCTTTGGAAATAATTTTTATGTCTGTGTTAATAAGTGAGATGGGACAGTAGCTTGAGGGTAACATGGTGTTTTTGTCTGGTTTAAGTAATAATTTAATGTTTGCTGTATTCATGTGGCCTCCTACATAACCTTTATTTTTAATCTCTGTTACTACTCTGAAAAAAAGCATTGACCAGAAGTGTTTTAGGAATTCAGCAGGGAACCCATCTGGACCAGGTGCTTTGCCAGTCTCCAGATCTCAACCCCATAGAAAATCTTTGGAGGTAGTTGAAAGTCCGTGTTGCCCAGCGACAGCCCCACAACATCACTGCTCTAGAGGAGATCTGCATGGAGGAATGGACCAAAATACCAGCGACAGTGTGTGAAAACCTTGTGAAGACGTACAGAAAACATTTGATCTCTGTCATTGCCAACAAAGGGTACATTACAAAGTATTGAGATGAACTTTTGTTACTGACCAAATACTAGTATTGTGGTAGTCAAGACCGGTCTTGGTCTCGAGACCAAATTTTAAAGGTCTCGGTCTCGTCTCGGACTCTGAAGCATTTTGATTCGGTCTTGTCTCAGACTCGGGCTGCCCGGACTCGGGATTTTCTCTCAAGACCGTTCGAGACCAGCACTAACTCCTGTTATTTTTAAACTTTTTTATAATGTGATAATAACAAGGAGAAGAACGGGATAAAACAATCTTTTATTCATTCTTTAATCCACCCTGTATAATGACAGAAACCTTTCTTAAAGTGACTGAGGGACGTGTGTGACACACTCGTGTGTGTGTGTGTGTGTGCGCGCGCGCGTGCGTCTGGCTACAGTGTCAGCTTGGACCGCGGAGCAGAAGGAGATATGAACTAATCACCGGTAAAAATCCCAGTAAAACTCCAGAAAACAATCACCAGTAATAAATATTATCTCTCTGGTAAAGACAGTAGCTCTAACAACTGGTAAAATGATAAACTGGTGATATTACTGCCTGTGAATGCAGTACGGGGACGCATTTACTCCTCCTCTGGGTCCTAGTGCCAGCCGACCAGTGAAGCCTGTTCTGTTTACCGAGGTCCGTGTGTTTTTAATAAGTCTGTGTGTCTGTGTGTTTATGTCTCTGTCCATCCACTCTTTTCATTATATCCATGTCTTTTAAGGCTTTTATTACATAGTGTCGGTTGTAGTCCGGGCCGCCGCCATCTTGGATTATGTCGTCAACAGCGCGTCATCAACGCAAATCGCACAAGCCCGCAATGAGTCAAATAACTGTAAAGAGGTCTTATATTAATCTATTATCTTTTTAAAGTGGTGTTTTTTTTGTGGCTTTAGACTCCAATTACATTTATGTATATAATATGTTCCCCACAATATAAACAGGTTCACAATATAATTATTTTTTTATAGTTTCTGTTTCCACTGTATCCAGAATAACAATAATTCTCAACAATAACTATTGATTGATTTATCACATGACTGTTCCAGGGTTTGAGTTTGTTTTATTTAGTATCACATCTACCTGTAGATCTATGTTTTTTTACACTGATGACAACTTGTTTGTAGTTTTATTTCAGAAAGTTTCACTTTTACAGTTACAGTTGGAAACCTTTGTTATTGAATATCCTAGATATATTACAGTAACCAAATTAAACTATATCAACTAAGTGAATTAATACAAATAACCTGTTTAAAGGCTTTTTCAAACAAAAAAATTATCTTATGAAATCTGTGACCTGTTGACCTGCACAACTCAAAGAATCAGAATCAAGAATCGTTTTTTCTTGGCAGAAATACTTTTAAACACTTGCTGTACATTCAGCTGACATAAAAATATTGTTTTCAAATTTGTAGAATAATTGTGAATTTATCAGAAGCAGTAGTAGTTTTAATATTTTAGTTAATTTTTTGCAGGCACCTTTTTTGTCCATCAAATGTATTTAAAATAAACTAAAATTAAAGAGAGATGTTATTTAACTGTCAAACCTTGTCATAATTATTTTCATTTATATACTGTATTTTTTTAAATTGAAAAAAAAATGTTTATGGTCTTGGTCTTGGTCTTGGTCTCGGTGCATTCTGGTCTCGGGCAAGTCTTAGTCTCGGATAGTGTGGTCTTGAACACAACACTACCAAATACTTATTTTCCACCATAATTTGCAAATAAATTCATTAAAAATGTGATTTTCTGGATTTTTTTCCCTCATTTTGTCTCATAGTTGAAGTTTATCTATGATGAAAATTAAAGGCCTCTCTCATCTTTTTAAGTGGGAGAACTTGCACAATTGCACAAATGGCAGCTGACTAAATACTTTTTTGCCACACTGTAAATAAACAAATAATAATATTGTGTCACTTATTACTGTTAACTAATACAATGTGCTTGTAGAACTGTTGTATAAAAGCAATATCACACTCGAGGGTGCTTTTGTGCTGAAATATTAGCACTGGTGTGATTATCTACGACACTCTGCCTTCAGGCTTGTGCCTACGACCGAATATGATATTGCCTATATTATTTCACAGGACCCTCCACACTTTCTGTACAGCAGCACAATTACATTGTGCTCCTGCTGAGACTGTCAGTGTCACTATATCATTTGTATAAATGAATGAGTTGATCCGTCCACTTAAAGAGAGTGTCTCTCCACAGGCTTCATCAGCTGACTGTAGATCAGTCCATCACATATAAATCTATATCTTTACTAAAGGATGTCATCAGTAAATGTAAAGATTGCATTTATGATTAAAAATATTCTTTCCTAAACACAGCTGTCAGATCTGCACCAACCAGGATCGTCTAACAATGAGCAGCTCATTTTACAAGAGAACTGATTGGTGACCTTTTGGGCGACCTCAGTGAAATTGAAAATTGTCCAGACTGCTCTCATAGACACCCATGTAAAATCTTTTTTCTTACTAATTTCAGTAGTTACAATACATTTCTTATTTTTTTCCGGGAGGGTTTTTGTCATACCTAACCTAGTTACGCGGCCCCGTGAAGCAGAATGCAAGTATCGCATGGAAAGCACGCCAACTGAAGAAAGGAGGAAAAATTGTGAAAACTTGGACCAGAGGCTGCAGGATTTACATCACACCCCCAGGAGGAGAAAATGGAAAACCCGTTCTACTCCAAAGGATGGAAGACCTGGAAAAATACGAATGAGGTACCTAAAAGTCAAGAACACTGAAAAAAATCATGGATATGGACAGAATCACTAAAAATCATCCACAATATCATCAACATCAACAACGGGAGATTAATCAAGTAGACGAAGTGGACCCAAACAACTTTTCACACTGGAAACAATACACGAACTGCCATTACTACACAGAGAATGACTTCAAAGTGGAAAATAAGAAGGAAAAAGGTCTGTCACTTGTTCACTGTAATTGTCGCAGTATGTATGCAAATTTTGAAGACATTAAGGATTACATCTCTACATTGTATAGGTTTGATATAATAGCACTATCAGAAACTTGGATGACAGAAAAAAAAGGCATGGATTTTATGATAAAAGGATATAAATTTGTCTATAAGAACAGATTACATAAACCAGGAGGAGGGGTAGCACTATTCATAAAAGAAAATATAGAGATGGAGATTATAGAGTCTTTGAGTTTAACTGTGGAAGAAGTAATGGAATGTATAACAGTGAAAATTACAAGTCCAGAGGGACATAAGATAATAATCTGCTGTTAATATCGTGCACCTGACTGTAAAATAGACATATTTAATGAGAAACTAACCAAAATGATAGAAGAAATTAAAAATAAGAGATTACTGATATGTGGAGACTTCAATATAAACATTTTAAATCCTTTAAAAAATACACACATTGAAGACTTCACCAATTGCATGTACACAAATGGATTAAAACCTCTCATAACGCAACCAACCAGAATTAATAAACACAGCTCAACACTGATAGACAACATCTTCACAAACATACAAAACACAGATGTAAAGAGTGGTATATTAATAAATGACATTTCAGATCATTTACCAATATTTATGATACTAAACACAAAAGACAAGAAGAACCGTGAAAATCATAACACACAGACATACAGGAGACTGGAAGGAGAAAAACAACTAGAAAACTTTAAACAACAGATAAGAAGAGAGACGTGGGAGAGTGTCTTCAAGGAAGGAGATGTAGATACAGCGTATGACACATTTACAGACACAATAACGACAATATACGATAAATGCTGCCCTTTGAAACAAATAACCAAAAGTAAAATAAACAATGTACCATGGAACCATTTTGACAATGAGAAGAAAGACATTGATAAGTACCTTGTACTTGAAGAAGTAACAGAAGCAGAGGTGGACAGAATAATCACAACCTGTACCTCAAAAAAATCCAGAGACGTTAATAATCTAACTATGAGTCTAATAAAAACCATAACAGCTGAAATAACCCCGCCATTAACACATATAAGTAATCTCTCATTCAAGAATGGTGTTTTCCCAGAAAAGATGAAAATTGCAAAAATCAGACCGATTTACAAGGGTGGAGAAAAATGGAATTTCACTAATTATCGACCTATATCAATATTACCACAATTATCAAAAATTCTGGAAAAACTGTTTATGAACAGACTCGACAAATTTATAGAAGACAATAATATACTACATGAAGGACAATATGGATTTAGAAAAGGACGTTCAACAGCAATGGCTATAATTGACATCACGGAGAATATAAGAGAAGCATTAGAAAAAAAACTATTTGTATTCGGAATTTTTCTGGACCTAAAAAAAGCCTTTGACACAATTAATCATGATATTCTTGAACAAAAACTTCAAAATTACGGAATAAAGTACAACGCCTTAAAATGGATTAAAAGGCTATATGACAAATAGGAGACAATATGTTGACTTTGAAGAACACATATCAAAATGCCAAACTATACAATGTGGTGTTCCACAGGGTTCAATTTTAGGGCCAAAACTGTTCATTCTATACATAAACGACATTTTCAAAGTCTCACATAGCCTCAAACTAACGTTGTTTGCAGATGACACAACCATTCTATGCACAGGCAAAGACATTAACACTCTAATAGAGTCAACAAATGAGGAACTATTAAAAATTCAAACTTGGTTAGATGTAAACAAATTAGCCCTAAACGTCAGTAAAACAAAATTCATTAATTTCGGAAAGAGAAAAAAAACGGGAGATATAAGACTGAAACTAAACAAGGAAATAATAGAAGAAGTAAAAGAATATAGGGTACTAGGAGTGTGGATGGACGACAAGCTGACCTGGAAAAAACATATACAAATAGTTAAAAACAAAGTTGCAAAAAGCAGTTACATCCTATGGAAACTTTAACAAATCCTACAAACCAAATCACTTAAAACAATCTATTCTTCACTCATAGCATCGCACTTAAATTACTGCTCCGAAATATGGGGTAATAACTACAAAACGTATCTTGAACCACTATTTAAACTACAAAAAAAAGCTATAAGAATTTTACATAAAGCACCATACAACACACACACAAACGAATTACGCAGAGACACAACAGTCCATTAATCTGATACGATTTAAGGAGAAAACGAGGAGTACATTTCTACATGATTACAGATCTCAAGTCAACTCTTCATTGAACTCTACAGCGACGACATGGAACTCATTAACTGGTCATTGAGCGCCATTGACAAAATCTTCTCAACGAGGCAATTGCTTCAGCACGAAATACCGTGTCCAAAGGACACATACCCAAGTGGATATGTCATGGATGCACGAGGGAGAAGCCAGATGCTCTGTCTCTCACTGCTGACAGTGGAAGATGTGGAGGACATCTATCTGCTAGGGGTCATGATCTTTGGCCTGCTAATGATGGGGGTATGTGTATGTGCATGTGCCTTCCGGATGGATCGTAAGCTGAGGCGACTTTCAGAGGATATGAAGGTTCTCAGAGAGAAGAAGAACTTTACGTTTGGAGAGTTGGAGGAACGTAAACAACGACTGGAAAAGAAAACCCGAGGAGATACGGAGGAAAAGGACAGTGAAGAGGAGTAACAACAGGAACAATGACTGCAGACGAGAACACATCACATAAAAAAGGACAAAAAAAAAAAAAAGGGAAGAAACGAGGTTGGATGTAAAATTATCTGTGTTTAAATTAGGGGACGGATCTAGATAAGCATAATGCTTTTTTCCGTCGCCCTTTCCGGCATGAAAAAGGACATAAAAAAAAAAAAAAAATAAATAATGATGTGATTTTGCTCTGAATGTCAAATGAATTTCTGTGAATGCAACCATGTCGGAAATGAACTGAATAAATAAAAATAAATAAATAAATAAATAACGTGATCACTGCCTGCGTCAGATTGGCTGGAAATGATGTAGTTGAAACTGATTTTACTGTAGCGCGTGAATTTCTGATGAGGAAGATGAGTGACACCCCAGTTCCCCACAAACACAACACATGGACGATCGCCATCGTCCTCAATCTTCAATCTTTTATTTGTATAGCGCCAAATCATAACCAATGGTATCTCAAGACACTTTACAGTAGAGCAGTCTTAAGGACGGACTCTTCATTTTATGGATACACACATATGCATATATACGTATATACACATACATATGTATCCCACACCCAACATGAATTCATCATGGCAGCAAGGAAAACCTTCTGTTAAGCAGCAGGAACCTTGTGTGGATCCCATTCCTATGATGAACAGCCATCCACGTTATGCTGTGTTGGGTGTGTGCAGAGGAAAGGGTGGAGACAGAGTTGTTGAGACTCTGTAACTCCACACTGAGGATCCCACGGACCTGCAAGACAGTCCTCAGCACATTTAACTGTAGAATCAGAACAGCATCATAATGAATGAACTCTTGCAGGGTTTTTCATAAAGACACATGCTTTGTTTCACAAATATATGTTTTATGCAAACTTGTAGTGTAAATTCTGAAATGCACACGCTCTACTTCACAAATATTATTTTGAGGCACACGTAATATAAATCCACATATAATGCAAATTGCTGATTGTGCATTCACAAACTGCTTCTGTTCTGTGAAACATCTGTGTATTTGTGAGAGAAATGTGTGGTAAATTATGAGACTACCATGACGTCTTCAACGAATGTCACCATTGGCTGATAAAAGTGATTGACTGATTCATCAGCCAATCAGATGTGTTTGCTTTCAGCTGATGTATATTAAAGCATTTAACATGTGATATTAAAGGACCTGTACGCCTCCAGGATTTTGAGGCGTGCAAGAAAGATTGTGGCCGACTCCTCCCACCCCGGTCATAAATTGTTTCAATCTCTCCCTTCTGGAAGAAGGTTTCGGTCCATCAGGACCAGAACCTCCAGACACAAAAACAGCTTCTTTCCATCTGCCACCATCCACATGAACACACCCCAAGTCACCCACTGAACCATGATGACATTATCTGCTGCACTGTATATATATATATATAATTATATTTATCCTATTTATCCTTTATTCTCTATCTATCCTTTATTTATCCCTCATCCTTTATATTTTTCATTATTATTATTATTATTATTATTGTTGCTGGGTTGTTCTTTGTTTTTTTTCTTTATTTTTTTTTTTAGTGTTTGTTTTGTGCACCAACTACCAAGACAAATTCCTTGTACTGTCCTTAAAACTGTACATGGCCATTAAAAACATTTCTCATTCTGATTCTGATTATAGTCCTTTTTCAATAAAGAATTGATTCCAGCAAGATGCATATGTGAAACTATAGGTTAGCCAAGAGGCCCTGAGTTAAGCAATAACCCCATGAGAATTCCCACAAGAATGTGGTATTATGGTAAGGTTGGAAATACATGCAATTAGACTTCGTGTCTGCAAAGTTCCTCTTGAGTAATAAATCCTAAGGCTCTGGAGATACCCCAATTTGACACTAACGGGAGGTGTACATACTTTGGGGCAAGAGATTATTGACCCAGGTTGTTAATTGTTATTCAGAGACATGGGAACCTAAGAACTGTTCCAGATGTAAGACTTGTTTTTCCCAAATCTGTGTTACTGCGCTGTTGAGGCACGTTCAAATTTCCCGTTCTATGTTTTACATCAACCCAGAGCTGAGTTGATGCCTTATATGGTGTTAAGCTAATGCTAAAGGACATACCTCTGAATGATATATATGATTTGCTCTCCTTCTTTGGGTTCAGCGTTTTGCATCAATTGGACAGCAGCTCTCAGCAGGTCTAATTTTTTGTAACCTGTTTGGACTTTTGATTGTATTAATAAATCAGAATCAGAAGAGCGTTATTGACCAGGTACAGTTTAGAACAATACAAGGAATTTGACTTGGTAGTTGCAGTGAAAGAAGACACATCAACACACCGGAGCAGCCATTTGCGTGCCCACATATTTAGGTGAAAAAGGGATCAACAACAGGAGGAGAGGAGGGGTGAGGGGAAAAAAAAACTGCCAGTTTGAAACTGATTTCCCTAAACAGAGAAAGCAGTGTGAAACCAGGAAAAAAACCCGCCTCCGCAAACATAAATGTAAGCATGACACAGTCAAACAACTCGAGACAAGGCACGTGGGAAGGGTTGGGTGGGAGGTTGGCTGGGGGAGGAGGTCAGGTGGGATGAACAACAGCCATTTGGGGACATGGGCGTGCTGCCAATGGGCGCTGCAACCACGCCTCCATGCAGCACGGAAGGGAGGGGGGGAAAGAAGGCCAACGAGGCATTTGAAGTTGAAGACCTGTAGCTGTGCTACTGACAACAACCAGATGACGTGTGGAAAAATTCAGCATCAACAGTTCTAGGTGGAAATGTAGGGAAGGAGCGGGGGGAGGGAGTGGGGGTAAGAGCCGCCGTCTGCAGAAACTTCCTGGTGATAAGAGATGAGACAACCTTGGCTGGCTGGGGAGCTGAAAGGGTAATAAGCAATGTGTTTTTGATACAGGCTTTGTCAATTTCCAATAGCCTTCTGTCCTGGGTCTCTCTGCTGTAATTTAATGAGTGGCCTAACTTCCATTTCCATGCCGGGTCTCCAACTTCTCCCAATTGTCATCCATAACACGTAGACGATCCATAAGCAGCTCTTGCTTGCTTTTGATATCCATCAACACATGAGTGTTCAGAGCCCTGCTACATCCTTCAGAAATCACTGGCAGCTTTTCCAAAACAGTTGCCAGCGTAGTACGGACTTTTCGATAGGTTAGGACACCACCAGCTCCGATCAGCAGCATGCCTACTATCATTATTCCAACCATGTAGATGTCCTCCACGTCTTCCACTGAAATGATGGACAGACACACAACTCGCCACTTGTTCCAAGGGTCAAGTGCATATCCAGCCGCAAACATCCCGCTTGGACATGTGGGTTCACCACCCCCGGTTCTTTTCGTCGAAAAAATCTGATCGATAGCACTGAAAGACCAACTAATTAATTCCATTATTCTGGTTTTGGATGAGTTGCAGAGAGAGGCTCTTGTTAGGTTCACAGGACCAGACAAAGCAGCAGCTGGGAGAGATAAGAACGGAAGGGAGGGAGAAACAGGGAGGGGGAAAGTGCGACTGTCCTCGTCGAGAGAAGCAAGAAGAAGTACAAATTAAGGAGAAGTAAAAATAGGCAGAAGAAACTGCCTATAATTTACAAGTCACTTGTCCTGGAGACTTTTTCTACATCACCTTTTTGTCATCACCATCCACACCACAAGAAACAACATTATTGGCGTCACGAACTTCCTCTGATGTGGTCGTCGCTCTTGTGACCAAGCGGTGTCTCTGGCTTTTCTCCATCAACTAAGGAAGGGTGAGTATTTCCTCATGTTCTTAGAATTATGGATGCTCTGAGATATGCCTGTCGGTCTGGTGTGATGGCTACACAGATAAAAGAATCTGTGTGGATAGAGAGTGTATGTGGATGTGGTATGAGTGATGTGGAAGTGTCTTTGTCTAAATTTAATGTTACATTGTTAAGGCACTTATGGGGAAAGAGCACTATGATATAAAAGGTAGGGTTAGGCATTAGTGAGATGAGGCAGTACATCCATGCATGAGAATTTAATGCTAAGGGTCCACATACTATTTCTCAGTAAGACAGAGAAGCAGCTATGTCAGGTCTCATAATTGCCTATAGTTAATCTGGAATTGTGTTAGATTAGATTTTAAATAAAATAGATGGAGAATAATACAAGTGAGCATGCAATAAATGAATAAGTTAAGAGATAAATAAGGGAATAAAATGAACATGTAATGGATCCATGGATTAGGTGAAGTTCTCACTTGTTGAGAAGAGATGCGCGAATTAAGTCGACATGGTCTGTACGGAACTGACCAATAAAGAGCTATTTTAGTTTTTCTATTGTTGTTTGTGACACCGTGAATGAATAGATACTATTTCTGGTCAATTATATTTGTTTTTTTGCAGTTTGGTTGTGTATATTTTGTGTGTGTGTGGTCGACGTCGATATGTCTGTCATGACTGTGTTATATCATGTTTATAGATTTAATAATAATACTAATAATAATACATTTTATTTAAAAGCGCCTTTCAAAACACCCAAGGACACTGTATTTAAATGGTTGTGTGTTTAGGATAAAGATTGTTTAATGCGGAAGGCAACTTTTGCCTCTTAAAGGGTGTTTGATTATAAAGCTTGTTTTGTAGCAGAGCATTTATTGGTCAGGATTTAAAAGAATATGGGCCCATATCATTTATGGGGCTTTTGATGAAAGAAAAAGGGAAGATATGGTAAATTATAATAATATACATGAGCCATCGTAGAGAGACTACTGTGCTTCTCTGCTTTTTTCTTACATCTCTGTGCTGCTGCAGACTGGGGCTCCCACGGGGAGGAATGCTGTGTATATGAAGGGAGCGCATGTGAGAGAGATGAATTGAAATCCGCTGTGTTCTGCAGTGCTTTAAATATTTTTGATGTTTTTAAACCTGCCCCATGTGCTTAAGTGTTTTATTAACACTGCGTGGGTGATAGCGGTGGCAACCGGGAAAGTTGTTTATCTATATTGAATAAATCGGTAGATTGATTTATCAATCAATCAATCAATCTTTATTTGTATAGCGTCAAATCATAACCAATGGTATCTCAAGACACTTTACAGTAGAGCAGTCTTAAGGACGAACTCTTCATTTTATGGATACACACATATGCATATATACGTATATACACATACATATGTATCCCACACCCAACATGAATTCATCATGGCGGCAAGGAAAACCTTCTGTTAAGCAGCAGGAACCTTGTGTGGATCCCATTCCTATGATGAACAGCCATCCACGTTATGCTGTGTTTAGTGTGTGCAGAGGAAAGGGTGGAGACAGAGTTGTTGAGACTCTGTAACTCCACACTGAGGATCCCACGGACCTGCAAGACAAAAGCCAGAAGGAGTACAGGAGCAAACACACAAGGGAAGAAGCAGACATAGAGGGAGTGTTTGAGAGAGGAATGGGACCCTCTCCGGTCCCTCTCTAACCTAAATGACCTCTCTCTTAATGCCCACTCCAACCTCTCTCCAACCGAGCATGCCAGACCCCCCCCGGCAGTCTATGCCTATTGCATCTTAATTATGAGCTATGAGCTGGTTCCTAACTAAAAGCTTTATCAAAGAGGAATGTTTTGAGCCTAACCTTAAAGGTAGAGAGGGTGTCTGCCCCCCGAACCGTGGTTGGTAGATGGTTCCAGAGAAGTGGGGCCTGATAACTGAAAGCTCTTCCTCCTATACTACTTTTAGAGACGAATGGAACAACGAGTAGTCCAGCATTTTGAGAGCGTAGTGTTCTGGGGGGATTGTATGGCACTACAAGCTCCTTGAGATAGACTGGTGCCTGTCCATTTAGGGCTTTATAAGTGAGAAGAAGAATCTTGAATTCTATTCTATATTTTATGGGAAGCCAATGCAGAGAGGCTAATACAGGAGTAATGTGATCTCTTCTCCTAGTTTTAGTCAGTACACGTGCTGCAGCATTTTGAACCAGCTGAAGTGTCTTAAGCGACTTGCTCGGGCAGCCTGCTAAAAGAGAGTTACAATAATCCAGTCTAGAGGTAACAAAAGCATGGACTAGTTTTTCGGCGTCGCCCTGAGACAGGATAGATCTGATTTTAGCAATGTTACGGAGATGAAAGAAGGGAGTTCTTGAAGTTTGTTTTATGTGAGAGTTGAAGGATAAGTCCTGATCAAATAGAACCCCAAGGTTTTTAACAGTTGTGCTTTGTGCCAGAGTAATGCCATCTAGGGCAGTTAGGCTAGCATAGGTTTCTCTAAGGTGTTGTGGGCCCAGTACAATGACCTCAGTCTTGTCTGAGTTGAGAAGAAGAAAATTTTGGTCCATCCAGGCCCTAATGTCCTTTAGACAGGCCTCAAGTTTAGATAGCTGATTTGTCTCACCTGGCTTCATTGATACATACAGTTGGGTATCATCAGCATAGCAGTGAAAGTTAACAGAGTATTTTCTCATAACATTACCAAGGGGGATCATATAGATACAGAAGAGGATTGGACCTAGCACAGAGCCCTGAGGAACCCCGTAGCTTACTTTAGTGTACACAGAAGACTTATTATTCACGTGTACAAACTGGTACCTATCAGATAGGTAGGACTTAAACCAGTTTAGGGCAGTCCCTGTGATTCCAAGTAATTTCTCTAATCTCTCTAGTAGAATATAGTGATCTATAGTGTCAAAAGCTGCACTAAGATCTAATAAAACCAGCACTGAGAGTCGTCCTTCATCTGAAGCCCAGAGTAGATCATTAGTTACTTTAACTAAAGCAGTCTCTGTGCTGTGTTGAGCTCTAAAACCTGACTGGAAGTCCTCGAACAGGCTGTTGTTTTGAAGAAATTCACAGAGCTGAGCTGCCACAACTTTCTCAAGAATCTTTGAAATAAAAGGAAGATTAGATATAGGCCTGTAGTTTGCTAAAGTGCTGGAATCAAGAGTAGGTTTTTTGAGAAGGGGTTTGATTACAGCTACTTTAAAGGACTGTGGCACGTAGCCTATTGATAGGGATATATTTATTGTCTCCAACAAAGATGGGCAGACTAGGGGAATAACTTCTTTAAACAGCTTAGTTGGGATCGGATCTGAAAGGCAGGTCGATGGTTTGGAGGATGAAATAATAGAGTTAAGTTCCTGAAGTCCTATATGTGTGAAACAGTTTAGGTTAGGCCTATTTACATTTAATGGTACAGCAGGCCCAGGTGAAGGCAGGGAGTGGCTAATTTTATCTCTAATCTTGTGAATTTTATGGTTAAAAAATGTCATAAAGTCCTCACAGCTGAGGGCTAGAGGAATCATGGGCTCAATAGAGCTCTGACTTTGTGTTAGCCTGGCTACAGTGCTGAAAAGGTACCTCGGATTATTTTTATTTTCTTCAATTAGTGAGGAGTAGTATGTAGATGGACTATGTCGTAAGGCTGTCATGTATTTACTATGGCTTTCTTGCCAGAGTATTCGTGACTCCTCTGTTTTATTGGAGCGCCACATTCTCTCTAATTTACGGGTTGTTTGTTTGAGTGTGTGAGTTTCAGAGCTAAACCACGGAGCTTTCCTCTGACGTTTAATGGTTTTTTCCCTCAATGGGGCAATTGAGTCCAAGGTGGATTTTAGTAGACTAGCAGAGCTATCGACAAGCAGATCCAGTTGAGAGGGGTTATAATTAATATCATAGTTATTTATTGGATGGTGCACTGAGTTTAAGGCAGCAGGAATGGCCTCTTTAAATTTAGCCACAGCACTGTTGGATAGATTTCTACTCCTAACTATTTTATTGCACAGTGCGAGATCCTCTAGGATAATGTTAAAAGATATTAAAAAGTGATCTGATAGCAGAGGATTTTCAGGGTAGACTTTTAGTTCATTAATATCAAGGCCATATGTTAAAACAAGATCAGGAGTATGATTTAAACGATGAGTAGCTTCATTAATAGTTTGAAAAAAGCCAACTGAGTCTATTAGGGACATAAAGGCTGAGCTCAGGCTATCACTATCTTTGTCCACATGGATATTAAAATCTCCTACTATCAGTATTTTATCAGAACTGAGGACTAAGTTTGATATAAACTCAGAGAATTCTGATACAAATTCAGAATAAGGGCCTGGAGGACGGTAAATTATCGCAAATAAGACTGGCTGGCAGGTTTTTGATTCGGTATGAGATAAATTTAGAACCAGGCTTTCAAAGGAAGTGGAACTGGCCTTTGGTTTAGGATAGATTAGGAGAGAGGAATGATAAATAGCTGCTACACCACCTCCACGGCCTATGTCTCGTGGCATATGAGTATTTAAATGACTGGGAGGAGTGGCTTCATTTAAACTAACATATTCATCTTGATACAGCCATGTTTCAGTTAAACAGAATAAATCAAAGTTATTTTCTGAGATAAGGTCATTTACTAGTAGAGATTTGGATCTCAGTGATCTAATATTTAATAGAGCACATCTAATGCTTTTATGTTTTGGTGTTTCTAGATTTGAGATTTTAATTTTTTTCAGATTTTTATAATTGATAGTTCTTTTATTTGATTTTATGTTAAAATCATTGTGAAATATGGGTCGAGGGACAGACACCGTCTCCATAAAATAATATTCATCACCATCACAGCAGTTGCCATGGCGATGAACACAGCTATCCTGATAGCAATGGGAGGGAAACTGTCCTAAGGCAAGCGCAGAGGGGCGTGGAGGACTCCCCCTCTGTAACATGGTCTCATTCATGAGATGTCATAAATGTGCCATGTTTTCTGATAGTAGAGATGCTCCCTCCAAAGTAGGATGGATTCCATCTCTTCCTATCAGGATTTATAGTCATGGATTGAAATAAATATATGGTTAACATGGTTTGTCCGTGGTTAAAATAATTTAAGGGATATACCTGATTTATAGTATATTAAAAGTATTAAAGGCCGATGATAACTATAAATATTAATGGTGATATTATTTGTAATGATAATATTACAATAGCTTAGCGCTTTGAAACACTCAACTGTATTTTACATATATTGGGTTTCACTTACTTTAGTAAGTTGTTTCGGATTTGCTTATGTGGCAGTAACTAAAGTAGGAGTTATTTCAAAGTGTTGTTTAAGTGTTATAAGGATAGTGTAAAAGTCCGGTCCAGTGCGAGAGCCCGGTTTCTAGGTCGAGTTTCTCTTTGCATGTTTGTGTAGTGTTTTTATAATGTGGGCTAACTCTGTCTGTGTTGGTTGTTGTGTTTATGTGGCTTCATTTACCACTGGGCCGATTGTGGACACTACAGCCGGCTAACATTAGAGCCAGCTGTTAGTACATGGAATATCCATTATATGGATGAACGGAGCAAAGTCTGTGTGGTTGATACTGGTAAACGAGCGCTTAAACATGTTCATAAGTGAGCTAAACAGTATCACATTGTATATTTGGAACCCAGTCATTTTATCTTTGTTTATCGACCCGCCGGTGTTGTATATAGTATGGTTGCCTTTGTATTCAGTGATAGGACCTTTTGGTAGCCCGTCTTAGAGCCTGAACACTGCGAATAATAACTGCTTATTTAAATGTCTTACTAAAATTATTCAGACATACAGGTCTATTAAATAACTATATACAGAAAACAATGCTGTTTTTATTTTTGTGTTCGTCTCTGTGCTCGTTCGCCGCTGTGTGAAACGTAAGTTGTTTTATTTGAGCGTGCTCCAGTTGGTTTCATGTTTGGTGGTGGTGTTTGTTCGCTTACAGTGTCGCTGTTGCTTTAAATTGTATCGCTCTGTGTTGTTGTTTATTGTAGCATTAACCCGAGGGGTTTTCCATAAAGCAGGGTTAACAAACTCTGAGTCTATCCATAAACTCTGGGTCAACATACCCAGCGATGGGAAACTCTGTGTATCTGATTCCATTACAGCTGGTATGAAGTGGGTTAATCAACCCTGAGTATGTAAACCTTGGGTTACTGACGTGCACGCGCGCGATAAAAAGCCATCATCAATGGATTAGAGATTTACTCAAGCTGCCATAGCTACCACCCAGAATAGAAAGATTTATTCACCGTAATGGGTAAAATAAGCCGGTGTTTGAGGAATATGAGCCTGTTCTAAAGGTGTGTTCAGCCTTCAGTGACTATAGTCGTTTAAATCACCCATAATTAGTCACACTTTTTGGTCACTTCATCACTTTATTGCTTCAGTGACGTGACGAGACGAGTGGCGAATAATATGAATAAAATGTGTCTGAGGAGATGCGTCAGCAACATATGATGTCTGCATAGAGAGCCCTCTAAAGACAGTAAATGCCACTTGATATCACATAATTTATATTGATTTTTAATGTAATATTGTCGCCAGAGTCATCTCAACGTCCTAAAAAATGTCATAAAGAAATCCCTGAAGCGAGACGCGAACCCGTGACCCATCACTTCCAAGAGCAGCGTCACAATTCACTGCACCATCATAACTTCAAAGATGTATGATCTACAGATTTAACTGTATAACAATATAAAACAATAATCGAGCTTTAAAAGTGGATTCATTTAAATGATCATCTCCTCCTTTATATTATCCACAGGTTTGTATTCAGTGAACTTTACTACAGACGTCAGTAGATGTTTTAATGCAGATCAACCTCTCAGTGACTTTCACCTAATGATCTACATCTATAATGTTAGAAAGAAAACTACCGTTTGCACAAAAAAAGAAAAAAAAAAAAAAAAACGTAAATCAACACAACATTAGTAATGATGTGAACACGTCTGTGGTGTGTGATGTTACTAATGTGTTTCAGAGAAAAGTGTTAAGGTTTATTAAAGTGTTCAGAAACGGTGTTCATGTGGGCGGAGCCAGGTAGAAACCCAGGGTTTCTTTGATAAAACCTGCCAGTGACCAGGTTTAGTTCACGGACAATGTTACCATGGTAACATACTCAGAGAAGAACATACCTCGCATTTAGGAATGAGATACTCAGAGTTTCCCTCATTTGAGCCTGAACATACTCAGAGTTTGAACTTAACCCGCTTTATGGAACACCTCTCTGTTGTGATGTCCATGTGTGCAGTCTGTGTTGTTTTTTCCTGTGATTTTTGGAAGGCTGTTGTGTGCTCCGTGTGATGTGTTCCTTTCGCTGGTATAACTTAGACTGGAAGTGGCTTGTGTAGTGGACGGAGAGAGCTCCGCCCAGGGGTGATTATGACATGGCTGCCAACTCTATTAAAAAAAAAAAAAGAGGGAGCAGTTAAACCATTTAAATACAGTTTACACCTTAATATTTATGAATTATAATTATTAAAAACTATGATTGTTCCACAATTTGGAACTATAATAAAAGATACAGAAACTTATCAAGGATTTATTAAGCTTTTGAAGTCACAGCTTAAATATGATGATCAAATAATATGCAAAGAAAGTGACATGTCTTTTGTTTTCCTTCACATATGGAGCTGAGGGGATGACCCTGAATCGCCATTCCTAAAAAGCATTGAGAACACACCTGGGCCCAGTTGTTCAAAATGTGTAATCTGGATAAAAACTATCCAGATTTTGAAATCCCTTTTTTGTTATCCAGGATCATGTAATCCATCTCAGTTTTATCCCAGTTGTTCAAAGCAAAGTAGGATTGGATCAGTCTGATTCAAATCCAGATAATGTGTGCTCTAAATTAGACTGCATATCACATTGAAGGCCACTAGGTGCGTAAAAACAAACAAGTAGAATAGCCAGCATGGAGTAACTCAAAGTGTATTCATTTGAAGAAACAAAAAGAAAGCACAGAAAATACAAACATCCCATTTTCAATATTTTTTGACCAGCCAGACCATATCACATTCCATATTTCAAATTCAACCTTGAAACATGAGGAAAGCACAAACACATTCAGCCTTCTTCTTCTGTGGGATGATCATACATTTTAAGATGTGCTTTCAGAAGACGAATCTCAAGTTTGGCTTTGGTTTGCTGCAGTCTGGTTAAAGTAATTTGTTCCTCTGCCAGGCGAATCTGTACCTCTGCTCGTTCAGTTTTTCTTTTAAGAAGTGCCCTGTAGGCATCATCATCATCATCTTTGTTTGGCAAAATATGTTTTAAGGCTCTTTGATTTCCTGTTGCAGTGGTAAGTGTCTCTACTTGTGCAGATCCACCTTTTCAACTTCTTCCACATTAACTGTACTGAGATCAAGGATCACCGTTACGTCTGCATCAGTAGGATCTGATTCACCTTTTGTTAGGCTTGTATCCAGTAGTGAACCCAATTGCAGAGACGGAGACTGAGACTGGTGATGAATGCAATGAAAATGTTTATTTTCAGTACTTATTTGTTAGTTGTTTGCAGGTGAAGAGTCCAGGGCGGGTCTGTAAGCTGACAAAGAGGCAGGCAAGGCAGGTAGTTCACAGAGTTGTCCGTGTGGCTGAGCCCAGGCTGGTGCAGGAGTGGAAGGAAGGCAGGATCTGACTGAGCAAGAGGAAACTGAGTCTACGATCTGGCAAGGAGGTGGAGCTGACGACCGGTTCTTATAGCTGTGGAGAGTGGTGATTGGTTGTAGCTGAAGCTCAACTCCTGCACAGCTTAAGTCACTCCTGTAATTAAGCACACACACAGTGAGAGAGAGCCTGCAGCCTAAGAGGAGGAGGCAGAGGGCCTGACAGTACCCCCCCCCCCCCCCCCTAAGGGCGCCACCTGGCGCACTCCTGAGCATGTCAGGATGTTGCCAATGGAAATCGCGAACCAGAGTAGGGTCCATGATCTGGCGGCGAGGAACCCAACAGCGCTCCTCGGGACCGTATCCTTCCCAGTCGACCAAGTACTGTAAGCAACGGCCCCGACGGCGTACACCCAGCAGCCGCCTAACAGTAAAAACCTCCTGGTTGTCCACCACTCTGGGAGGGGGAGGAGCGGAGGGGCAAAGAGGGCTAGAGGAGACAGGCTTGATTTGAGAGACATGGAAGGTGGGGTGAACGTGGAGTGAGGCCGGGAGCTTGAGACGAACAGCACAGGGGTTAACAATGGACATGATTTCAAATGGACCGATAAACCGAGGAGAAAGTTTTTTTGATTCGACCTTAAGAGGGAGATTCTTTGAGTTGAGCCATACCCTCTGTCCAGGAGTGTAGTTGGGTGCAGGGGTCCGATGACGATTGGCCTGTTTCTGCATTTGAGTGGAAGAATGGAGCAGAGCTGTCCTAGCGCCGCATATGGGTCTGGACGGAGGGAACCGCTAACTCTTGCTCCTGTGAGGGGAACAAGGGAGGTTGATATCCAAGGGAACACAGAAAGGGGGACATACCAGAGGAGGCGTTGGGCAAGGTATTATGGGCATATTCAACCCAAGGAAGTACAGAGCTCCAGGAGGATGGGTTGGAGGAGGTGATGCAACGGAGCGCAGTCTCCATCTCCTGATTTGTCCTCTCAGCTTGGCCATTGGTCTGTGGGTGGTATCCAGATGAGAGACTGGTGGTAGCTCCGAGGGCAGAACAGAAGGCTTTCCAGACCTGGGAGATAAACTGGGGTCCCCTGTCTGAGACGATGTCAGAGGGTAGTCCATGCACACGAAAAACATGATGAACAAGGAGGTCAGCAGTCTCCCTAGCTGAGGGAAGTTTTGGCAGGGCCAAAAAATGAGCAGCCTTAGAAAAACGGTCAATAATTGTGAGGATAACTGTGTTACCGTTAGAAGGGGGGAGACCAGTGACAAAGTCCAAAGCGATATGTGACCAAGGACGACCCGGGATAGGCAGGGGACGAAGGAAACCAGAGCTGAGTTTATTGGAGGTCTTGTTTTTTGCACAAACCGAACAGGCGGTGATGAATGACCGGGTGTCTGCCTCCATGGTGGGCCACCAGAAACGGCGTCTCAGGAAAGCCAGGGTCCGGTTTATGCCAGGATGACAGGTAAGATGGGAGGAGTGAGCCCACTGGAGAACCTTAGAGCGGATGGAATCAGGAACAAACAGACAGTTAGTAGGACAGTTGCCGGGGTCGGCCCGCTGGTTCTGGGCCTGCTTGACCAAGGACTCAATATCCCAGGTAACGGTTGCAATGACACGGGATGGAGACAGGATGGGTTCTGGGTCGGAAACTGGCTCTTCTGAGAACTGGCGAGACAGAGCGTCTGGTTTTGTGTTGCGGGAACCTGGGCGATAGGTTAATGTAAAGTTAAACCTGCCAAAGTACAAAGCCCACCTTGCTTGCCTGGAGTTAAGACGCTTAACGGATTGGATGTATGAAAGGTTTTTGTGATTAGTCCATACCACAAATGGTTGCTCCGCCCCCTCCAGCCAGTGGCGCCACTCCTCCAGCGCTAGTTTGACTGCCAGTAGCTCCCTGTTACCGATGTCGTAGTTTCTCTCTGCAGGGGAGAGCCTGCGAGAGAAAAAGGCACAGGGGTGGAGCTTATTGTCAGCCACAGCTCTCTGAGATAACACTGCTCCAACCCCAGTATCCGAAGCGTCCACCTCCACGATGAATTGACGGTCTGAATCAGGCTGAACCAGAACGGGAGCAGAGGTGAAACGGCACTTCAGCTCCTTGAATGCTGCTTCTGCCTCTGAGGTCCAGCAGAAGGGGATCGAAGTGGAGGTGAGGGCCGTGAGGGGAACAGCGATGCTGCTATAGTTAAGGATGAACGTCCTGTAAAAGTTCGCAAACCCCAAAAAGCGCTGCAGCTGCTTACGGTTGGTGGGTGCTGGCCACTCCGTCACGGCAGACACCTTGGCCGGGTCCATTTGCATTTCTCCCTGGGCGACAATATAACCAAGAAAAGAGATCTCAGGGACATGAAATTCACATTTCTCAGATTTCACAAACAACTTATTTTCCAGGAGACGTTGCAGGACCATGCGCACATGTTGCTGATGCTCAGAGGGGGTCTTGGAAAAAATCAAGATGTCATCCAAGTACACAAAAACAAACCTGTTAAGCATGTCTCGGAGGACATCATTAACTAGGGCCTGAAAAACAGCAGGAGCATTTGTTAGCCCAAAAGGCATTACCAGGTACTCGAAGTGTCCAAGTGGTGTGTTAAATGCTGTTTTCCATTCGTCTCCTTCTCGGATGCGAACCAGATGATATGCGTTGCGGAGATCCAGCTTTGTGAAAATGGTGGCTCCGTGGAGATGGACAAATGCAGAATTTATTACAGGCAATGAATATTTATTTTTAATTGTTATGTTGTTGAGACCTCTGAAGTCAATGCAAGGCCTAAGGGTCCCATCCTTCTTCCCAACAAAAAAGAAACCTGCGCCTACCGGAGCGGAGGAGGGACGAATGATTCCAGCCGCAAGGGAGTCCTGAATGTACCTCTCCATGGCTTCATTTTCAGGTCTGGAGAGGTTGTAGAGCCGGCTGCTGCTGGGAAGAGGAGCACCTTGCTGAAGGTCTATGGCGCAATCATAAGGGCGATGAGGCGGCAGGGACAAGGCCTGATGCTTACTGAAAACTGGGGCGAGGTCATGATATTCCTCTGGGACCAGGGACAGGTCAGGGGGCTCAGGTCGAGTCTGTGGCACAGTGAAAGCAGGGACAAGAGCAGATTGCAAACAATGAGAATGACAGAAATTGCTCCAGGAAATGATTTTACCTGCAGTCCAGTCTATTTGGGGATTGTGTTGTCGAAGCCAGGGGATTCCAAGGACCAGAGGAGTTTGAGGGCAGTCAATGATGTGGAGTTGAATCTTTTCTTCATGATTCCCAGACAGACGGAGTGTAACGGGTTGTTATGCACCCGTCTAGGAGGTAAGTACATAACTATATTATGCCGGAAGTAATTTGTCCCCAGTCCCCAAATAAATGATTTAAACAACAGACATAAGGTATATTGACAGTTTATAGTGTTCAACAATATGGTACAAAACAATAAAGCACAAAAATAGGATCACAACTAAGGACCAGTCTAACACACGTTTTCTAGAGATCCAGAGAAATCACTGACAGACAAAAACACAGGCAGAGAAACTGAATAAAGTGATTATTTTAACCAAAAGATCTCAGTCTTTGGAGGCTGGGAACAACGCGGTGTGCTGCTGTCAGAGGTTCCCCCCGAAGTCAGCTGCATGCTGCCTTTTATAGGTAGAGGATCAATCAGTGCAGCTTGTCTCCTCCAATCAGCCAGCAACACCTGGAACACGAAGATCCACTCACAGCACTCACTCTGGAAAAATACAAGAGACAGACAAAGATCCACACGACGACAGAGCACTCACTCTCCTCCAAAACAGAATACCAGCTACAAACAGCTCTCATTACGGCCACAGTCGTAACACGGGTATAGTTTGGTGAGTTATCCGAGCTAGGAGTTTACCATTGAGAGCTTTGGCATCAATTGGGGAATCCAAAGGCTTTGTTGATATTGCCATCTGTCGTACCACTGAACGGTCAATAAAACTTTCGTCAGCTCCAGAATCAACAAATGCCATGAGGGGTAACGACTGGGACTGCCACAAGAGGGAGGCATGGAGCTGCAGGCGGCAGGGAGAGGAACTGTCTGCTCGGCTCACCAATATCTCTCCCATTATTGGTGAGCCGGTCCTTTTACCGGGCGAGTTGGGCAGGTGGAAATGTAATGGCCTGACTGACCACAATAGAGGCAGGACCTGGAATTCATTCGACGGGCTCTCTCCTCTGATGTCAGTTGGGCTCTGCCTAACTGCATGGGCTCAGGGTTAGCCGTGGGGGTTCGGGAATGTTCCAGGACCTCAATCGGAAAGTGCTGGGGAGCTGTAGTGGTAGGTGGAGTCTTCACCGCCTTCTCTCTGCGACGCTCCCTGAGACGGTTGTCTATTTTAATTGCTAGGGAAATCAGGTGATCAAGGGATTCAGGTTCATCCCGGGAAACAAGTTCATCTTTATTAGAGTCAGTCAAAGCATTCTGAAAGGCCCCCTGCAGAGCCTCATCATATAACCCACTCACCGCTGCCAGAGTCCGGAAATCAATGGCCAGTTCAGCAACGCTGCGAGATCCCTGTCGTAGTGATAGCAGACGTTTAGCAGCATCTTTACCTCGAACGGGGTGGTCGAAAACCTTTTGCATCTCCAACACAAATGCGTCATAAGAAAAACACAGGGCTGACTGGCTCTCCCACACTGCAGATCCCCAGGCACGAGCAGATCCGGTTAAAGAATTTATTAGGTATGCAATGCGAGAGCAATCAGTTGCGTAGGAGAGTTGCTGTTGTTCAAACACTAAAGAACATTGGGTCAGAAATGCTGTGCAGGAACCCAGATCTCCATCATATTTCTCAGGTGCAGGCACATAAGGCTCACGAAGCGCAGGAGTCATGACTGACACTGGAGGAGGAGCTGCTGGAGAAGGTGGGGGAGGGGCAGGCTGAGTGAATGCTGCCTGAGAGAGCTGGGCTGTTAACGAGGTGACTTGGTTGGTCAAGATACTAATTTGATTGAGGATGGCCTGATTATTGTCTGTGAGGGTTTTCAAAAGGTCTTCATGCTGTCCTAGAAGACTGCCTTGGCTGGAAAGGGCTTTTCTAATAGTTGAAAAATCCTTAGGGTCCATGTCTGCTGGGTTCATGTTCCTGGCCAGATCGTACTGTTAGGCTTGTATCCAGTAGTGAACCCAATTGCAGAGACGGAGACTGAGACTGGTGATGAATGCAATGAAAATGTTTATTTTCAGTACTTACTTGTTAGTTGTTTGCAGGTGAAGAGTCCGGATGAGAGCTGACAGAGGCAGGCTGGTGCATGGAGAGAACAGGGGATCCAGGGCGGGTCTGTAAGCTGACAAAGAGGCAGGCAAGGCAGGTAGTTCACAGAGTTGTCCGTGTGGCTGAGCCCAGGCTGGTGCAGGAGTGGAAGGAAGGCAGGATCTGACTGAGCAAGAGGAAACTGAGTTTACGATCTGGCAAGGAGGTGGAGCTGACGACCGGTTCTTATAGCTGTGGAGAGTGGTGATTGGTTGTAGCTGCAGCTCAACTCCTGCACAGCTGAAGTCACTCCTGTAATTAAGCACACACACAGTGAGAGAGAGCCTGCAGCCTAAGAGGAGGAGGCAGAGGGCCTGACACCTTTCCCTTCAGCTGTGGGCTCACCATTGCCTGCAACACCTTGAATCCCATGTAGAGCTTGAGAATGCTCCCCTCCAATAATGTCAAGAACATAGTCAGTGTATTCACCTCTCTTGAAGGGCTTGTTGCCTGTTTGAGTGTTTTTTGTCTCTGAGTGGTCCTTTGTTGCTTCGGCCTTTAGATTCTTCCATCTAATCAATCATCAATCCTTCCTTTAACGAAAAATTCATGGAACCCAGCAACCCAAAACCCACAATACCCCTCCCCCACAAATATAATTAAATATCTAGGCTTAAATATATCACCAAACCTAAATGAATTAATTAAACTGAACCTAGACCCTCTGTTGGATAAAGTCACAGAAGACCTGCGGAGATGGAACAATCTCCCCATCTCACTCATTGGCAGAATAGCCTCAGTTAAAATGAAAATCTTACCTAAAATAAACTATCTGTTCTCTATGATCCACTGAAACCACCAACGCAATGGTTCAAAAGATTAGATTCTGCAATTACAAAATTCTATGCTAGGAATAAAAAACCAAAATAAGCCTTTCAACTCTTCAAAAAAATAAAAGCGAGGGAGGGTTGGAAGCCCCTAATTTCACACATTATTACCGAGCAAACCAAATTCTATATTTAACAGAATGGCTAAAACCAAAAGAATACCACAACACCTGGCTAGAAATAGAACAGCTAGACTGCAAACATATTAGACTCTCTGATCTCCCTTTTATCACTGTGACCCTCAAACGTCATAACTGCTTTAAAAACCCACTGATTGCCTCCACCCTGACTGCGTGGTGGAAAGCCCTGGACATTACAAATGTTCAATTAAAAACTAACATGCTGTCTCCAATCTGGCACAACCCTGACTTTAGAAACAGAAAACACCACTCTATCTAAAAACATGGGAAGATAGCGGAATTATTCATCTCCAAGACCTCATTGAAAATGATAAGCTCAGGACATATAACAATCTAACCCAAACATTTAATATAAATAAAAGTAATTTTCTTCAATACCTACAAGTAACAGAGACAATTAAGAAAAATACGGCAATAGATTTAATCACCTTGCAACCTCCAGAACTGGCCATATATATGAAAAATATCTCAACAAAAACAAAAAAACTCTCAAAAATATACAGAGCACTCTTGAACACTAACTCTAATCACTTACCAATCGCTAAATGGGAAGCTGAACTCTCAATCACCACGAACACCGATTTCTGGACAGAAATTTGTTGCAATACCTTTAAGATGACTAAAAACACAAATCTTCAGCTAATTCAATACAAGGTCCTCCACAGATCCCACATTACCCAACAGAAAATGTATAAAATGGGCTTCTCCCCAACAGACATCTGCTGTCAGTGCACCCAGGGAACAGCTGATTCACATTTACATGCCGTATGGCTTTGTTCGCCAGTTCAACAGTTTTGGTTTCTAATCACTGAAAAACTGTCCTCCATTTTGGACTCCAGGATTCCTCTATCTCCAAATCTATGTCTGTTAGGAGACCTGACTATGCTTGATATTCCAGCAAACCAATCACAATCCATCCTTGCGGCACTTGCCATAGCAAAAAAACAATATTAGTGAATTGGAAAGATAAAAAATCCTTAAACATAAACCAATGGCGAAATCTCCTCATAGAATTCATTTCCATGGAAAAGATGTCTGCTCTCAGAAAAAATAAAATAACCTGCTTTGAGGAGCGTTGGACTCCTTTTCTAATTGCATTGAATCTTGATTTTTCTTTCTTAGCCTGATGATCTAGCCTGCAAACAACTGCCAGCACCACTCTTTACTAACACACTGATCTAACTGTAGTCCTGGACCTCCATGGGATTGTGGGGTGGCCTTGACCTGGGTGGCTTGAGTGCCGGGGGCCTGCGTGTCTCTCTGCCACTCTTTCCTCTTGCTCTCTGTCCCCCTGTCTCGTCCTCCCCCCCTCCTCCGCCTTCGCTCGGCGCCGGCTCTCCCGTTGGGTTTGGCGTGGGGGGCTCCTGTCGGCCCGGGGTGCTGGTGGGGGGGCTGTGGCCTTCGCTTGGGGGGCGGGCATTGCTGCGCTGGGTGGGTGGCTCGGGGGTTGGCTTGTCTGGGGGCCTGGGGTGGTGGGGTTCGTGGCTTCGGGACGGGGGGGTCCGGGATGGGGGTGGCGCTGGGGGCGGCTGCTCTTGGGGGCGGCACTTGCGTCCTGGGTTATTGGGTGGCGGGGTGGTGCGGTGGGTTGCTCCGCCGGCCGGTCTGGGCGCCTTGGCCTGGTTCCCTGGGGCGCGCCTTCGCTGAGCGTGCTGCTGGCGCGGTGGGCCGGGCCGCCCCCTCCCCCTCCTCCTCCTCGGGGGCTCACTTGGGGGACCGCAGGGGCCGGCTTGTGTAGCTTCGGGGGGAGGGTAGGGTGAGTTGTGGGGCCTCACCCACGCTGGGGCCTCCCCTGGGCCGTGCTAGGTGGGTGTGTGTGGTGGCGCGGCCGGTGGCTCCTGTCCTGGCGGATCCGCGTCGGGGTGGTTGGTCTGCTGGCTGGGGGCGCCGGGCCCTGTGTCTGGGCGGGGGTGCCCCGGGGGTGGGTCTCTGGGTTTGGCGTCTTGGGGTGCGCCCTTCCACCGTCTGCCCGGGGACGGGCTGCGGCTCGGCGAGGTGCCGCGCCGCCTTGGGCGGGGTGGGGCTGTTGGCTGGGGCCTGCTTTCCTCCGGGCTGTGCTGGCGTCGGGGGTGTCTCATGTTGGCGCGGGGGTGATTGGGGGTGGTCTCCGTGGGTGGGGGGGGCTCTGCTGGCGACATTGATGTGGGGTTGCGGTGCCTGGCTGGGGGAGCATGGGTTCGCCTACCTATCGGTCCGTGGCTGGCAGGGTTGCCCTGCTTGGGTGGTTGGTGGCGTCCTCTCTCGTCGGGGGGGCCGGGGCTGCCCACCTGTGGAGGGTGCTATGTTGTGGTGTCGTGTAGGCCTGTGCTGGCCCTGGTGTGGGAGCTGGCCTCTCTCCTGCGCGGTCACCGCCTGCTTTGGCGGGGCGTGCCGCTCTGGGCCGGCTGGCGGCGGGGGTCGCCTCCTGGACTGCTGGGGGATGTGGCTGGTGCCTGGCTCCGACTGGAGGGGGGGGTCCTGCCGTGCTCCGTATGGCCGCCGCGGTTTGGGGGGGTGCCGCGGGGGGTCTCTGGTTGTGCTGCTCGGCGCGTCTCTGGGGCCCGCGGTGCCGTGTGCCCGTCTGCCCTCTCCGGTGGCTCGCCGTGCGGACGGGCCGGGCTCCTACCAAACAGGCCTCCTCTACATGGACACTTCACATCACTCACTCCCAGCTTGTCTGGCTCACCCACTTGTTGCACCACACTCACATACCCAACCCTTGGGGGGCTGGATGGTGGGGCTGGGGGTGGAGGGGGCCGGCGCCTGCGCTACTAAGTAGTGGCGCGGGGGCGGCACTCCCACCTCTGGCTGCCCTACTAATCCCTCCAATTTTAATTACACCTCAACACACCACCCCCCGGAGGGTGGGACCACCACTTCCACCCTCCGGAGCTATTGCACCACATGCACATATATACACATAGGCTGGATGGGGAGCACCGCTCCCCTCCATCCACCCTTTTTTAGTAGCACTTCATACATTCACTAAACACATTCATTCACTCAGGGGATAGGGAAGTGCCTCTCCATTGGGGAATGGAGAGGCACCATAACAGGGTGGTGGGTAAATTCACACATCTGGGCCGGGGTTGGGGGTTGTGGTCGGTGGGGGGATGCGCTGGGTGCTTGGCTGCTTGGGGCTTCCTCGGATGTGTGTGTGGGGGGCGGTGGCTGCCTCTCGGCCTGGGATCTTGGGGGCATCTGGGGGGTTGCCTGGGGCTCCCTGGCCTCTGCTCTTTCTGCTGGCCTGGCTGCATCTGCGGGCCCAGGGCAGTTCCTGGGCTTGCAGTAGCATTTTTTTTTTTTTCTTTTCGCACATATGCTATTCTTCTATTCTTCCCCACCTTTTCTATTTCCTGTCTTGAGTCTCTCCTCCCTGCTCCTTTTCCTCTCTCCTTCCCCCTCCCCCTCCACTTAGGTGTAACACTGCTCTCCCTTTTTATATCCTCCCTATAATAAAAGATTTCTTACCCATCCTTAGGGAGGGCTGGTGATGGTCACAATTAAGCAATAAAATAAATCAATGTATTTTATTGCAATAACAAAATATGCATTGCTGTCTCATAATGATTGCACTTCCTGTGGTGTTGACCTTTGACAGCATGTGCAGACAAGAAAGGAAAAAAAAAAAAAAAGAAAAAAAAATAGATTATTCCATCTAAATTTGATCTGATCAGTCGTCCTCTTCTGGCCTGATCCTGTGGCGTTTACATTCTTTGTGATTTCTGCCCAAACATTGTTTTTCTTCTTGTTGGTCAGTTCTCCTCCCTTTGTAGAACTAAAACGTCTTACTATTAAGGCATAATGATGCCTTACACCTTCCAGCAGTGCATGGGTTTCAGCCACTGTGAAATTAGATCCTTTTGAGTCCATGGTTCCACCTGTTTGGTGGTGCACAGAGGTTATATAGGCCCTGGGCAGGATCGATTGATTGAGAACAAAGTGAAGCACATCAGCTCATCAGACAGCCATCTCATTTAGTCTTTCTCAGAGGACTTACACAGGGCCACTGACATGGCAGGTATAGTCCATCGCCATTATCATTTTAGAAGGAGAGAATACAGTAGAAGGGTGTATGTCGAGCGTTCAAAACCACTAGAGCAATACACTAATGAGGAGCTGATATTAAATACATTGCAGACCTTGTCAGGCCAGAGCTTCAACGCAGAACCAGAAGGAGTCACAGTATGTCAGTGGAAGAGCAGGTCCTCATTGCTTTGCGTTTCTACATGCCAAATACTATTGGGGTTATTGATTGCACTCATGTGTGTATACAAGCCCCCCATGAGAGAGAGTGGGAGTACATCAACAGGAAGGGAAGGCACAGCATAAACATACAACTTGTGGGTGATGCTGACCTCCTCATCACAAAATGTGTTGTGAAGTGGCCTGGGTCTGTCCACGACGCACGTATCCTATACAGAAAGCTCCAGACCAACCGACCAGATGGCATAATATTAGGGGACAGTGCCTATCTGCTCCTACCATGGCTGATGACCCCTTTTTCTGCACCAAACACACCTGAGGCACGCTTCAACACTGCTCATTCCAAAACAAGGTGTGCCATTGAGCGTCTAAATGGAGTTCTGAAGAGGCGCTTTGCGTGCCTCAACTACTTGCGAGTGGAACCCCAAGGAGTGTGCAACATAATACTTGCTTGTATTGTCCTGCACAATATTGCTACAAAGCAGAATGTCCCTCTCTGTGATGAGGTTAATGATGCACCTGCTGAGCCAGCTGAAAACGAAGACATACCTCCGACTTTTTCTCAGAATGAGAGAGTGACTGGTCATGCAGTAAGGGATGCCATTGTCAGAAACTATTTTTGAACAATGATTTTTGGATGTGTCTGTAAATATTAAGTTTCCAATTAGAATTAGAATTGAATACTCTTGTTTGATTTTGACAGCTATTGAGTGGATTATTTTTTTTCTACATTACTGGTCTGTGATGCAAAGTAGTATAAAATGTCAACTATATGGTTTGAAAACTAGGTTCAAAAATATCAATACATAAATGTATATTTACTACACGATGAATGTTATTTATTTGACCAGTTTAAATTTAATTAAAATTGCATTTTGTCCTGAAATCCCCCCTGAATCCTCCCAACTGCTGGGATCAGAATAATCCTGTTTTTTTGGATCAAAGTTATCCCGATCCTACTAAAAGGTTTTGAACAACCCAAACTAAGGGTTTTATCCAGATCAAAACCAAGACTGGACTACGTGAACTAATCCGATCTCAGAATCCATTTTTGGTTTTGATGAACCCATTTTCAAGATTTAAACCAATCCATTATCCGAAATCCGATCGGATTACCTTTGAACAACTGGGCCCAGGTGACTTGGCTTTGTGGGACACATCACAGTACTGATTCCAGCTGAGATAAATGGTGCGTTTAGACACGACATAAATCAAATAAACAATTGTCTTTGCTCACTTTTATGAACAATTACAACGACATATTACCTTACGCAAACATTCAAATACACATTTATTCACTTACATAGGGGTCTCTCCAGGCAGTGTCGGCCCGGCAGGCAGTGGGGGTGCCTCTTCCCTATGGGTGTGGCTTGGTCCTTGTCTCGTCTCCTGGTCGCCTTGGGGACTGGGCGCGCTGGCATCTGTAGCAGGGTTGGGGCGGGGTTGCTTGGTGCTTCGAGATGCTGCTGTTTGCTGGGGGGCGGTGCTAGCTGTTCCGGTGGTTGCGGTTGCTGTCGGCTGCCTGGTAGGTCTGTCCTGCTATCTGCGGATCGGTGGGTGGGTCCGGGGCGCCCTTAGTTGGGGACTGCTGTTCCGTACTGGGTGGGTGCCATTGGAGTGCCTCCTTCCTGCGGTGGCGGCCACCAGTCACTCGCGTGCCAGTGGGTGGCATTGCCTTACGGCTGGCGCTGTCCGGTGGGCGGTGGGGCCTGAGCTACTGTCCTTGTATATCAGTGGGTTTTTTTTAATCGCACCTCAACACACCACATTCAAGTGGTGAGACTCAGCATGTCCGGGAGGAGGAGGAAGTTGCGTGTGTGGAGAATGACGGGGAGAGACTGGTCTCAATGTTGTTTTTGTAGTTTTATAGAAGGAAACCAGCGTTGAGGTGTCCCTAAAGCAAAAAATAAAAAAATAAAATAGCTTCAAAGTCATTGACAAGTTTTTTCAGAAAAAGCCGTTTCTCAGCTTTTTACTCACAAACTGACGTTATGTGTGAAACACCCATATTCAACTGCTGATTACAAAAGAACAAAACAAGCTAGATTTTTCATAGTCATTGTACAAAATATTCTGTGGGTCTTCAAAAATAGTGAAAATGCTCTAAAATTGCTGTCAGTGAGGGGGGTTTGTTATCAAAGTGGCTGGCAGTCAATGAGTTAATGAGTTTCCCAGTTGTGAGCCAAATAACTAACAAGCAACATAGCTTAAATAAACCTTGGTTTACTTCATGCTTCTTAAAATCCTCAATTAAGAAAAACAGTTTATACAAAAAGTTTATTAAAAATCCAAATCCACAGAACTCTAACATTTAAAAAACATATAGAAACAAATGTACTTATTTACTATGTAAAGCAAAAAAGAAATACTACTCTAATAAACAAAGAATCAGCTACCAATATCAAAAATACATGGAATATCATAAAGGAATTACTAAACAACAAAAAAGTGCACAATAAATTCCCATCTCAATTTACGGATGGCAAATCTACACTCACCAATCCCGCTGACATAGCAAATTAGTTTAATAAATTATTTGTAAACATTGGGAGAGCCCTTGCATTAAAAACCCCTTCAACAGAAAACTGCCCTGCAAACAATATTGCAGGTGATTTCACTGCCCTGTCCAGCTTTGAACCTTCCACAGTAAATGAAGAATCTTAATACAGCAGCAGGTCATGATGAAATTAAGTCTAAGCTGATAAAGGAGGTAGTTAACCACATTAATAAACCTCTCACACATGTCCTTGCTATATCTCTAAAAAGTGAAATAGATCCTAGTGAACCTAAAGTAGCAAAGCTAATACCAGTCTCTCAGGGAGCTCAACTGTGTGGACACTTTTAAAAAACTGCTGAAGAAAAGCTTTTAGTTACTGGATTTTAATTTTTATTTGTCCTTTAATGTTGCTGTTCTTATGACATTTATGCACTCTTGTTTTATTATTCTATTGTGTTGCACTTGTACTTTTACCACAACTCTGTACAGCACTTTGTGATTTTATCTGCAAAAAGCGCTTTATAAATAAACTACTTACTTACTTACTTACTTTAAAGAAGGTGAACCGAGTGTGTTCAACAACTATAAGCCCATTTCAATTCTTCCATTCTTCTCAAAAGTCTTGGAAAAATGAGTACATATTAGAGTTATGAAACACCTCAATGATGATAATATTTTGCATGATCATCAATATGGTTTTCGCAAAAAAACCCAAAAGAAAACAACATATAGAACATTTCTTCTGCACTTGATCAAAATAAATTTACTATTGGTATTTTCCTTGATCTCTCCAAAGCATTTGACACGGTGGACCATCAAATTCTTCCGTTAAAACTCCGACGGTATGGATTGAAGGACGACTCTCAGTGCTGGTTTTATTAGATCTTTGTGCAGCATTTGACACTATAGATCACTATATTCTACTAGAGAGATTAGAGGAATTACTTGGAATCACAGGGACTGCCCTAAACTGGTTTAAGTCCTACCTATCTGATAGGTACCAGTTTGTACACGTGAATAATAAGTCTTCTGTGGACACTAAAGTAAGCTACGGGGTTCCTCAGTGCTCTGTGCTAGGTCCAATCCTCTTCTGTATCTATATGATCCCCCTTGGTAATGTTATGAGAAAATACTCTGTTAACTTTCACTGCTATGCTGATGATACCCAACTGTATGTATCAATGAAGCCAGGTGAGACAAATCAGCTATCTAAACTTGAGGCCTGTCTAAAGGACATTAGGGCCTGGATGGACCAAAATGTTCTTCTTCTTAACTCAGACAAGACTGAGGTCATTGTACTGGGCCCACGACACCTTAGATAAAACCTATGCTAGCCTAACTGCCCTAGATGGCATTACTCTGGCACGAAGCACAACTGTTAGAAACCTTGGGGTTCTATTTGATCAGGACTTATCCTTCAACTCTCACATAAAACAAACTTCAAGAACTGCCTTCTTTCATCTCCGTAACATTGCTAAAATCAGATCTATCCTGTCTCAGAGCGACGCCGAAAAGCTAGTCCATGCTTTTGTTACCTCTAGACTGGATTATTGTAACTCTCTTTTAGCAGGCTGCCCGAGCAAGTCGCTTAAGACACTTCAGCTGGTTCAAAATGCTGCAGCACGTGTACTGACTAAAACTAGGAGAAGAGATCACATTACTCCTGTATTAGCCTCTCTGCATTGGCTTCCCATAAAATATAGAATAGAATTCAAGATTCTTCTTCTCACTTATAAAGCCCTAAATGGACAGGTACCAGTCTATCTCAAGGAGCTTGTAGTGCCATACAATCCCCCCAGAACACTACGCTCTCAAAATGCTGGACTACTCGTTGTTCCATTTGTCTCTAGAAGTAGTATAGGAGGAAGAGCTTTCAGTTATCAGGCCCCACTTCTCTGGAACCATCTACCAACCACGGTTCGGGGGGCAGACACCCTCTCTACCTTTAAGGTTAGGCTCAAAACATTCCTCTTTGGTAAAGCTTTTAGTTAGGAACCAGCTCATAGCTCATAGTTAAGATGCAATAGGCATAGACTGCCGGGGGGGGGGGGGGGGTCTGGCATGCTCGGTTGGAGAGAGGTTGGAGAGGGCGTTAAGAGAGAGGTCATTTAGGTTAGAGAGGGACCGGAGAGGGTCCCATTCCTCTCTCAAACACTCCCTCTATGTCTGCTTCTTCCCTTGTGTGTTTGCTCCTGTTCTCCTTCTGGCTTTTGTCTTGCAGGTCTGTGGGATCCTCAGTGTGGAGTTACAGAGTCTCAACAACTCTGTCTCCACCCTTTCCTCTGCACACACCCAACACAGCATAACGTGGATGGCTGTTCATCATAGGAATGGGATCCACACAAGGTTCCTGCTGCTTAACAGAAGGTTTTCCTTGCCGCCATGATGAATTCATGTTGGGTGTGGGATACATATGTATGTGTATATACGTATATATGCATATGTGTGTATCCATAAAATGAAGAGTCCGTCCTTAAGACTGCTCTACTGTAAAGTGTCTTGAGATACCATTGGTTATGATTTGGCGCTATACAAATAAAAGATTGATTGAGTGATTCTAAAATGCTGTGCTCGGATGGTTCAGTGATTACCTGAACAACAGAGAACAATATGTATGTATTAATGGCCAGACTTCTACAAAAACAAGACTAAACTTGGTCGATTCTGGGGCTGCTTCTGTTTTTAAACTTTATTAATGATTATTCAGTTATGGTGAAGTCTGAGTCTTGCCTTCCTATATTATTTGCAGATCAGACAAATATTCTCATATCTCACACTGACTTTAAAGGTTTAGTCAGGAATGTCAATAATACCTTGGATTATACCTCAAAATGGTTCCAGATAAACAAGCTTTCCTTGAACAAATCCAGTTATATACATTTTAAAAACAAAACGTTCCCTATACAGCACTCAAAAATATGAATTAATAGCATGGAAATCAATAGAATCTCTAGGACTAAATTTATTGGTGTAATAGTCAATGAGAACGTGTCCTGGAAAAAATTATATTGATGATGTGTGCAAAAAAAAATAATGAAATCTCATGGCATTAGTAGAAGAATTTTTTACTTAGTTAGTCTACCCTGTCTTATAACTCTATTATAGCCTAATTCTTGCTCCAGCCAAGTCATTGTCATTGTGTCCTTGGGCAAGGCACTTCACCCACATTGGGGCATAAATGTAGTGTGTGAGTGAGTATTGGTGGTGGTCGCAGGGGCTGATGGCGCACTATGGCAGCCTCGCTTCTGTCAGTCTGCCCCAGGGCAGCTGTGGCTACTATAGTAGCTTACCACCACTAAGTGTATAATGAAGGAATAATGCATATCAATGTAAAGCAATTTTAGTGTCTATGAAAAAGTGCTATATAAAAATACATTTCTAACTTAAACATCCAAATGCCATCTGCACCCTTATTGTTGTGATACACACGGTGTTTATAATGTTTTGGACCCAGACGCACAACACAGAGACAGAGTTAACAGTGAACAAGTGATTTATTTTACAGGTGAGGTGAATGTGCAGAGTCTTTCCTTCTTCAGTGAAGCGGTGAGGTGAGTGGAGATCACAGTCACAATCCTGAAGTCCCAAAACCACTGGGGTAGATAATAATCCAGCACTGAGTGGAGGTAGAGTTTGGTCTTTATGCACTGGAGATTGATGAGCTGATGAGGAAAACCTGGCTGCCACACCTGCCGCTAATTACAAGAAACCCACAGAGGAGGACACACCGGAGGAGCAGACAAAAACAAACACACACAAGTGGGAGGGCACTGCACAGAACTAACCATCACACTTATTTGAGAAATACAAAATCTTGTCAATCTTTTCCATGAACACACATCAAACATTTGTTTATGTTCAAATTCATTCATCACAAACAAGACATTTCAAATAACTTCCTAAATTATTTTCGGTTTTTAGCAGACATCCACTTTTATTCATTAATAAGTCAGATGAACTTTCATTTACCATGTTGTTGTACATCTAATCATAAATGCTTTATAAAATTTTGCGGTCCTTTAATATGGAACTCTCTTGACAAATCCTTAATAAATCATTCAACATACAAGACATTTAGGGTGAACCTAATTCAGTATTTTTGTCTAAGCAATAACATATAAATAATAAATACTGTAAAATTAGGTCACTCTCTTGTTTCCATTGCAATACAGCTTTAATCTGTTGTGTCTTTTTCTTTTGTTTTTAAAATATTTGTTGTTTCTTTTTAAGAAAATGTTATAAATTGTGTTTTTGAGGGGAGGATATTTTATAAGCTATTAGGCTTCATTCTGCTCCTGCACAATTCTTTCTTTCTTATCTTGACATCATGTTTCCTCATATGAGTGCAAATAATAATAATATCAATAAAAAAAACACCTGACACACACTAACACATAGGTAATGTTTTCTGTCCTTTAATCTCATTCAAAGGAATCCATCCAAAACTAAAGGAGAGTGTGCAAACTAAGAATGTGCAATATATCGTTTTTCACGATATATTGTCAAAAATATTCTCACCAGTAAGAATATGTAATCCCACAATAGAAACGATAATGTCCCATGTCACAGGCCATTTGTCCCTCAATTTAATCAAAACCTTGTTCCAGGCCAAAATTACCCCCAAGTGTTTAGTCAACGGAGCCTCCATGGTGTGCACTACTGCTGCTCTCGCCCTCCAGCACACACACACACACACACACACACACACACACACACACACACACACACACACACACACACACACACACACACACACACACACACACACACACACACACACACACACACGACTACCTGAAGCTGCTGAGCTGTGATACATCATGAACCACTACTTGGTTAAAACCAGAAAACCATCAACAAAGTCAACCAATCCAAGTTCCTCCATCAGATCCACCCAAAGTTCTACAAACACGGGGACAGAGATGAACCTGGAGCAACGAATATGAACTGGAAACTCAACTAAAGCTAACTATGCTAAGCTAACTCACCGACACACTGAGCTAAGAGCTAACGCTAACCACTCCATATAAGGAACAAAGCAAGTAAAAAAACACGTCTTACTGTCATAAAACCACTGATTTGTTTATGATCAGATTTAATACTTTATGGAAGAATAAAAGATAAACATGTCACACGTTGTGTGAAATAAATGTTAGCATAAATGCTAACGTCACTATTTACTATTATTTAATGATATTTCACGTGTTCACAGACAAAGCTGGTCCCATTAGACTAATGTAACTATTAAGATTATTACACTAAATATACTGAATGATTAAATCATCAGCTTGATCTGGTTTAATTATAGGAAATCAGAGTTTTTTATCAATCATAACTTTATGTAACTCATTATCATTATTAAACAAGATTCAGCAGCAGTGAAAACACTAATAAAGTTATTTGTGCTTTTTTTTAAGAAAATCATTTCATTTTAAGTGATGAAATAAATGAATGACATACAATAACACTAATAGAGTGACACACATGCACTAATATATTCTATAAAATATCAGCTCATGATGAGTCAGCAGTTATTGTAGCCTTTTTAAATGTGTCTAATGTTGATTTATTAACATTTATTTGTGTTTGTAAAGAACCTGTTTACACTAAGTTGGGAATTGTTTTATTTATGTATAGTTTTAATTTATTGTGATGTTTATCATTATCGTAATAAGTACCAGAAATGATCACATCCTGAAAACATCACTGTAGATCAGTCGTCTAGGCTCTATAGGGCCTCTGACAGAAATTACAGAATGAACTTCTTGAAATGGAAATAATAATATATGAAATATACTCTCACCTTTATGTTCTGAAAGAAAATCGGACAATTTCATAATAGTTTTAAATAACTGGTTGAATGTGTAGAAAGTGTTTGGAACAAATGACAAAAACCCCAAAAAGTCAGCAATCATAACTTGTCTTTAATAACAATATTCATAAAGCACAAATAAAGAATATATAAAACACATTTACTTACAACTTTGAATAACCAAACATTAGTGTTTAAGGGTTTCCATTAGAATTACAGATGATAGTTTTTACAGGTCATTGCTTGTCCATTATTTTCTATCAATTACCTTGATTAGTGATATAAAGTTCAATCATTAGCAGTGGATAAAGTTAATTTTGAACTTTACACCACATATTAATAAACAATGTAGATTTTATAGAGTCTCCTCCTTCTACTCCAAATGTTTTAATCTGGTTTATGGGTGATCTCTAGAGGCAGCAGTGGATACAACAGATGCAATAAAAGGAATCAGATATAAGAGCATTAAATATCACACATTAAACATAAGGTTGAAGGTTTCCAGATGTTTGAACAAAATTTAATTACTAGAATAAATTCCTTGCATTTAACCCAGTCATTCTCCAATTGCTACATAACATGACATTTAGTCCATTTTTTTCCTCTCTCTGTAATTGTCTCTGTTTTTCTTGCATCATTTTATTGGTGAAGCTACTGTTTACATTTATCAGTTTCTCTACAGTGTTGAGCAGCTCCTTCAGCTGGTAGGAGTTGCTCCTGTATTCTTCTTCTTCTGCGTCGTCGTTGTTCTTCCAGTGTTTGAAATCAAAGACGTGACAGCGGTCATCACACTTTGTCACCAAATTCTTCAGCTTCTCATTCTGATCCACAAACTGATGAATGGTTGTCCCTTCATCGAGATCGTCTCCATGAGTGAAGACAATCACAGAGTATTTCAGCACTTCTTCAGTGAAGTACTGACAGATTCTAGTGATGACATCCTCATCCTGTTTAGTGTAATAGTCCACTCTAAGCACAATGAGAAAAGCATGAGGACCAGGATCACACTCTGTGATAGACCTGATTATCTCAGACTTTGGATCCTTCTCAGACCCCTCTACGTCAATAAACCAGGCGTGTCGACCAGAGTCAGCTGTGTGTTCATCACTTCTTTTGTTTCAGATTGACATGTAGATGTTCTCGAATTTGGAGAACATTTATTGTCAAACACCTTCTCCTTAAAAATGTGTTTCCCAGGCTGCTTTTCCCAACTCCAGTTTTTCCAACCAAGACGAGGGTCCTTTCACGTAAACCTAAAAAGTTTGGAGGCAATAAGTACGAGATTTGTTAGGAAGACCAAATATTTTACACACCAGCCAAGAGAAAACTAAAAATATGAATGTTGTACACTTAGAAAACACATCTTTGTGAACCATTCACATAAACACTGGTAGTTTCTGTTGTCAGGACTTACTGTGTGGAGAATTGGAGGCCATCCTGTAGAAATATGGATGTTGAAGACTCGTCTCTTTGTCTTGATTTGTGTGATCAGGAAACCAAGCTTGTATTTTCTTGATCTGAGCTTCAGAAAGTTCCCACAGTGAACAGCACACTGATGTGTGTTTATCAAGAAAGGAAGTTCAAATGAAGCAGTCTGTGCTGGAGTCTGAACTAAATACTGAACTGAACGACACTCCCCTAAACAGGCGTGGCTGATGCTAGCTGGTGTTACATCAACCCTTTACCATCTGAGAACAGATTCCACCCACATGTTTATGAGAAACCAAGACTTCCATCAAACCTGTTTCTGGAGCAGGTTGAAATATAATGGAGAGCATAATGAGACGCACTGACAGCACACTGTATTAGACTACATTTAACAAACAAATGTTGGATGTATTTTACAGTCTAATACTTCATGTGTTTCTATAGTATTACTGTTAAATTACTGCAGTGGGTACAGGAAGCTCACATACACAGATATCAGACAGGTCTTAATGAGTCATAGGGAAAGGTTTTATTTTATTTCTTTTTGCTGTAGTGAGTGTTGGACTGTACCAGTGTCACCTGTCAGTAGAACTGGTGGCTTCATTCATCCTTCAAGAAAATAACTAATCTACCTAAAAAAGAAAGAAAGGTCTGTGTGTGTGTGTGTGTTTGTGGAGTGAATATCTGTTTGACCTGAAACTTAGTCAACGGCTTCCAAATACCTCGGGTGTGTGCACCTGGAGTAATTTGATGATGCAAAACATTCAAAACATCCATTTAATCTTAAGATTACGGCTCCCTCTTGGTATTGAGCTCGGAACTTCCGGTTTACCGGTTCATGACGTCACTGGGTCACAGTTTGTTTGGGTTTAAAAAAAGTCAATAATAAAAACGTTTTTGTACTGATAAAAGTTATTTAAGTTAATATTTCATGGTTATTTAAAATTATCCCTGTGATCCCAAACTTCCTTTAAGTCATGGGTCAGGGAGTACATTTCCTCTAAACAAAATAAAAAAGTACACTTCCTCTTCCGTCGCCATCTCTGTGCCTGTCATGCTATCGTTAGCGTCTCAATCACGGAGCTCTCTGAATAGATCATTTGAAATCATCAGCCACTGGTGAGTCTTTTACAGACAAGTTTCTCATTGTTTAAACCAAATAACTCTCCGTGTAATTGTTCACTAACGCTGTTTCACTAGAGTCTGTATTAAACTCAACCCGTTCAATACTTTATCTGGAAAACTGCAGATTCTCAGTGGTGCCGTGCATGGAAGTTAAACTCTGACCACTCAGTTCTAAGGTAAACAATGATTAAGAGAAATATAACTTTTTTGTGAGCGGATGGTTCCACAATAAGCATGTGAATCTCCATTACTGACAACGATTTGATACATATCTCAATACACTACCAGTGATTTGATACATTAGCGATTCATTTTCAATGCCATGACAATACGATTGTGATACGATTCACCCCTGTTTCGGATTCCATACAATTTGATATTGATTTGATGGCAATTCAATTGTACAAAATCTGATAAAGTGCAATTTTGTACGATGAAATTCAACATGATGCAAAGAAGATATACCAAACATTTTAATAGTAAATAAGTAGCTGCAATTCAGTTTAGCACTAGAGGCAGAGGATTTGTGATTTCTTTATAAGCAGCAAATTTGACAAGAAGTTTGCTTATATCGACTAGTACTATGCATCACTTTATGCTACTTCTTTTTGGCCTCTTAAAAAACACAACAAAAAAACAGGCCTTTTCACCAGTAGGGTTGGGATTTAGAACCAGATTCAACATAAAGAACAGGAACTGGTTCCTCACATTTAGAACCTGTTTATCACGCTATCACAACTTAAACTGTAAACAGTGACATCATCACTCTCAATGAGTGACTTAAAGTAACACTTTCAATAGTACAATGTCTATAAACCTGTCTGCCACAGAAACTAATATGAAGTGTTCAGCAGTATTAGGCTAATACAGTAGTGTTGTGGTACCAACGTGCTTCCCGGCTTTCATATTCAAAACAAAACACGTGGTGCATTCAATGTGTTCCACTGTGGTGCATTCACAGTGTTCCAACAAAGATGATGGTGAACTTCTACAGCTCCATCATCCAGTCCATCCTCTGCTCCTCCATCACCATCTGGTACGCTGCAGCTACGGCCAAGGACAAGGTCCGACTGCAGCTTATCATCCACTCAGCAGAGAAGATAATCGACTGCAATCTGCCCTCCCTCCAGGACCTGTACGCCTCCAGGTTTCTGAGGCGTGCAGGAAAGATTGTGGCTGAAACTGTAAAAAACTGTACTTGGCAAATAAAACATTTCTGATTCTGATGGATGATGGATGGATGAAAAAATGATGCAACCATGGATTTTACCGATGCATCTCGATTTCACCCGTAAATTTTACCGATGCACACTGAATTAATCGATACACCTGTATCACGCATTTATGTATCTTTGATTCGTATCAATTAATCTCCACATGCTTAGTCCTCAACACAGCTCCACGATGAAAATATACATTACAGAAAAATACACCAAACGAAAAAAATGAGTAAAAAACAACAAACAAATTAATCATGTTCATGTCTCATAAAATTAAAGCAGGTAAATCACACACACTATTTTATTTTGCACCTGCACATAAACCCCTTTATAACACAGAGTACAGAGTATGTACACCTCTTTGTACATCCAACCTTCAAACACATACTCATTTGGCCATGATTAACCACTCTACTTAAGCTCCTCCCACTATATGAATACATACTTCCAACGGGCACTATATTAGTCAATGTAAATTCAGACAATCTCTGCAACATTTTATATTTTGACCTTCTTCCTCCTGGTACATCATCATGTAACGCTGTCATTTACCAATAAATATTAAAGGGGAGGTATGATGAAAACATTTCTTTCTTATGGTTTTGCTACAGTGATTTACATCCCTTTAGTGCGGTGGCTGAAAAGTGCAAAACACAATTACAAATACCACAACACATTTACAATTTATTGCAACACTTTTACAAATGCCACAACAAATTAGCAATTTTGGTGGTGGCTGTGGACAGAGGGAAGGAGTGAGTGGTAATACCTAAACAGGTATTTAGAATCAACGTGTTTAAAGTTAAGCCCACTACAATTTTTATCCCACAGTCTAAGACATGCCAGGCATCGTAGACCAATGTATGTGCAAGAACCACCACTGCAAACCCAAGCGCTGCCCTGGACCCAAAGATGCAGCCAGGCTAGCAGAAAGAGCGAAGGCCAGGGTGCCCAGGCAACCCCCCCCCCCCCCCCCACACACGGCCCGAGCAGCCTTCCAGACGCCCCCAAGATACCAAGCCGAGAGGCAATCACTGACCCCACACACACACCGAGAAAGCACCAAGGAGCCGAGTACCCAGCGCACCCCGCCACTGACCCCAACCTCAAGGCCCCCCACCGACATCTACTAGTCTAGTGGGTTTTTAAAGCAGTTATGACGTTGAAGGTTGTAGTGATAAAAGGGAGATCAGAGAGTTTAATATATTTGCAGTCTAGCTGTTCTATTTCTAGCCAGATGCTGTGGTATTCATTTGGTTTTAGCAATTCTGTTAAATATATTTGGTTTGTTAAGTAATAATGCATGAGATAAGGGGCTTCAACCCACCCTCGATTTTATTTTTTTTGAAGGGTTGAAAGACTTAATTTAGGTTTTTTATTCCTAGTATAGAATTTTGTAATCTTTTGAACCATTGCGTTGGTGGTTTCAGTGGGATCATAGAGAACAGATTGTTTATTTTATGTAAGATTTTGATTCTATTCTGCCAAGGAGTGAGATGGGCAGATTGTTCCATCTCCGGATGTTGGTTTAGTTTAGTTAATTCATTCATTTAAGTTTGGTGATATACTTAAGCCTAGATATTTAATTGTATTTGTGGGGGAAGGGTATTGTGGGTTTTGGCTTACTGGGTTCCATGATTTTTTTGTTAATGGAAGAATTGATGATTTTGACCAATTAATGGAATAGTCTGATAATTTAGAGAAGCTGTTTATTAGTTTAAATCCTTCCTCTAATGAGGATTGGGGTTCTTCCAAATAGAGTAAAATATCATCCACATAAAGATTAATTTTGTGTTCTGAGATAGATGAGTGGATTCCTTTAATAACAGAGTTTTGACGAACAGCTGCTGCGAGAGGGTCAATGAATATTGTAAAAGCAAAGGTGAGAGTGGGCAACCTTGTCTGGTTCCCCTCTGCAGTGTGAAGCTTTGGGATGTTATTTTGTTTGGTTACTGAGGCATTAGGTTTAGAGTACATGGTGGAGATCCATGTATGAATGATTCTCCAAAGCCAAGTTTGCCAAGGACAGCAAGGAGGAATGACCAGTTGACTCTATCGAATGCTTTTTTCTGCGTCTAGTGTCAAGATTATTGTTTTCTTTTTAGAGTTCTGTGCCATCTTGATCAAGTTAAACAGTCTTCTAAACATTGTCTGTGGAGTGTCTATTTTTAATAAATCCTGTCTGGTCTTGGTATATAATTGACTGCACTACTTTCTTTAACCTGGAAGTGAGTGCTTTGGAAATAATTTTATGTCTGTGTTAATAAGTTGAGATGGGACAGTAGCTTGAGGGTAACATGGTGTTTTTGTCTGGTTTAAGTAATAATTTAATGTTTGCTGTATTCATGTGGCCTCCTACATAACCTTTATTTTTAATCTCTGTTACTACTCTGAAAAAAAGCATTGACCAGAAGTGTTTTAGGAATTCAGCAGGGAACCCATCTGGACCAGGTGCTTTGCCAGTCTCCAGATCTCAACCCCATAGAAAATCTTTGGAGGTAGTTGAAAGTCCGTGTTGCCCAGCGACAGCCCCAAAACATCACTGCTCTAGAGGAGATCTGCATGGAGGAATGGACCAAAATACCAGCAACAGTGTGTGAAAACCTTGTGAAGACGTACAGAAAACATTTGATCTCTGTCATTGCCAACAAAGGGTACATTACAAAGTATTGAGATGAACTTTTGTTACTGACCAAATTACTAGTATGTGGTAGTCAAGACCGGTCTTGGTCTCGAGACCAAATTTAAAGGTCTCGGTCTCGTCTCGGACTCTGAAGCATTTTTTGATTCGGTCTTGTCTCAGACTCGGGCTGCCCGGACTCGGGATTTTCTCTCAAGACCGTTCGAGACCAGCACTAACTCCTGTTATTTTTAAACTTTTTTATAATGTGATAATAACAAGGAGAAGAACGGGATAAAACAATCTTTTATTCATTCTTTAATCCACCCTGTATAATGACAGAAACCTTCCTTAAAGTGACTGAGTGATGTGTGTGTGTGTGTGTGTGTGTGTGTGCGCGCGCGTGTCTGGCCACGGTGTCAGTTTGGACCGCAGAGCGCAATGGAGATATGAACTAATCACCGGTAAAAATCCCAGTAAAACTCCAGAAAACAATCACCAGGAATAAATATTATCTCTCTGGTAAAGACAGTAGCTCTAACAACTGGTAAAATGATAAACTGGTGATATTACTGCCTGTGAATACAGTACGGGGACGCATTTACTCCTCCTCTGGGTCCTAGTGCCAGCCGACCAGTGAAGCCTGTTCCGTTTACCGAGGTCCGTGTGTTTTTAATAAGTCTGTGTGTCTGTGTGTTTATGTCTCTGTCCATCCACTCTTTTCATTATATCCATGTCTTTTAAGGCTTTTATTACATAGTGTCGGTTGTAGTCCGGGCCGCCGCCATCTTGGATTATGTCGTCACCAGCGCGTCATCAACGCAAATCGCACAAGCCCGCAATGAGTCAAATAACTGTTAAGAGGTCTTATATTAATCTATATCTTTTAAAGTGGTGTTTTTTTGTGGCTTTAGACTCCAATTACATTTATGTTTATAATATGTTCCCCACAATATAAACAGGTTCACAATATAATTATTTTTTTATAGTTTCTGTTTCCAATGTATCCAGAATAATAATAATTCTCAACAAGAACTATTGATTGATTTATCACATGACTGTTTCCAGGGTTTGAGTTTGTTTTATTTAGTTTCACATCTACCTGTAGCTCTATGTTTTTTTAGACTGATGACAACTTGTTTGTAGTTTTATTTCAGAAAGTTTCACTTTTACAGTTACAGTTGGAAACCTTTGTGAATTGAATATCCTAGTTATATTACAGTAACCAAATTAAAACTATATCAACTAAGTGAATTAATAAAAATAACCTGTGTAAAGGCTTTTTCAAACTAAAAAATAATCTTATGAAATCTGTGACCTGTTGACCTGAACAACTCAAATAATCAGAATCAAGAATCGTTTTTTCTTGGCAGAAATACTTTTAAACACTTGCTGTACATTCAGCTGACATAAAAATATTGTTTTCAAATTTGTAGAATAATTGTGAATTTATCAGAAGCAGTAGTAGTAGTTTCAATATTTTAGTTAATTTTTTGCAGTGCACCTTTTTTGTCCATCAAATGTATTTAAAATAAACTAAAATTAAAGAGAGATGTTATTTAACTGTCAAACCTTGTCATAATTATTTTCATTTATATACTGTATTTTTTTAAATTGAAAAAAAAATGTTTATGGTCTTGGTCTTGGTCTTGGTCTCGGTGCATTCTGGTCTCGGGCAAGTCTTCGTCTCGGATAGTGTGGTCTTGAACACAACACTACCAAATACTTATTTTTCCACCAAAATTTGCAATAAATTCATTAAAAATGTGATTTTCTGGATTTTTTTTCCCTCATTTTGTCTCATAGTTGAAGTTTATCTATGATGAAAATTAAAGGCCTCTCTCATCTTTTTAAGCGGGAGAACTTGCACAATTGCACAAATGGCAGCTGACTAAATACTTTTTTGCCACACTGTAAATAAAACAAATAATAATATTGTGTCACTTATTACTGTTAACTAATACAATGTGCTTGTAGAACTGTTGTATAAAAGCAATATCACACTCGAGGGTGCTTTTGTGCTGAAATATTAGCACTGGTGTGATTATCTACGACACTCTGCCTTCAGGCTTGTGCCTACGACCGAATATGATATTGCCTATATTATTTCACAGGACCCTCCACACTTTCTGTACAGCAGCACAATTACATTGTGCTCCTGCTGAGACTGTCAGTGTCACTATATCATTTGTATAAATGAATGAGTTGATCCGTCCACTTAAAGAGAGTGTCTCTCCACAGGCTTCATCAGCTGACTGTAGATCAGTCCATCACATATAAAATCTATATCTTTACTAAAGGATGTCATCAGTAAATGTAAAGATTGCATTTATGATTAAAAATATTCTTTCCTAAACACAGCTGTCAGATCTGCACCAACCAGGATCGGTCTAACAATGAGCAGCTCATTTTACAAGAGAACTGATTGGTGACCTTTGGGCGACCTCAGTGAAATTGAAAATTGTCCAGACTGCTCTCATAGACACCCATGTAAAATCTTTTTTCTTACTAATTTCAGTAGTTACAATACATTTCTTATGGTTCGGGGAGGGTTTTCGTCATACCTAACGTGATCACTGCCTGCGTCAGATTGGCTGGAAATGATGTAGTTGAAACTGATTTAGACTGTAGTGCGTGAATTTCTGATGAGGAAGATGAGTGACACCCCAGTTCCCCACAAACACAACACATGGACGATCGCCATCGTCCTCAATCTTCAATCTTTTATTTGTATAGCGCCAAATCATAACCAATGGTATCTCAAGACACTTTACAGTAGAGCAGTCTTAAGGACGGACTCTTCATTTTATGGATACACACATATGCATATATACGTATATACACATACATATGTATCCCACACCCAACATGAATTCATCATGGCAGCAAGGAAAACCTTCTGTTAAGCAGCAGGAACCTTGTGTGGATCCCATTCCTATGATGAACAGCCATCCACGTTATGCTGTGTTGGGTGTGTGCAGAGGAAAGGGTGGAGACAGAGCTGTTGAGACTCTGTAACTCCACACTAAGGATCCCACGGACCTGCAAGACAGTCCTCAGCACATTTAACTGTAGAATCAGAACAGCATCATAATGAATGAACTCTTGCAGGGTTTTTCATAAAGACACATGCTTTGTTTCACAAATATATGTTTTATGCAAACTTGTAGTGTAAATTCTGAAATGCACACGCTCTACTTCACAAATATTATTTTGAGGCACACGTAATATAAATCCACATATAATGCAAATTGCTGATTGTGCATTCACAAACTGCTTCTGTTCTGTGAAACATCTGTGTATTTGTGAGAGAAATGTGTGGTAAATTATGAGACTACCATGACGTCTTCAACGAATGTCACCATTGGCTGATAAAAGTGATTGACTGATTCATCAGCCAATCAGATGTGTTTGCTTTCAGCTGATGTATATTAAAGCATTTAACATGTGATATTAAAGGTTTATAGTCCTTTTTCAATAAAGAATTGATTCCAGCAAGATGCATATGTGAAACTATAGGTTAGCCAAGAGGCCCTGAGTTAAGCAATAACCCCATGAGAATTCCCACAAGAATGTGGTATTATGGTAAGGTTGGAAATACATGCAATTAGACTTCGTGTCTGCAAAGTTCCTCTTGAGTAATAAATCCTAAGGCTCTGGAGATACCCCAATTTGACACTAACGGGAGGTGTACATACTTTGGGGCAAGAGATTATTGACCCAGGTTGTTAATTGTTATTCAGAGACATGGGAACCTAAGAACTGTTCCAGATGTAAGACTTGTTTTTCCCAAATCTGTGTTACTGCGCTGTTGAGGCACGTTCAAATTTCCCGTTCTATGTTTTACATCAACCCAGAGCTGAGTTGATGCCTTATATGGTGTTAAGCTAATGCTAAAGGACATACCTCTGAATGATATATATGATTTGCTCTCCTTCTTTGGGTTCAGAGTTTTGCATCAATTGGACAGCAGCTCTCAGCAGGTCAAATTTTTTGTAACCTGTTTGGACTTTGATTGTATTAATAAATCAGAATCAGAAGAGCGTTATTGACCAGGTACAGTTTAGAACAATACGAGGAATTTGACTTGGTAGTTGCAGTGAAAGAAGACACATCAACACACCGGAGCAGCCATTTGCGTGCCCACATATTTAGGTGAAAAAGGGATCAACAACAGGAGGAGAGGAGGGGTGAGGGGAAAAAAAAACTGCCAGTTTGAAACTGATTTCCCTAAACAGAGAAAGCAGTGTGAAACCAGGAAAAAAACCCGCCTCCGCAAACATAAATGTAAGCATGACACAGTCAAACAACTCGAGACAAGGCACGTGGGAAGGGTTGGGTGGGAGGTTGGCTGGGGGAGGAGGTCAGGTGGGAAGACAACAGCCATTTGGGGACATGGGCGTGCTGCCAATGGGCGCTGCACCACGCCTCCATGCAGCACGGAAGGGAGGGGGGGAAGAAGGCCAACGAGGCATTTGAAGTTGAAGACCTGTAGCTGTGCTACTGACAACAACCAGATGACGTGTGGAAAAATTCAGCATCAACAGTTCTAGGTGGAAATGTAGGGAAGGAGCGGGGGGAGGGAGTGGGGGTAAGAGCCGCCGTCTGCAGAAACTTCCTGGTGATAAGAGATGAGACAACCTTGGCTGGCTGGGGAGCTGAAAGGGTAATAAGCAATGTGTTTTGATACAGGCTTTGTCAATTTCCAATAGCCTTCTGTCCTGGGTCTCTCTGCTGTAATTTAATGAGTGGCCTAACTTCCATTTCCATGCCGGGTCTCCAACTTCTCCCAATTGTCATCCATAACACGTAGACGATCCATAAGCAGCTCTTGCTTGCTTTTGATATCCATCAACACATGAGTGTTCAGAGCCCTGCTACATCCTTCAGAAATCACTGGCAGCTTTTCCAAAACAGTTGCCAGCGTAGTACGGACTTTTCGATAGGTTAGGACACCACCAGCTCCGATCAGCAGCATGCCTACTATCATTATTCCAACCATGTAGATGTCCTCCACGTCTTCCACTGAAATGATGGACAGACACACAACTCGCCACTTGTTCCAAGGGTCAAGTGCATATCAGCCGCAAACATCCCGCTTGGACATGTGGGTTCACCACCCCCGGTTCTTTTCGTCGAAAAAATCTGATCGATAGCACTGAGAGACCAACTAATTATTTCCATTATTCTGGTTTTGGATGAGTTGCAGAGAGAGGCTCTTGTTAGGTTCACAGGACCAGACAAAGCAGCAGCTGGGAGAGATAAGAACGGAAGGGAGGGAGAAACAGGGAGGGGGAAAGTGCGACTGTCCTCGTCGAGAGAAGCAAGAAGAAGTACAAATTAAGGAGAAGTAAAAATAGGCAGAAGAAACTGCCTATAATTTACAAGTCACTTGTCCTGGAGACTTTTTCTACATCACCTTTTTGTCATCACCATCCCCACACAAGAAACAACATTATTGGCGTCACGAACTTCCTCTGATGTGGTCGTCGCTCTTGTGACCAAGCGGTGTCTCTGGCTTTTCTCCATCAACTAAGGAAGGGTGAGTATTTCCTCATGTTCTTAGAATTATGGATGCTCTGAGCTATGCCTGTCGGTCTGGTGTGATGGCTACACAGATAAAAGAATCTGTGTGGATAGAGAGTGTATGTGGATGTGGTATGAGTGATTGGAAGTGTCTTTGTCTAAATTTAATGTTACATTGTTAAGGCACTATGGGGAAAGAGCACTATGATATAAAAGGTAGGGTAGGCATTAGTGAGATGAGGCAGTAACATCCATGCATGAGAATTTAATGCTAAGGGTCCACATACTATTTCTCAGTAAGACAGAGAAGCAGCTATGTCAGGTCTCATAATTGCCTATAGTTAATCTGGAATTGTGTTAGATTAGATTTTAAATAAATAGATGGAGAATAATACAAGTGAGCATGCAATAAATGAATAAGTTAAGAGATAAATAAGGGAATAAAATGAACATGTAAATGGATCCATGGATTAGGTGAAGTTCTCACTTGTTGAGAAGAGATGCGCGAATTAAGTCGGACATGGTCTGTACGGAACTGACCCAATAAAGAGCTATTTTAGTTTTTCTATTGTTGTTTGTGACACCGTGAATGAATAGATACTATTTCTGGTCAATTATATTTGTTTTTTGCCGTTTGGTTGTGTATATTTTGTGTGTGTTGTGGTCGACGTCGATAGTCTGGTCATGACTGTGTTATATCAGGTTTATAGATTTAATAATAATACTAATAATAATACATTTTATTTAAAAGCGCCTTTCCAAAACACCCAAGGACACTGTATTTAAATGGTTGGTGTTTAGGATAAAGATTGTTAATGCGGAAGGCAACTTTTGCCTCTTAAAGGGTGTTTGATTATAAAGCTTGTTTGTAGCAGAGCATTTATTGGTCAGGATTTAAAAGAATATGGGCCCATATCATTTATGGGGCTTTTGATGAAAGAAAAAGGGAAGATATGGTAAATTATAATAATATACATGAGCCCATCGTAGAGAGACTACTGTGCTTCTCTGCTTTTTTCTTACATCTCTGTGCTGCTGCAGACTGGGGCTCCCACGGGAGGAATGCTGTGTATATGAAGGGAGCGCATGTGAGAGAGATGAATTGAAATCCGCTGTGTTCTGCAGTGCTTTAAATATTTTGATGTTTTTACACCTGCCCCATGTGCTTAAGTGTTTTATTAACCACTGCGTGGGTGATAGCGGTGGCAACCGGGAAAGTTGTTTATCTATATTGAATAAATCGGTAGATTGATTTATAGTCATGGATTGAAATAAATATATGGTTAACATGGTTGTCCGTGGTTAAAATAATTTAAGGGATATACCTGATTTATAGTATATTAAAAGTATTAAAGGCCGATGATAACTATAAATATTAATGGTGATATTATTGTATGATAATATTACAATAGCTTAGCGCTTTGAAACACTCAACTGTATTTACATATATTGGGTTTCACTTACTTTAGTAAGTTGTTTCGGATTTGCTTATGTGGCAGTAACTAAAGTAGGAGTTATTTCAAAGTGTTGTTTAAGTGTTATAAGGATAGTGTAAAAGTCCGGTCCAGTGCGAGAGCCCGGTTTCTAGGTCGAGTTTCTCTTTGCATGTTTGTGTAGTGTTTTTATAATGTGGGCTAACTCTGTCTGTGTTGGTTGTTGTGTTTATGTGGCTTCATTTACCACTGGGCCGATTGTGGACACTACAGCCGGCTAACATTAGAGCCAGCTGTTAGTACATGGAATATCCATTATATGGATGAACGGAGCAAAGTCTGTGTGGTTGATACTGGTAAACGAGCGCTTAAACATGTTCATAAGTGAGCTAAACAGTATCACATTGTATATTTGGAACCCAGTCATTTTATCTTTGTTTATCGACCCGCCGGTGTTGTATATAGTATGGTTGCCTTTGTATTCAGTGATAGGACCTTTTGGTAGCCCGTCTTAGAGCCTGAACACTGCGAATAATAACTGCTTATTTAAATGTCTTACTAAAATTATTCAGACATAAGGTCTATTAAATAACTATATACAGAAAACAATGCTGTTTTTATTTTTGTGTTCGTCTCTGTGCTCGTTCGCCGCTGTGTGAAACGTAAGTTGTTTTATTTGAGCGTGCTCCAGTTGGTTTCATGTTTGGTGGTGGTGTTTGTTCGCTTACAGTGTCGCTGTTGCTTTAAATTGTATCGCTCTGTGTTGTTGTTTATTGTAGCATTAACCCGAGGGGTTTTCCATAAAGCAGGGTTAACAAACTCTGAGTCTATCCATAAACTCTGGGTCAACATACCCAGCGATGGGAAACTCTGTGTATCTGATTCCATTACAGCTGGTATGAAGTGGGTTAATCAACCCTGAGTATGTAAACCTTGGGTTACTGACGTGCACGCGCGCGATAAAAAGCCATCATCAATGGATTAGAGATTTACTCAAGCTGCCATAGCTACCACCCAGAATAGAAAGATTTATTCACCGTAATGGGTAAAATAAGCCGGTGTTTGAGGAATATGAGCCTGTTCTAAAGGTGTGTTCAGCCTTCAGTGACTATAGTCGTTTAAATCACCCATAATTAGTCACACTTTTTGGTCACTTCATCACTTTATTGCTTCAGTGACGTGACGAGACGAGTGGCGAATAATATGAATAAAATGTGTCTGAGGAGATGCGTCAGCAACATATGATGTCTGCATAGAGAGCCCTCTAAAGACAGTAAATGCCACTTGATATCACATAATTTATATTGATTTTTAATGTAATATTGTCGCCAGAGTCATCTCAACGTCCTAAAAAATGTCATAAAGAAATCCCTGAAGCGAGACGCGAACCCGTGACCCATCACTTCCAAGAGCAGCGTCACAATTCACTGCACCATCATAACTTCAAAGATGTATGATCTACAGATTTAACTGTATAACAATATAAAACAATAATCGAGCTTTAAAAGTGGATTCATTTAAATGATCATCTCCTCCTTTATATTATCCACAGGTTTGTATTCAGTGAACTTTACTACAGACGTCAGTAGATGTTTTAATGCAGATCAACCTCTCAGTGACTTTCACCTAATGATCTACATCTATAATGTTAGAAAGAAAACTACCGTTTGCACAAAAAAAGAAAAAAAAAAAAAAAAAAAAAACACAACATTAGTAATGATGTGAACACGTCTGTGGGTGTGATGTTAAATGTGTTTCAGAGAAAAGTGTTAAGGTTTATTAAAGTGTTCACGGTGTTCATGTGGGCGGAGCCAGGTAGCCAGGGTTTCTTTGATAAAACCTGCCAGTGACCAGGTTTTTCACGCAATGTTACCATGGTAACATACTCAGAGAAAACATACCTCGCATTTAGGAATGAGATACTCAGAGTTTCCCTCATTTGAGCCTGAACATACTCAGAGTTTGAACTTAACCCGCTTTATGGAACACCTCTCTGTTGTGATGTCCATGTGTGCAGTCTGTGTTGTTTTTTCCTGTGATTTTTGGAAGGCTGTTGTGTGCTCCGTGTGATGTGTTCCTTTCGCTGGTATAACTTAGACTGGAAGTGGCTTGTGTAGTGGACGGAGAGAGCTCCGCCCAGGGGTGATTATGACATGGCTGCCAACTCTATTAAAAAAAAAAAGAGGGAGCAGTTAAACCATTTAAATACAGTTTACACCTTAATATTTATGAATTATAATTATTAAAAACTATGATTGTTCCACAATTTGGAACTATAATAAAAGATACAGAACTTATCAAGGATTTATTAAGCTTTTGAAGTCACAGCTTAAATATGATGATCAAATAATATGCAAAGAAAGTGACATGTCTTTTGTTTTCCTTCACATATGGAGCTGAGGGGATGACCCTGAATCGCCATTCCTAAAAAGCATTGAGAACACACCTGGGCCCAGTTGTTCAAAATGTGTAATCTGGATAAAAACTATCCAGATTTTGAAATCCCTTTTTTGTTATCCAGGATCATGTAATCCATCTCAGTTTTATCCCAGTTGTTCAAAGCAAAGTAGGATTGGATCAGTCTGATTCAAATCCAGATAATGTGTGCTCTAAATTAGACTGCATATCACATTGAAGGCCACTAGGTGCGTAAAAACAAACAAGTAGAATAGCCAGCATGGAGTAACTCAAAGTGTATTCATTTGAAGAAACAAAAAGAAAGCACAGAAAATACAAACATCCCATTTTCAATATTTTTTGACCAGCCAGACCATATCACATTCCATATTTCAAATTCAACCTTGAAACATGAGGAAAGCACAAACACATTCAGCCTTCTTCTTCTGTGGGATGATCATACATTTTAAGATGTGCTTTCAGAAGACGAATCTCAAGTTTGGCTTTGGTTTGCTGCAGTCTGGTTAAAGTAATTTGTTCCTCTGCCAGGCGAATCTGTACCTCTGCTCGTTCAGTTTTTCTTTTAAGAAGTGCCCTGTAGGCATCATCATCATCATCTTTGTTTGGCAAAATATGTTTTAAGGCTCTTTGATTTCCTGTTGCAGTGGTAAGTGTCTCTACTTGTGCAGATCCACCTTTTCAACTTCTTCCACATTAACTGTACTGAGATCAAGGATCACCGTTACGTCTGCATCAGTAGGATCTGATTCACCTTTTGTTAGGCTTGTATCCAGTAGTGAACCCAATTGCAGAGACGGAGACTGAGACTGGTGATGAATGCAATGAAAATGTTTATTTTCAGTACTTATTTGTTAGTTGTTTGCAGGTGAAGAGTCCAGGGCGGGTCTGTAAGCTGACAAAGAGGCAGGCAAGGCAGGTAGTTCACAGAGTTGTCCGTGTGGCTGAGCCCAGGCTGGTGCAGGAGTGGAAGGAAGGCAGGATCTGACTGAGCAGAGGAAACTGAGTCTACGATCTGGCAAGGAGGTGGAGCTGACGACCGGTTCTTATAGCTGTGGAGAGTGGTGATTGGTTGTAGCTGAAGCTCAACTCCTGCACAGCTTAAGTCACTCCTGTAATTAAGCACACACACAGTGAGAGAGAGCCTGCAGCCTAAGAGGAGGAGGGGCCTGACAGTACCCCCCCCCCCCCTAAGGGCGCCACCTGGCGCACTCCTGAGCATGTCAGGATGTTGCCATGGAAATCGCGAACCAGAGTAGGGTCCATGATCTGGCGGCGAGGAACCCAACAGCGCTCCTCGGGACCGTATCCTTCCCAGTCGACCAAGTACTGTAAGCACGGCCCCGACGGCGTACACCCAGCAGCCGCCTAACAGTAAAAACTCCTGGTTGTCCACCACTCTGGGAGGAGGAGGAGCGGAGGGGCAAAGAGGGCTAGAGGAGACAGGCTTGATTTGAGAGACATGGAAGGTGGGGTGAACGTGGAGTGAGCCGGGAGCTTGAGACGAACAGCACAGGGGTTACAATGGACATGATTTCAAATGGACCGATAAACCGAGGAGAAAGTTTTTTTGATTCGACCTTAGAGGGAGATTCTTTGAGTTGAGCCATACCCTCTGTCCAGGAGTGTAGTTGGGTGCAGGGGTCCGATGACGATTGGCCTGTTTCTGCATTTGAGTGGAAGAATGAGCAGAGCTGGCCTGTCGCTTAAAGCAGCCGCATATGGGTCTGGACGGAGGGAACCGCTAACTCTTGCTCCTGTGAGGGGAACAAGGGAGGTTGATATCCAAGGGAACACAGAAAGGGGGACATACCAGAGGAGGCGTTGGGAAGGTATTATGGGCATATTCAACCCAAGGAAGTACAGAGCTCCAGGAGGATGGGTTGGAGGAGGTGATGCAACGGAGCGCAGTCTCCATCTCCTGATTTGTCCTCTCAGCTTGGCCATTGGTCTGTGGGTGGTATCCAGATGAGAGACTGGTGGTAGCTCCGAGGGCAGAACAGAAGGCTTTCCAGACCTGGGAGATAAACTGGGGTCCCCTGTCTGAGACGATGTCAGAGGGTAGTCCATGCACACGAAAAACATGATGAACAAGGAGGTCAGCAGTCTCCCTAGCTGAGGGAAGTTTTGGCAGGGCCAAAAAATGAGCAGCCTTAGAAAAACGGTCAATAATTGTGAGGATAACTGTGTTACCGTTAGAAGGGGGGAGACCAGTGACAAAGTCCAAAGCGATATGTGACCAAGGACGACCCGGGATAGGCAGGGGACGAAGGAAACCAGAGCTGGTTTATTGGAGTCTTGTTTTTTGCAAACAGAACAGGCGGTGATGAATGACCGGGTGTCTGCCTCCATGGTGGGCCACCAGAAACGGCGTCTCAGGAAAGCCAGGGTCCGGTTTATGCCAGGATGACAGGTAAGACGGGAGGAGTGAGCCCACTGGAGAACCTTAGAGCGGATGGAATCAGGAACAAACAGACAGTTAGTAGGACAGTTGCCGGGGTCGGCCCGCTGGTTCTGGGCCTGTTGACCAAGGACTCAATATCCCAGGTAACGGTTGCAATGACACGGGATGGAGACAGGATGGGTTCTGGGTCGAAACTGGCTCTTCTGAGAACTGGCGAGACAGAGCGTCTGGTTTTGTGTTGCGGGAACCTGGGCGATAGGTTAATGTAAAGTTAAACCTGCCAAAGTACAAAGCCCACCTTGCTTGCCTGGAGTTAAGACGCTTAGCGGATTGGATGTATGAAAGGTTTTTGTGATCAGTCCATACCACAAATGGTTGCTCCGCCCCCTCCAGCCAGTGGCGCCACTCCTCCAGCGCTAGTTTGACTGCCAGTAGCTCCCTGTTACCGATGTCGTAGTTTCTCTCTGCAGGGGAGAGCCGCGAGAGAAAAAGGCACAGGGGTGGAGCTTATTGTCAGCCACAGCTCTCTGAGATAACACTGCTCCAACCCCAGTATCCGAAGCGTCCACCTCCACGATGAATTGACGGTCTGAATCAGGCTGAACCAGAACGGGAGCAGAGGTGAAACGGCACTTCAGCTCCTTGAATGCTGCTTCTGCCTCTGAGGTCCAGCAGAAGGGGATCGAAGTGGAGGTGAGGGCCGTGAGGGGAACAGCGATGCTGCTATTAAGGATGAACCCTGTAAAAGTTCGCAAACCCAAAAAGCGCTGCAGCTGCTTACGGTTGGTGGGTGCTGGCCACTCCGTCACGGCAGACACCTTGGCCGGGTCCATTTGCATTCTCCCTGGGCGACAATATAACCAAGAAAGAGATCTCAGGGACATGAAATTCACATTTCTCAGATTTCACAAACAACTTATTTTCCAGGAGACGTTGCAGGACCATGCGCACATGTGCTGATGCTCAGAGGGGGTCTTGGAAAAAATCAAGATGTCATCCAAGTACACAAAAACAAACCTGTTAAGCATGTCTCGGAGGACATCATTAACTAGGGCCTGAAAAACAGCAGGAGCATTTGTTAGCCCAAAAGGCATTACCAGGTACTCGAAGTGTCCAAGTGGTGTTAAATGCTGTTTCCATTCGTCTCCTTCTCGGATGCGAACCAGATGATATGCGTTGCGGAGATCCAGCTTTGTGAAAATGGTGGCTCCGTGGAGAGGGACAAATGCAGAATTTATTACAGGCAATGATATTTATTTTTAATTGTTATGTTGTTGAGACCTCTGAAGTCAATGCAAGGCCTAAGGGTCCCATCCTTCTTCCCAACAAAAAAGAAACCTGCGCCTACCGGAGCGGAGGAGGGACGAATGATTCCAGCCGCAAGGGAGTCCTGAATGTACCTCTCCATGGCTTCATTTTCAGGTCTGGAGAGGTTGTAGAGCCGGCTGCTGCTGGGAAGAGGAGCACCTTGCTGAAGGTCTATGGCGCAATCATAAGGGCGATGAGGCGGCAGGGACAAGGCCTGATGCTTACTGAAAACTGGGGCGAGGTCATGATATTCCTCTGGGACCAGGGACAGGTCAGGGGCTCAGGTCGAGTCTGTGGCACAGTGAAAGCAGGGACAAGAGCAGATTGCAAACAATGAGAATGACAGAAATTGCTCCAGGAAATGATTTTACCTGCAGTCCAGTCTATTTGGGGATTGTGTTGTCGAAGCCAGGGGATTCCAAGGACCAGAGGAGTTTGAGGGCAGTCAATGATGTGGAGTTGAATCTTTTCTTCATGATTCCCAGACAGACGGAGTGTAACGGGTTGTTATGCACCCGTCTAGGAGGTAAGTACATAACTATATTATGCCGGAAGTAATTTGTCCCCAGTCCCCAAATAAATGATTTAAACAACAGACATAAGGTATATTGACAGTTTATAGTGTTCAACAATATGGTACAAAACAATAAAGCACAAAAATAGGATCACAACTAAGGACCAGTCTAACACACGTTTTCTAGAGATCCAGAGAAATCACTGACAGACAAAAACACAGGCAGAGAAACTGAATAAAGTGATTATTTTAACCAAAAGATCTCAGTCTTTGGAGGCTGGGAACAACGCGGTGTGCTGCTGTCAGAGGTTCCCCCCGAAGTCAGCTGCATGCTGCCTTTTATAGGTAGAGGATCAATCAGTGCAGCTTGTCTCCTCCAATCAGCCAGCAACACGAAGATCCACTCACAGCACTCACTCTGGAAAAATACAAGAGACAGACAAAGATCCACACGACGACAGAGCACTCACTCTCCTCCAAAACAGAATACCAGCTACAAACAGCTCTCATTACGGCCACAGTCGTAACACGGGTATAGTTTGGTGAGTTATCCGAGCTAGGAGTTTACCATTGAGAGCTTTGGCATCAATTGGGGAATCCAAAGGCTTTGTTGATATTGCCATCTGTCGTACCACTGAACGGTCAATAAAACTTTCGTCAGCTCCAGAATCAACAAATGCCATGAGGGGTAACGACTGGGACTGCCACAAGAGGGAGGCATGAGCTGCAGGGCGGCAGGGAGAGGAACTGTCTGCTCGGCTCACCAATATCTCTCCCATTATTGGTGAGCCGGTCCTTTTCCGGGCGAGTTGGGCAGGTGGAAATGTAATGGCCTGACTGACCACAATAGAGGCAGGACCTGGAATTCATTCGACGGGCTCTCTCCTCTGATGTCAGTTGGGCTCTGCCTAACTGCATGGGCTCAGGGTTAGCCGTGGGGGTTCGGGAATGTTCCAGGACCTCAATCGGAAAGTGCTGGGGAGCTGTAGTGGTAGGTGGAGTCTTCACCGCCTTCTCTCTGCGACGCTCCCTGAGACGGTTGTCTATTTTAATTGCTAGGGAAATCAGGTGATCAAGGGATTCAGGTTCATCCCGGGAAACAAGTTCATCTTTATTAGAGTCAGTCAAAGCATTCTGAAAGGCCCCCTGCAGAGCCTCATCATATAACCCACTCACCGCTGCCAGAGTCCGGAAATCAATGGCCAGTTCAGCAACGCTGCGAGATCCCTGTCGTAGTGATAGCAGACGTTTAGCAGCATCTTTACCTCGAACGGGGTGGTCGAAAACCTTTTGCATCTCCAACACAAATGCGTCATAAGAAAAACACAGGGCTGACTGGCTCTCCCACACTGCAGATCCCCAGGCACGAGCAGATCCGGTTAAAGAATTTATTAGGTATGCAATGCGGAGCATCAGTTGCGTAGGAGAGTTGCTGTTGTTCAAACACTAAAGAACATTGGGTCAGAAATGCTGTGCAGGAACCCAGATCTCCATCATATTTCTCAGGTGCAGGCACATAAGGCTCACGAAGCGCAGGAGTCATGACTGACACTGGAGGAGGAGCTGCTGGAGAAGGTGGGGGAGGGGCAGGCTGAGTGAATGCTGCCTGAGAGAGCTGGGCTGTTAACGAGGTGACTTGGTTGGTCAAGATACTAATTTGATTGAGGATGGCCTGATTATTGTCTGTGAGGGTTTTCAAAAGGTCTTCATGCTGTCCTAGAAGACTGCCTTGGCTGGAAAGGGCTTTTCTAATAGTTGAAAAATCCTTAGGGTCCATGTCTGCTGGGTTCATGTTCCTGGCCAGATCGTACTGTTAGGCTTGTATCCAGTAGTGAACCCAATTGCAGAGACGGAGACTGAGACTGGTGATGAATGCAATGAAATGTTTATTTTCAGTACTTACTTGTTAGTTGTTTGCAGGTGAAGAGTCCGGATGAGAGCTGACAGAGGCAGGCTGGTGCATGGAGAGAACAGGGGATCCAGGGCGGGTCTGTAAGCTGACAAAGAGGCAGGCGAGGCAGGTAGTTCACAGAGTTGTCCATGTGGCTGAGCCCAGGCTGGTGCAGGAGTGGAAGGAAGGCAGGATCTGACTGAGCAAGAGGAAACTGAGTTTACGATCTGGCAAGGAGGTGGAGCTGACGACCGGTTCTTATAGCTGTGGAGAGTGGTGATTGGTTGTAGCTGCAGCTCAACTCCTGCACAGCTGAAGTCACTCCTGTAATTAAGCACACACACAGTGAGAGAGAGCCTGCAGCCTAAGAGGAGGAGGCAGAGGCCTGACACCTTTCCCTTCAGCTGTGGGCTCACCATTGCCTGCAACACCTTGAATCCCATGTAGAGCTTGAGAATGCTCCCCTCCAATAATGTCAAGAACATAGTCAGTGTATTCACCTCTCTTGAAGGGCTTGTTGCCTGTTTGAGTGTTTTTGTCCTCTGAGTGGTCCTTTGTTGCGTCGGCCTTTAGATTCTTCCATCTAATCAATCATCAATCCTTCCTTTAAAAACGAAAAATTCATGGAACCCAGCAACCCAAAACCCACAATACCCCTCCCCCACAATATAATTAAATATCTAGGCTTAAATATATCACCAAACCTAAATGAATTATTAAACTGAACCTAGACCCTCTGTTGGATAAAGTCACAGAAGACCTGCGAGATGCGAACAATCTCCCCATCTCACTCATTGGCAGAATAGCCTCAGTTAAAATGAAAATCTTACCTAAAATAAACTATCTGTTCTCTATGATCCACTGAAACCACCAACGCAGATGGGTTCAAAAGATTAGATTCTGCAATTACAAAATTCTATGCTAGAATAAAAAACCAAAATAAGCCTTTTCAACTCTTCAAAAAAATAAAAGCGAGGGAGGGTTGGAAGCCCCTAATTTCACACATTATTACCGAGCAAACCAAATTCTATATTAACAGAATGGCTAAAAAACCAAAAGAATACCACAACACCTGGCTAGAAATAGACAGCTAGACTGCAAACATATAGACTCTCTGATCTCCCTTTATCACTGTGACCCTCAAACGTCATAACTGCTTTAAAAACCCACTGATTGCCTCCACCCTGACTGCGTGGTGGAAAGCCCTGACATTACAAATGTTCAATTAAAACTAACATGCTGTCTCCAATCTGGCACAACCCTGACTTTAGAAACAGAAAACACCACTCTATCTAAAAAACATGGGAAGATAGCTGAATTATTCATCTCCAAGACCTCATTGAAAATGATAGCTCAGGACATATAACAATCTAACCCAAACATTTAATATAAATAAAAGTAATTTTCTTCAATACCTACAAGTAACAGAGACAATTAAGAAAAATACGGCAATAGATTTAATCACCTTGCAACCTCCAGAACTGGCCATATATATGAAAAATATCTCAACAAAAACAAAAAAACTCTCAAAAATATACAGAGCACTCTTGAACACTACTCTAATCACTTACCAATCGCTAAATGGGAAGCTGAACTCTCAATCACCACGAACACCGATTTCTGGACAGAAATTTGTTGCAATACCTTTAAGATGACTAAAAACACAAATCTTCAGCTAATTCAATACAAGGTCCTCCACAGATCCCACATTACCCAACAGAAAATGTATAAAATGGGCTTCTCCCCAACAGACATCTGCTGTCAGTGCACCCAGGGAACAGCTGATTCACATTTACATGCCGTATGGCTTTGTTCGCCAGTTCAACAGTTTTGGTTTCTAATCACTGAAAAACTGTCCTCCATTTTGGACTCCAGGATTCCTCTATCTCCAAATCTATGTCTGTTAGGAGACCTGACTATGCTTGATATTCCAGCAAACCAATCACAATCCATCCTTGCGGCACTTGCCATAGCAAAAAAACAATATTAGTGAATTGGAAAGATAAAAAATCTTAAACATAAACCAATGGCGAAATCTCCTCATAGAATTCATTCCATGGAAAAGATGTCTGCTCTCAGAAAAAATAAAAAATAACTGCTTTGAGGAGCGTTGGACTCCTTTTCTAATTGCATTGAATCTTGATTTTCTTTCTTAGCCTGATGATCTAGCCTGCAAACAACTGCCAGCACCACTCTTTACTACACAACTGATCTAACTGTAGTCCTGGACCTCCATGGGATTGTGGGGTGGCCTTGACCTGGGTGGCTTGAGTGCCGGGGGCCTGCGTGTCTCTCTGCCACTCTTTCCTCTTGCTCTCTGTCCCCCTGTCTCGTCCTCCCCACCCTCCTCCGCCTTCGCTCGGCGCCGGCTCTTCCCGTTGGGTTTGGCGTGGGGGGCTCCTGTCGGCCCGGGGTGCTGGTGGGGGGGCTGTGGCCTTCGCTTGGGGGGCGGGCATTGCTGCGCTGGGTGGGTGGCTCGGGGGTTGGCTTGTCTGGGGGCCTGGGGTGGTGGGTTCGTGGCTTCGGGACGGGGGGGTCCGGGATGGGGGTGGCGCTGGGGCGGCTGCTCTTGGGGGCGGCACTTGCGTCCTGGGTTATTGGTGGCGGGGTGGTGCGGTGGGTTGCTCCGCCGGCCGGTCTGGGGCGCCTTGGCCTGGTTCCCTGGGGCGCGCCTTCGCTGAGCGTGCTGCTGGCGCGGTGGGCCGGGCCGCCCCCTCCCCCTCCTCCTCCTCGGGGGCTCACTTGGGGGACCGCAGGGGCCGGCTTGTGTAGCTTCGGGGGGAGGGTAGGGTGAGTTGTGGGGCCTCACCCACGCTGGGGCCTCCCCTGGGCCGTGCTAGGTGGGTGTGTGTGGTGGCGCGGGCCGGTGGCTCCTGTCCTGGCGGATCCGCGTCGGGGTGGTTGGTCTGCTGGCTGGGGCGCCGGGCCCTGTTCTGGGCGGGGGTGCCCCGGGGGTGGTGTCTCTGGGTTTGGCGTCTTGGGGTGCTCCCTTCCACCGTCTGCCCGGGGACGGGCTGCGGCTCGGCGAGGTGCCGCGCCGCCTTGGGCGGGTGTGGGGGCTGTTGGCTGGGGGGCCTGCTTCCTCCGGGCTGTGCTGGCCGTCGGGGTGTCTCATGTTGGCGCGGGGGTGATTGGGGGTGGTCCTCCGTGGGTGGGGGGGGCTCTGCTGGCGACATTGATGTGGGGGTTGCGGTGCCTGGCGGCTGGGGGAGCATGGTTCGCCTACCTATCGGTCCGTGGCTGGCAGGGTTGCCCTGCTTGGTGGTTGGTGGCGTCCTCTCGTCGTCGGGGGGGCCGGGGCTGCCCACCTGTGGAGGGGTGCTATGTTGTGGTGTCCGTGTAGCCTGTGCTGGCCCTGGTGTGGGGAGCTGGCCTCTCTCCTGCGCGGTCACCGCCTGCTTTGGCGGGGCTTGCCGCTCTGGGCCGGCTGGCGGCGGGGGTCGCCTCCTGGACTGCTGGGGGATGTGGCTGGTGCCTGGCTCCGACTGGAGGGGGGGGTCCTGCCGTGCTCCGTATGGCCGCCGCGGTTTGGGGGGGTGCCGCGGGGGGTCTCTGGTTGTGCTGCTCGGCGCGTCTCTGGGGGCCCGCGGTGCCGGTGTGCCCGTCTGCCCTCTCCGGTGGCTCGCCGTGCGGACGGGCCGGGCTCCTACCAAACAGGCCTCCTCTACATGGACACTTCACATCACTCACTCCCAGCTTGTCTGGCTCACCCACTTGTTGCACCACACTCACATACCCAACCCTTGGGGGGCTGGATGGTGGGGCTGGGGGTGGAGGGGGCCGGCGCCTGCGCTACTAAGTAGTGGCGCGGGGGCGGCACTCCCACCTCTGGGCTGCCTACTAATCCCTCCAATTTTAATTACACCTCAACACACCACCCCCGGAGGGTGGACCACCACTTCCACCCTCCGGAGCTATTGCACCACATGCACATATATACACATAGGCTGGATGGGGAGCACCGCTCCCCTCCATCCACCCTTTTTAGTAGCACTTCATACATTCACTAAACACATTCATTCACTCAGGGGATAGGGAAGTGCCTCTCCATTGGGGAATGGAGAGGCACCATAACAGGGTGGTGGGTAAATTCACACATCTGGGCCGGGGTTGGGGGTTGTGGTCGGTGGGGGGATGCGCTGGGTGCTTGGCTGCTTGGGGCTTCCTCGGATGTGTGTGTGGGGGGCGGTGGCTGCCTCTCGGCCTGGGATCTTGGGGGCATCTGGGGGGTTGCCTGGGGCTCCCTGGCCTCTGCTCTTTCTGCTGGCCTGCTGCATCTGCGGGCCCAGGGCAGTTCCTGGGCTTGCAGTAGCATTTTTTTTTTTTTCTTTTCGCACATATGCTATTCTTCTATTCTTCCCCACCTTTTCTATTTCCTGTCTTGAGTCTCTCCTCCCTGCTCCTTTTCCTCTCTCTCCTTCCCCCTCCCCCTCCACTTAGGTGTAACACTGCTCTCCCTTTTTATATCCTCCCTATAATAAAAGATTTCTTACCCATCCTTAGGGAGGGCTGGTGATGGTCACAATTAAGCAATAAAATAAATCAATGTATTTTATTGCAATAACAAAATATGCATTGCTGTCTCATAATGATTGCACTTCCTGTGGTGTTGACCTTTGACAGCATGTGCAGACAAGAAAGGAAAAAAAAAAAAAAAAAGAAAAAAAAATAGATTATTCCATCTAAATTTGATCTGATCAGTCGTCCTCTTCTGGCCTGATCCTGTGGCGTTTACATTCTTTGTGATTTCTGCCCAAACATTGTTTTTCTTCTTGTTGGTCAGTTCTCCTCCCTTTGTAGAACTAAAACGTCTTACTATTAAGGCATAATGATGCCTTACACCTTCCAGCAGTGCATGGGTTTCAGCCACTGTGAAAATTAGATCCTTTTGAGTCCATGGTTCCACCTGTTTGGTGGTGCACAGAGGTTATATAGGCCCTGGGCAGGATCGATTGATTGAGAACAAGTGAAGCACATCAGCTCATCAGACAGCCATCTCATTTAGTCTTTCTCAGAGGACTTACACAGGGCCACTGACATGGCAGGTATAGTCCATCGCCATTATCATTTTAGAAGGAGAGAATACAGTAGAAGGGTGTATGTCGAGCGTTCAAAACCACTAGAGCAATACACTAATGAGGAGCTGATATTAAATACATTGCAGACCTTGTCAGGCCAGAGCTTCAACGCAGAAACCAGAAGGAGTCACAGTATGTCAGTGGAAGAGCAGGTCCTCATTGCTTTGCGTTTCTACATGCCAAATACTATTGGGGTTATTGATTGCACTCATGTGTGTATACAAGCCCCCCATGAGAGAGAGTGGGAGTACATCAACAGGAAGGAAGGCACAGCATAAACATACAAACTTGTGGGTGATGCTGACCTCCTCATCACAAAATGTGTTGTGAAGTGGCCTGGGTCTGTCCACGACGCACGTATCCTATACAGAAAGCTCCAGACCAACCGACCAGATGGCATAATATTAGGGGACAGTGCCTATCTGCTCCTAACCATGGCTGATGACCCCTTTTTCTGCACCAAACACACCTGAGGCACGCTTCAACACTGCTCATTCCAAAACAAGGTGTGCCATTGAGCGTCTAAATGGAGTTCTGAAGAGGCGCTTTGCGTGCCTCAACTACTTGCGAGTGGAACCCCAAGGAGTGTGCAACATAATACTTGCTTGTATTGTCCTGCACAATATTGCTACAAAGCAGAATGTCCCTCTCTGTGATGAGGTTAATGATGCACCTGCTGAGCCAGCTGAAAACGAAGACATACCTCCGACTTTTTCTCAGAATGAGAGAGTGACTGGTCATGCAGTAAGGGATGCCATTGTCAGAAACTATTTTTGAACAATGATTTTGGATGTGTCTGTAAATATTAAGTTTCCAATTAGAATTAGAATTGAATACTCTTGTTTGATTTTGACAGCTATTGAGTGGATTATTTTTTTCTACATTACTGTCTGTGATGCAAAGTAGTATAAATGTCAACTATATGGTTTGAAAACTAGGTCAAAAATATCAATACATAATGTATATTTACTACACGATGAATGTTATTTATTTGACCAGTTTAAATTTAATTAAAATTGCATTTTGTCCTGAAATCCCCCCTGAATCCTCCCAACTGCTGGGATCAGAATAATCCTGTTTTTTTGGATCAAAGTTATCCCGATCCTACTAAAAGGTTTTGAACAACCCAAACTAAGGGTTTTATCCAGATAAAACCAAGACTGGACTACGTGAACTAATCCGATCTCAGAATCCATTTTTGGTTTTGATGAACCCATTTCAAGATTTAAACCAATCCATTATCCGAAATCCGATCGGATTACCTTTGAACAACTGGGCCCAGGTGACTTGGCTTTGTGGGACACATCACAGTACTGATTCCAGCTGAGATAAATGGTGCGTTTAGACACGACATAAATCAAATAAACAATTGTCTTTGCTCACTTTTATGAACAATTACAACGACATATTACCTTACGCAAACATTCAAATACACATTTATTCACTTACATAGGGGTCTCTCCAGGCAGTGTCGGCCCGGCAGGCAGTGGGGGTGCCTCTTCCCTATGGGTGTGGCTTGGTCCCTTGTCTCGTCTCCTGGTCGCCTTGGGGACTGGGCGCGCTGGCATCTGTAGCAGGGTTGGGGCGGGGTTGCTTGGTGCTTCGAGATGCTGCTGTTTGCTGGGGGGGCGGTGCTAGCTGTTCCGGTGGTTGCGGTTGCTGTCGGCTGCCTGGTAGGTCTGTCCTGCTATCTGCGGATCGGTGGGTGGGTCCGGGGCGCCCTTAGTTGGGGACTGCTGTTCCGTACTGGGTGGGTGCCATTGGAGTGCCTCCTTCCTGCGGTGGCGGCCACCAGTCACTCGCGTGCCAGTGGTGGCATTGCCTTACGGCTGGCGCTGTCCGGTGGGCGGTGGGGCCTGAGCTACTGTCCTTGTATATCAGTGGGTTTTTTTTAATCGCACCTCAACACACCACATTCAAGTGGTGAGACTCAGCATGTCCGGGAGGAGGAGGAAGTTGCGTGTGTGGAGAATGACGGGGAGAGACTGGTCTCAATGTTGTTTTTGTAGTTTTATAGAAGGAAACCAGCGTTGAGGTGTCCCTAAAGCAAAAAATAAAAAAATAAAATAGCTTCAAAGTCATTGACAAGTTTTTTCAGAAAAGCCGTTTCTCAGCTTTTTACTCACAAACTGACGTTATGTGTGAAACACCCATATTCAACTGCTGATTACAAAAGAACAAAACAAGCTAGATTTTTCATAGTCATTGTACAAATATTCTGTGGGTCTTCAAAAATAGTGAAAATGCTCTAAAATTGCTGTCAGTGAGGGGGGTTTGTTATCAAAGTGGCTGGCAGTCAATGAGTTAATGAGTTTCCCAGTTGTGAGCCAAATAACTAACAAGCAACATAGCTTAAATAAACCTTGGTTTACTTCATGCTTCTTAAAATCCTCAATTAAGAAAAACAGTTTATACAAAAAGTTTATTAAAAATCCAAATCCACAGAACTCTAACATTTAAAAAACATATAGAAACAAATGTACTTATTTACTATGTAAAGCAAAAAAGAAATACTACTCTAATAAACAAAGAATCAGCTACCAATATCAAAAATACATGGAATATCATAAAGGAATTACTAAACAACAAAAAAGTGCACAATAAATTCCCATCTCAATTTACGGATGGCAAATCTACACTCACCAATCCCGCTGACATAGCAAATTAGTTTAATAAATTATTTGTAAACATTGGGAGAGCCCTTGCATTAAAAACCCCTTCAACAGAAAACTGCCCTGCAAACAATATTGCAGGTGATTTCACTGCCCTGTCCAGCTTTGAACCTTCCACAGTAAATGAAGAATCTTAATACAGCAGCAGGTCATGATGAAATTAAGTCTAAGCTGATAAAGGAGGTAGTTAACCACATTAATAAACCTCTCACACATGTCCTTGCTATATCTCTAAAAAGTGAAATAGATCCTAGTGAACCTAAAGTAGCAAAGCTAATACCAGTCTCTCAGGGAGCTCAACTGTGTGGACACTTTTAAAAAACTGCTGAAGAAAAGCTTTTAGTTACTGGATTTTAATTTTTATTTGTCCTTTAATGTTGCTGTTCTTATGACATTTATGCACTCTTGTTTTATTATTCTATTGTGTTGCACTTGTACTTTTACCACAACTCTGTACAGCACTTTGTGATTTTATCTGCAAAAGCGCTTTATAAATAAACTACTTACTTACTTACTTACTTTAAAGAAGGTGAACCGAGTGTGTTCAACAACTATAAGCCCATTTCAATTCTTCCATTCTTCTCAAAAGTCTTGGAAAAATGAGTACATATTAGAGTTATGAAACACCTCAATGATGATAATATTTTGCATGATCATCAATATGGTTTTCGCAAAAAAACCCAAAAGAAAACAACATATAGAACATTTCTTCTGCACTTGATCAAAATAAATTTACTATTGGTATTTTCCTTGATCTCTCCAAAGCATTTGACACGGTGGACCATCAAATTCTTCCGTTAAAACTCCGACGGTATGGATTGAAGGACGACTCTCAGTGCTGGTTTTATTAGATCTTTGTGCAGCATTTGACACTATAGATCACTATATTCTACTAGAGAGATTAGAGGAATTACTTGGAATCACAGGGACTGCCCTAAACTGGTTTAAGTCCTACCTATCTGATAGGTACCAGTTTGTACACGTGAATAATAAGTCTTCTGTGGACACTAAAGTAAGCTACGGGGTTCCTCAGTGCTCTGTGCTAGGTCCAATCCTCTTCTGTATCTATATGATCCCCCTTGGTAATGTTATGAGAAAATACTCTGTTAACTTCACTGCTATGCTGATGATACCCAACTGTATGTATCAATGAAGCCAGGTGAGACAAATCAGCTATCTAAACTTGAGGCCTGTCTAAAGGACATTAGGGCCTGGATGGACCAAAATGTTCTTCTTCTTAACTCAGACAAGACTGAGGTCATTGTACTGGGCCCACGACACCTTAGATAAAACCTATGCTAGCCTAACTGCCCTAGATGGCATTACTCTGGCACGAAGCACAACTGTTAGAAACCTTGGGGTTCTATTTGATCAGGACTTATCCTTCAACTCTCACATAAAACAAACTTCAAGAACTGCCTTCTTTCATCTCCGTAACATTGCTAAAATCAGATCTATCCTGTCTCAGAGCGACGCCGAAAAGCTAGTCCATGCTTTTGTTACCTCTAGACTGGATTATTGTAACTCTCTTTTAGCAGGCTGCCCGAGCAAGTCGCTTAAGACACTTCAGCTGGTTCAAAATGCTGCAGCACGTGTACTGACTAAAACTAGGAGAAGAGATCACATTACTCCTGTATTAGCCTCTCTGCATTGGCTTCCCATAAAATATAGAATAGAATTCAAGATTCTTCTTCTCACTTATAAAGCCCTAAATGGACAGGTACCAGTCTATCTCAAGGAGCTTGTAGTGCCATACAATCCCCCCAGAACACTACGCTCTCAAATGCTGGACTACTCGTTGTTCCATTTGTCTCTAGAAGTAGTATAGGAGGAAGAGCTTTCAGTTATCAGGCCCCACTTCTCTGGAACCATCTACCAACCACGGTTCGGGGGGCAGACACCCTCTCTACCTTTAAGGTTAGGCTCAAACCATTCCTCTTTGGTAAAGCTTTTAGTTAGGAACCAGCTCATAGCTCATAGTTAAGATGCAATAGGCATAGACTGCCGGGGGGGGGGGGGGGGGTCTGGCATGCTCGGTTGGAGAGAGGTTGGAGAGGGCGTTAAGAGAGAGGTCATTTAGGTTAGAGAGGGACCGGAGAGGGTCCCATTCCTCTCTCAAACACTCCCTCTATGTCTGCTTCTTCCCTTGTGTGTTTGCTCCTGTTCTCCTTCTGGCTTTTGTCTTGCAGGTCTGTGGGATCCTCAGTGTGGAGTTACAGAGTCTCAACAACTCTGTCTCCACCCTTTCCTCTGCACACACCCAACACAGCATAACGTGGATGGCTGTTCATCATAGGAATGGGATCCACACAAGGTTCCTGCTGCTTAACAGAAGGTTTTCCTTGCCGCCATGATGAATTCATGTTGGGTGTGGGATACATATGTATGTGTATATACGTATATATGCATATGTGTGTATCCATAAAATGAAGAGTCCGTCCTTAAGACTGCTCTACTGTAAAGTGTCTTGAGATACCATTGGTTATGATTTGGCGCTATACAAATAAAAGATTGATTGAGTGATTCTAAAATGCTGTGCTCGGATGGTTCAGTGATTACCTGAACAACAGAGAACAATATGTATGTATTAATGGCCAGACTTCTACAAAAACAAGACTAAACTTGGTCGATTCTGGGGCTGCTTCTGTTTTTAAACTTTATTAATGATTATTCAGTTATGGTGAAGTCTGAGTCTTGCCTTCCTATATTATTTGCAGATCAGACAAATATTCTCATATCTCACACTGACTTTAAAGGTTTAGTCAGGAATGTCAATAATACCTTGGATTATACCTCAAAATGGTTCCAGATAAACAAGCTTTCCTTGAACAAATCCAGTTATATACATTTTAAAAACAAAACGTTCCCTATACAGCACTCAAAAATATGAATTAATAGCATGGAAATCAATAGAATCTCTAGGACTAAATTTATTGGTGTAATAGTCAATGAGAACGTGTCCTGGAAAAAATTATATTGATGATGTGTGCAAAAAAAAATAATGAAATCTCATGGCATTAGTAGAAGAATTTTTTACTTAGTTAGTCTACCCTGTCTTATAACTCTATTATAGCCTAATTCTTGCTCCAGCCAAGTCATTGTCATTGTGTCCTTGGGCAAGGCACTTCACCCACATTGGGGCATAAATGTAGTGTGTGAGTGAGTATTGGTGGTGGTCGCAGGGGCTGATGGCGCACTATGGCAGCCTCGCTTCTGTCAGTCTGCCCCAGGGCAGCTGTGGCTACTATAGTAGCTTACCACCACTAAGTGTATAATGAAGGAATAATGCATATCAATGTAAAGCAATTTTAGTGTCTATGAAAAAGTGCTATATAAAAATACATTTCTAACTTAAACATCCAAATGCCATCTGCACCCTTATTGTTGTGATACACACGGTGTTTATAATGTTTTGGACCCAGACGCACAACACAGAGACAGAGTTAACAGTGAACAAGTGATTTATTTTACAGGTGAGGTGAATGTGCAGAGTCTTTCCTTCTTCAGTGAAGCGGTGAGGTGAGTGGAGATCACAGTCACAATCCTGAAGTCCCAAAACCACCAGGGTAGATAATAATCGGGCACTGAGTGGAGGTAGAGTTTGGTCTTTATGCACTGGAGGTTGATGAGCTGATGAGGAAAACCTGGCTGCCACACCTGCCGCTAATTACAAGAAACCCACAGAGGAGGACACACCGGAGGAGCAGACAAAAACAAACACACACAAGTGGGAGGGCACTGCACAGAACTAACCATCACACTTATTTGAGAAATACAAAATCTTGTCAATCTTTTCCATGAACACACATCAAACATTTGTTTATGTTCAAATTCATTCATCACAAACAAGACATTTCAAATAACTTCCTAAATTATTTTCGGTTTTTAGCAGACATCCACTTTTATTCATTAATAAGTCAGATGAACTTTCATTTACCATGTTGTTGTACATCTAATCATAAATGCTTTATAAAATTTTGCGGTCCTTTAATATGGAACTCTCTTGACAAATCCTTAATAAATCATTCAACATACAAGACATTTAGGGTGAACCTAATTCAGTATTTTTTGTCTAAGCAATAACATATAAATAATAAATACTGTAAAATTAGGTCACTCTCTTGTTTCCATTGCAATACAGCTTTAATCTGTTGTGTCTTTTCTTTTGTTTTTAAAATATTTGTTGTTTCTTTTTAAGAAAATGTTATAAATTGTGTTTTTGAGGGGAGGATATTTTATAAGCTATTAGGCTTCATTCTGCTCCTGCACAATTCTTTCTTTCTTATCTTGACATCATGTTTCCTCATATGAGTGCAAATAATAATAATATCAATAAAAAAAACACCTGACACACACTAACACATAGGTAATGTTTTCTGTCCTTTAATCTCATTCAAAGGAATCCATCCAAAACTAAAGGAGAGTGTGCAAACTAAGAATGTGCAATATATCGTTTTTCACGATATATTGTCAAAAATATTCTCACCAGTAAGAATATGTAATCCCACAATAGAAACGATAATGTCCCATGTCACAGGCCATTTGTCCCTCAATTTAATCAAAACCTTGTTCCAGGCCAAAATTACCCCCAAGTGTTTAGTCAACGGAGCCTCCATGGTGTGCACTACTGCTGCTCTCGCCCTCCAGCACACACACACACACACACACACACACACACACACACACACACACACACACACACACACACACACACACACACACACACACACACACACACACACACACACACACGACTACCTGAAGCTGCTGAGCTGTGATACATCATGAACCACTACTTGGTTAAAACCAGAAAACCATCAACAAAGTCAACCAATCCAAGTTCCTCCATCAGATCCACCCAAAGTTCTACAAACACGGGGACAGAGATGAACCTGGAGCAACGAATATGAACTGGAAACTCAACTAAAGCTAACTATGCTAAGCTAACTCACCGACACACTGAGCTAAGAGCTAACGCTAACCACTCCATATAAGGAACAAAGCAAGTAAAAAAACACGTCTTACTGTCATAAAACCACTGATTTGTTTATGATCAGATTTAATACTTTATGGAAGAATAAAAGATAAACATGTCACACGTTGTGTGAAATAAATGTTAGCATAAATGCTAACGTCACTATTTACTATTATTTAATGATATTTCACGTGTTCACAGACAAAGCTGGTCCCATTAGACTAATGTAACTATTAAGATTATTACACTAAATATACTGAATGATTAAATCATCAGCTTGATCTGGTTTAATTATAGGAAATCAGAGTTTTTTATCAATCATAACTTTATGTAACTCATTATCATTATTAAACAAGATTCAGCAGCAGTGAAAACACTAATAAAGTTATTTGTGCTTTTTTTTAAGAAAATCATTTCATTTTAAGTGATGAAATAAATGAATGACATACAATAACACTAATAGAGTGACACACATGCACTAATATATTCTATAAAATATCAGCTCATGATGAGTCAGCAGTTATTGTAGCCTTTTTAAATGTGTCTAATGTTGATTTATTAACATTTATTTGTGTTTGTAAAGAACCTGTTTACACTAAGTTGGGAATTGTTTTATTTATGTATAGTTTTAATTTATTGTGATGTTTATCATTATCGTAATAAGTACCAGAAATGATCACATCCTGAAAACATCACTGTAGATCAGTCGTCTAGGCTCTATAGGGCCTCTGACAGAAATTACAGAATGAACTTCTTGAAATGGAAATAATAATATATGAAATATACTCTCACCTTTATGTTCTGAAAGAAAATCGGACAATTTCATAATAGTTTTAAATAACTGGTTGAATGTGTAGAAAGTGTTTGGAACAAATGACAAAAACCCCAAAAAGTCAGCAATCATAACTTGTCTTTAATAACAATATTCATAAAGCACAAATAAAGAATATATAAAACACATTTACTTACAACTTTGAATAACCAAACATTAGTGTTTAAGGGTTTCCATTAGAATTACAGATGATAGTTTTTACAGGTCATTGCTTGTCCATTATTTTCTATCAATTACCTTGATTAGTGATATAAAGTTCAATCATTAGCAGTGGATAAAGTTAATTTTGAACTTTACACCACATATTAATAAACAATGTAGATTTTATAGAGTCTCCTCCTTCTACTCCAAATGTTTTAATCTGGTTTATGGGTGATCTCTAGAGGCAGCAGTGGATACAACAGATGCAATAAAAGGAATCAGATATAAGAGCATTAAATATCACACATTAAACATAAGGTTGAAGGTTTCCAGATGTTTGAACAAAATTTAATTACTAGAATAAATTCCTTGCATTTAACCCAGTCATTCTCCAATTGCTACATAACATGACATTTAGTCCATTTTTTTCCTCTCTCTGTAATTGTCTCTGTTTTTCTTGCATCATTTTATTGGTGAAGCTACTGTTTACATTTATCAGTTTCTCTACAGTGTTGAGCAGCTCCTTCAGCTGGTAGGAGTTGCTCCTGTATTCTTCTTCTTCTGCGTCGTCGTTGTTCTTCCAGTGTTTGGAATCAAAGACGTGACAGCGGTCATCACACTTTGTCACCAAATTCTTCAGCTTCTCATTCTGATCCACAAACTGATGAATGGTTGTCCCTTCATCGAGATCGTCTCCATGAGTGAAGACAATCACAGAGTATTTCAGCACTTCTTCAGTGAAGTACTGACAGATTCTAGTGATGACATCCTCATCCTGTTTAGTGTAATAGTCCACTCTAAGCACAATGAGAAAAGCATGAGGACCAGGATCACACTCTGTGATAGACCTGATTATCTCAGACTTTGGATCCTTCTCAGACCCCTCTACGTCAAATAAACCAGGCGTGTCGACCAGAGTCAGCTGTGTGTTCATCACTTCTTTTGTTTCAGATTGACATGTAGATGTTCTCGAATTTGGAGAACATTTATTGTCAAACACCTTCTCCTTAAAAAATGTGTTTCCCAGGCTGCTTTTCCCAACTCCAGTTTTTCCAACCAAGACGAGGGTCCTTTCACGTAAACCTAAAAAGTTTGGAGGCAATAAGTACGAGATTTGTTAGGAAGACCAAATATTTTACACACCAGCCAAGAGAAAACTAAAAATATGAATGTTGTACACTTAGAAAACACATCTTTGTGAACCATTCACATAAACACTGGTAGTTTCTGTTGTCAGGACTTACTGTGTGGAGAATTGGAGGCCATCCTGTAGAAATATGGATGTTGAAGACTCGTCTCTTTGTCTTGATTTGTGTGATCAGGAAACCAAGCTTGTATTTTCTTGATCTGAGCTTCAGAAAGTTCCCACAGTGAACAGCACACTGATGTGTGTTTATCAAGAAAGGAAGTTCAAATGAAGCAGTCTGTGCTGGAGTCTGAACTAAATACTGAACTGAACGACACTCCCCTAAACAGGCGTGGCTGATGCTAGCTGGTGTTACATCAACCCTTTACCATCTGAGAACAGATTCCACCCACATGTTTATGAGAAACCAAGACTTCCATCAAACCTGTTTCTGGAGCAGGTTGAAATATAATGGAGAGCATAATGAGACGCACTGACAGCACACTGTATTAGACTACATTTAACAAACAAATGTTGGATGTATTTTACAGTCTAATACTTCATGTGTTTCTATAGTATTACTGTTAAATTACTGCAGTGGGTACAGGAAGCTCACATACACAGATATCAGACAGGTCTTAATGAGTCATAGGGAAAGGTTTTATTTTATTTCTTTTTGCTGTAGTGAGTGTTGGACTGTACCAGTGTCACCTGTCAGTAGAACTGGTGGCTTCATTCATCCTTCAAGAAAATAACTAATCTACCTAAAAAAGAAAGAAAGGTCTGTGTGTGTGTGTGTGTTTGTGGAGTGAATATCTGTTTGACCTGAAACTTAGTCAACGGCTTCCAAATACCTCGGGTGTGTGCACCTGGAGTAATTTGATGATGCAAAACATTCAAAACATCCATTTAATCTTAAGATTACGGCTCCCTCTTGGTATTGAGCTCGGAACTTCCGGTTTACCGGTTCATGACGTCACTGGGTCACAGTTTGTTTGGGTTTAAAAAAAGTCAATAATAAAAACGTTTTTGTACTGATAAAAGTTATTTAAGTTAATATTTCATGGTTATTTAAAATTATCCCTGTGATCCCAAACTTCCTTTAAGTCATGGGTCAGGGAGTACATTTCCTCTAAACAAAATAAAAAAGTACACTTCCTCTTCCGTCGCCATCTCTGTGCCTGTCATGCTATCGTTAGCGTCTCAATCACGGAGCTCTCTGAATAGATCATTTGAAATCATCAGCCACTGGTGAGTCTTTTACAGACAAGTTTCTCATTGTTTAAACCAAATAACTCTCCGTGTAATTGTTCACTAACGCTGTTTCACTAGAGTCTGTATTAAACTCAACCCGTTCAATACTTTATCTGGAAAACTGCAGATTCTCAGTGGTGCCGTGCATGGAAGTTAAACTCTGACCACTCAGTTCTAAGGTAAACAATGATTAAGAGAAATATAACTTTTTTGTGAGCGGATGGTTCCACAATAAGCATGTGAATCTCCATTACTGACAACGATTTGATACATATCTCAATACACTACCAGTGATTTGATACATTAGCGATTCATTTTCAATGCCATGACAATACGATGTGATACGATTCACCCCTGTTTCGGATTCCATACAATTTGATATTGATTTGATGGCAATTCAATTGTACAAAATCTGATAAAGTGCAATTTTGTACGATGAAATTCAACATGATGCAAAGAAGATATACCAAACATTTTAATAGTAAATAAGTAGCTGCAATTCAGTTTAGCACTAGAGGCAGAGGATTTGTTGATTTCTTTATAAGCAGCAAATTTGACAAGAAGTTTGCTTATATCGACTAGTACTATGCATCACTTTATGCTACTTCTTTTTGGCCTCTTAAAAAACACAACAAAAAAACAGGCCTTTTCACCAGTAGGGTTGGGATTTAGAACCAGATTCAACATAAAGAACAGGAACTGGTTCCTCACATTTAGAACCTGTTTATCACGCTATCACAACTTAAACTGTAAACAGTGACATCATCACTCTCAATGAGTGACTTAAAGTAACACTTTCAATAGTACAATGTCTATAAACCTGTCTGCCACAGAAACTAATATGAAGTGTTCAGCAGTATTAGGCTAATACAGTAGTGTTGTGGTACCAACGTGCTTCCCGGCTTTCATATTCAAAACAAAACACGTGGTGCATTCAATGTGTTCCACTGTGGTGCATTCACAGTGTTCCAACAAAGATGATGGTGAACTTCTACAGCTCCATCATCCAGTCCATCCTCTGCTCCTCCATCACCATCTGGTACGCTGCAGCTACGGCCAAGGACAAGGTCCGACTGCAGCTTATCATCCACTCAGCAGAGAAGATAATCGACTGCAATCTGCCCTCCCTCCAGGACCTGTACGCCTCCAGGTTTCTGAGGCGTGCAGGAAAGATTGTGGCTGAAACTGTAAAAAACTGTACTTGGCAAATAAAACATTTCTGATTCTGATGGATGATGGATGGATGAAAAAAATGATGCAACCATGGATTTTACCGATGCATCTCGATTTCACCCGTAAATTTTACCGATGCACACTGAATTAATCGATACACCTGTATCACGCATTTATGTATCTTTGATTCGTATCAATTAATCTCCACATGCTTAGTCCTCAACACAGCTCCACGATGAAAATATACATTACAGAAAAATACACCAAACGAAAAAAATGAGTAAAAAAACAACAAACAAATTAATCATGTTCATGTCTCATAAAATTAAAGCAGGTAAATCACACACACTATTTTATTTTGCACCTGCACATAAACCCCTTTATAACACAGAGTACAGAGTATGTACACCTCTTTGTACATCCAACCTTCAAACACATACTCATTTGGCCATGATTAACCACTCTACTTAAGCTCCTCCCACTATATGAATACATACTTCCAACGGGCACTATATTAGTCAATGTAAATTCAGACAATCTCTGCAACATTTTATATTTTGACCTTCTTCCTCCTGGTACATCATCATGTAACGCTGTCATTTACCAATAAATATTAAAGGGGAGGTATGATGAAAACATTTCTTTCTTATGGTTTTGCTACAGTGATTTACATCCCTTTAGTGCGGTGGCTGAAAAGTGCAAAACACAATTACAAATACCACAACACATTTACAATTTATTGCAACACTTTTACAAATGCCACAACAAATTAGCAATTTTGGTGGTGGCTGTGGACAGAGGGAAGGAGTGAGTGGTAATACCTAAAACAGGTATTTAGAATCAACGTGTTTAAAGTTAAGCCCACTACAATTTTTATCCCACAGTCTAAGACATGCCAGTGCATCGTAGACCAATGTATGTGCAAGAACCACCACTGCAAACCCAAGCGCTGCCCTGGACCCAAAGATGCAGCCAGGCTAGCAGAAAGAGCGAAGGCCAGGGTGCCCAGGCAACCCCCCCCCCCCCCCCACACACGGCCCGAGCAGCCTTCCAGACGCCCCCAAGATACCAAGCCGAGAGGCAATCACTGACCCCACACACACACCCGAGAAAGCACCAAGGAGCCGAGTACCCAGCGCACCCCGCCACTGACCCCAACCTCAAGGCCCCCCACCGACATCTACTAGTCTAGTGGGTTTTTAAAGCAGTTATGACGTTTGAAGGTTGTAGTGATAAAAGGGAGATCAGAGAGTTTAATATATTTGCAGTCTAGCTGTTCTATTTCTAGCCAGATGCTGTGGTATTCATTTGGTTTTAGCAATTCTGTTAAATATATTTGGTTTGTTAAGTAATAATGCATGAGATAAGGGGCTTCCAACCCACCCTCGATTTTATTTTTTTTGAAGGGTTGAAAGACTTAATTTAGGTTTTTTATTCCTAGTATAGAATTTTGTAATCTTTTGAACCATTGCGTTGGTGGTTTCAGTGGGATCATAGAGAACAGATTGTTTATTTTATGTAAGATTTTGATTCTATTCTGCCAAGGAGTGAGATGGGCAGATTGTTCCATCTCCGGATGTTGGTTTAGTTTAGTTTAATTCATTCATTTAAGTTTGGTGATATACTTAAGCCTAGATATTTAATTGTATTTGTGGGGGAAGGGTATTGTGGGTTTTGGCTTACTGGGTTCCATGATTTTTTTGTTAATGGAAGAATTGATGATTTTGACCAATTAATGGAATAGTCTGATAATTTAGAGAAGCTGTTTATTAGTTTAAATCCTTCCTCTAATGAGGATTGGGGTTCTTCCAAATAGAGTAAAATATCATCCACATAAAGATTAATTTTGTGTTCTGAGATAGATGAGTGGATTCCTTTAATAACAGAGTTTTGACGAACAGCTGCTGCGAGAGGGTCAATGAATATTGTAAAAAGCAAAGGTGAGAGTGGGCAACCTTGTCTGGTTCCCCTCTGCAGTGTGAAGCTTTGGGATGTTATTTTGTTTGGTTACTGAGGCATTAGGTTTAGAGTACATGGTGGAGATCCATGTATGAATGATTCTCCAAAGCCAAGTTTGCCAAGGACAGCAAGGAGGAATGACCAGTTGACTCTATCGAATGCTTTTTCTGCGTCTAGTGTCAAGATTATTGTTTTCTTTTTAGAGTTCTGTGCCATCTTGATCAAGTTAAACAGTCTTCTAACATTGTCTGTGGAGTGTCTATTTTTAATAAATCCTGTCTGGTCTTGGTATATAATTGACTGCACTACTTTCTTTAACCTGGAAGTGAGTGCTTTGGAAATAATTTTTATGTCTGTGTTAATAAGTGAGATGGGACAGTAGCTTGAGGGTAACATGGTGTTTTTGTCTGGTTTAAGTAATAATTTAATGTTTGCTGTATTCATGTGGCCTCCTACATAACCTTTATTTTTAATCTCTGTTACTACTCTGAAAAAAAGCATTGACCAGAAGTGTTTTAGGAATTCAGCAGGGAACCCATCTGGACCAGGTGCTTTGCCAGTCTCCAGATCTCAACCCCATAGAAAATCTTTGGAGGTAGTTGAAAGTCCGTGTTGCCCAGCGACAGCCCCAAAACATCACTGCTCTAGAGGAGATCTGCATGGAGGAATGGACCAAAATACCAGCAACAGTGTGTGAAAACCTTGTGAAGACGTACAGAAAACATTTGATCTCTGTCATTGCCAACAAAGGGTACATTACAAAGTATTGAGATGAACTTTTGTTACTGACCAAATACTAGTATTGTGGTAGTCAAGACCGGTCTTGGTCTCGAGACCAAATTTTAAAGGTCTCGGTCTCGTCTCGGACTCTGAAGCATTTTGATTCGGTCTTGTCTCAGACTCGGGCTGCCCGGACTCGGGATTTTCTCTCAAGACCGTTCGAGACCAGCACTAACTCCTGTTATTTTTAAACTTTTTTATAATGTGATAATAACAAGGAGAAGAACGGGATAAAACAATCTTTTATTCATTCTTTAATCCACCCTGTATAATGACAGAAACCTTCCTTAAAGTGACTGAGTGATGTGTGTGTGTGTGTGTGTGTGTGTGTGCGCGCGCGTGTCTGGCCACGGTGTCAGTTTGGACCGCAGAGCGCAATGGAGATATGAACTAATCACCGGTAAAAATCCCAGTAAAACTCCAGAAAACAATCACCAGGAATAAATATTATCTCTCTGGTAAAGACAGTAGCTCTAACAACTGGTAAAATGATAAACTGGTGATATTACTGCCTGTGAATACAGTACGGGGACGCATTTACTCCTCCTCTGGGTCCTAGTGCCAGCCGACCAGTGAAGCCTGTTCCGTTTACCGAGGTCCGTGTGTTTTTAATAAGTCTGTGTGTCTGTGTGTTTATGTCTCTGTCCATCCACTCTTTTCATTATATCCATGTCTTTTAAGGCTTTTATTACATAGTGTCGGTTGTAGTCCGGGCCGCCGCCATCTTGGATTATGTCGTCACCAGCGCGTCATCAACGCAAATCGCACAAGCCCGCAATGAGTCAAATAACTGTTAAGAGGTCTTATATTAATCTATTATCTTTTTAAAGTGGTGTTTTTTTGTGGCTTTAGACTCCAATTACATTTATGTTTATAATATGTTCCCCACAATATAAACAGGTTCACAATATAATTATTTTTTTATAGTTTCTGTTTCCAATGTATCCAGAATAATAATAATTCTCAACAAGAACTATTGATTGATTTATCACATGACTGTTCCAGGGTTTGAGTTTGTTTTATTTAGTTTCACATCTACCTGTAGCTCTATGTTTTTTTAGACTGATGACAACTTGTTTGTAGTTTTATTTCAGAAAGTTTCACTTTTACAGTTACAGTTGGAAACCTTTGTGAATTGAATATCCTAGTTATATTACAGTAACCAAATTAAACTATATCAACTAAGTGAATTAATAAAAATAACCTGTGTAAAGGCTTTTTCAAACTAAAAAATAATCTTATGAAATCTGTGACCTGTTGACCTGAACAACTCAAATAATCAGAATCAAGAATCGTTTTTTCTTGGCAGAAATACTTTTAAACACTTGCTGTACATTCAGCTGACATAAAAATATTGTTTTCAAATTTGTAGAATAATTGTGAATTTATCAGAAGCAGTAGTAGTTTCAATATTTTAGTTAATTTTTTGCAGGCACCTTTTTTGTCCATCAAATGTATTTAAAATAAACTAAAATTAAAGAGAGATGTTATTTAACTGTCAAACCTTGTCATAATTATTTTCATTTATATACTGTATTTTTTTAAATTGAAAAAAAAATGTTTATGGTCTTGGTCTTGGTCTTGGTCTCGGTGCATTCTGGTCTCGGGCAAGTCTTAGTCTCGGATAGTGTGGTCTTGAACACAACACTACCAAATACTTATTTTCCACCAAAATTTGCAAATAAATTCATTAAAAATGTGATTTTCTGGATTTTTTTCCCTCATTTTGTCTCATAGTTGAAGTTTATCTATGATGAAAATTAAAGGCCTCTCTCATCTTTTTAAGCGGGAGAACTTGCACAATTGCACAAATGGCAGCTGACTAAATACTTTTTTGCCACACTGTAAATAAACAAATAATAATATTGTGTCACTTATTACTGTTAACTAATACAATGTGCTTGTAGAACTGTTGTATAAAAGCAATATCACACTCGAGGGTGCTTTTGTGCTGAAATATTAGCACTGGTGTGATTATCTACGACACTCTGCCTTCAGGCTTGTGCCTACGACCGAATATGATATTGCCTATATTATTTCACAGGACCCTCCACACTTTCTGTACAGCAGCACAATTACATTGTGCTCCTGCTGAGACTGTCAGTGTCACTATATCATTTGTATAAATGAATGAGTTGATCCGTCCACTTAAAGAGAGTGTCTCTCCACAGGCTTCATCAGCTGACTGTAGATCAGTCCATCACATATAAATCTATATCTTTACTAAAGGATGTCATCAGTAAATGTAAAGATTGCATTTATGATTAAAAATATTCTTTCCTAAACACAGCTGTCAGATCTGCACCAACCAGGATCGTCTAACAATGAGCAGCTCATTTTACAAGAGAACTGATTGGTGACCTTTTGGGCGACCTCAGTGAAATTGAAAATTGTCCAGACTGCTCTCATAGACACCCATGTAAAATCTTTTTTCTTACTAATTTCAGTAGTTACAATACATTTCTTATGGGTTCCGGGAGGGTTTTCGTCATACCTAACGTGATCACTGCCTGCGTCAGATTGGCTGGAAATGATGTAGTTGAAACTGATTTTACTGTAGTGCGTGAATTTCTGATGAGGAAGATGAGTGACACCCCAGTTCCCCACAAACACAACACATGGACGATCGCCATCGTCCTCAATCTTCAATCTTTTATTTGTATAGCGCCAAATCATAACCAATGGTATCTCAAGACACTTTACAGTAGAGCAGTCTTAAGGACGGACTCTTCATTTTATGGATACACACATATGCATATATACGTATATACACATACATATGTATCCCACACCCAACATGAATTCATCATGGCAGCAAGGAAAACCTTCTGTTAAGCAGCAGGAACCTTGTGTGGATCCCATTCCTATGATGAACAGCCATCCACGTTATGCTGTGTTGGGTGTGTGCAGAGGAAAGGGTGGAGACAGAGCTGTTGAGACTCTGTAACTCCACACTAAGGATCCCACGGACCTGCAAGACAGTCCTCAGCACATTTAACTGTAGAATCAGAACAGCATCATAATGAATGAACTCTTGCAGGGTTTTTCATAAAGACACATGCTTTGTTTCACAAATATATGTTTTATGCAAACTTGTAGTGTAAATTCTGAAATGCACACGCTCTACTTCACAAATATTATTTTGAGGCACACGTAATATAAATCCACATATAATGCAAATTGCTGATTGTGCATTCACAAACTGCTTCTGTTCTGTGAAACATCTGTGTATTTGTGAGAGAAATGTGTGGTAAATTATGAGACTACCATGACGTCTTCAACGAATGTCACCATTGGCTGATAAAAGTGATTGACTGATTCATCAGCCAATCAGATGTGTTTGCTTTCAGCTGATGTATATTAAAGCATTTAACATGTGATATTAAAGGTTTATAGTCCTTTTTCAATAAAGAATTGATTCCAGCAAGATGCATATGTGAAACTATAGGTTAGCCAAGAGGCCCTGAGTTAAGCAATAACCCCATGAGAATTCCCACAAGAATGTGGTATTATGGTAAGGTTGGAAATACATGCAATTAGACTTCGTGTCTGCAAAGTTCCTCTTGAGTAATAAATCCTAAGGCTCTGGAGATACCCCAATTTGACACTAACGGGAGGTGTACATACTTTGGGGCAAGAGATTATTGACCCAGGTTGTTAATTGTTATTCAGAGACATGGGAACCTAAGAACTGTTCCAGATGTAAGACTTGTTTTTCCCAAATCTGTGTTACTGCGCTGTTGAGGCACGTTCAAATTTCCCGTTCTATGTTTTACATCAACCCAGAGCTGAGTTGATGCCTTATATGGTGTTAAGCTAATGCTAAAGGACATACCTCTGAATGATATATATGATTTGCTCTCCTTCTTTGGGTTCAGAGTTTTGCATCAATTGGACAGCAGCTCTCAGCAGGTCAAATTTTTTGTAACCTGTTTGGACTTTTGATTGTATTAATAAATCAGAATCAGAAGAGCGTTATTGACCAGGTACAGTTTAGAACAATACGAGGAATTTGACTTGGTAGTTGCAGTGAAAGAAGACACATCAACACACCGGAGCAGCCATTTGCGTGCCCACATATTTAGGTGAAAAAGGGATCAACAACAGGAGGAGAGGAGGGGTGAGGGGAAAAAAAACTGCCAGTTTGAAACTGATTTCCCTAAACAGAGAAAGCAGTGTGAAACCAGGAAAAAAACCCGCCTCCGCAAACATAAATGTAAGCATGACACAGTCAAACAACTCGAGACAAGGCACGTGGGAAGGGTTGGGTGGGAGGTTGGCTGGGGGAGGAGGTCAGGTGGGAAGAACAACAGCCATTTGGGGACATGGGCGTGCTGCCAATGGGCGCTGCAACCACGCCTCCATGCAGCACGGAAGGGAGGGGGGGAAAGAAGGCCAACGAGGCATTTGAAGTTGAAGACCTGTAGCTGTGCTACTGACAACAACCAGATGACGTGTGGAAAAATTCAGCATCAACAGTTCTAGGTGGAAATGTAGGGAAGGAGCGGGGGGAGGGAGTGGGGGTAAGAGCCGCCGTCTGCAGAAACTTCCTGGTGATAAGAGATGAGACAACCTTGGCTGGCTGGGGAGCTGAAAGGGTAATAAGCAATGTGTTTTTGATACAGGCTTTGTCAATTTCCAATAGCCTTCTGTCCTGGGTCTCTCTGCTGTAATTTAATGAGTGGCCTAACTTCCATTTCCATGCCGGGTCTCCAACTTCTCCCAATTGTCATCCATAACACGTAGACGATCCATAAGCAGCTCTTGCTTGCTTTTGATATCCATCAACACATGAGTGTTCAGAGCCCTGCTACATCCTTCAGAAATCACTGGCAGCTTTTCCAAAACAGTTGCCAGCGTAGTACGGACTTTTCGATAGGTTAGGACACCACCAGCTCCGATCAGCAGCATGCCTACTATCATTATTCCAACCATGTAGATGTCCTCCACGTCTTCCACTGAAATGATGGACAGACACACAACTCGCCACTTGTTCCAAGGGTCAAGTGCATATCCAGCCGCAAACATCCCGCTTGGACATGTGGGTTCACCACCCCCGGTTCTTTTCGTCGAAAAAATCTGATCGATAGCACTGAGAGACCAACTAATTATTTCCATTATTCTGGTTTTGGATGAGTTGCAGAGAGAGGCTCTTGTTAGGTTCACAGGACCAGACAAAGCAGCAGCTGGGAGAGATAAGAACGGAAGGGAGGGAGAAACAGGGAGGGGGAAAGTGCGACTGTCCTCGTCGAGAGAAGCAAGAAGAAGTACAAATTAAGGAGAAGTAAAAATAGGCAGAAGAAACTGCCTATAATTTACAAGTCACTTGTCCTGGAGACTTTTTCTACATCACCTTTTTGTCATCACCATCCACACCACAAGAAACAACATTATTGGCGTCACGAACTTCCTCTGATGTGGTCGTCGCTCTTGTGACCAAGCGGTGTCTCTGGCTTTTCTCCATCAACTAAGGAAGGGTGAGTATTTCCTCATGTTCTTAGAATTATGGATGCTCTGAGATATGCCTGTCGGTCTGGTGTGATGGCTACACAGATAAAAGAATCTGTGTGGATAGAGAGTGTATGTGGATGTGGTATGAGTGATGTGGAAGTGTCTTTGTCTAAATTTAATGTTACATTGTTAAGGCACTTATGGGGAAAGAGCACTATGATATAAAAGGTAGGGTTAGGCATTAGTGAGATGAGGCAGTACATCCATGCATGAGAATTTAATGCTAAGGGTCCACATACTATTTCTCAGTAAGACAGAGAAGCAGCTATGTCAGGTCTCATAATTGCCTATAGTTAATCTGGAATTGTGTTAGATTAGATTTTAAATAAAATAGATGGAGAATAATACAAGTGAGCATGCAATAAATGAATAAGTTAAGAGATAAATAAGGGAATAAAATGAACATGTAATGGATCCATGGATTAGGTGAAGTTCTCACTTGTTGAGAAGAGATGCGCGAATTAAGTCGACATGGTCTGTACGGAACTGACCAATAAAGAGCTATTTTAGTTTTTCTATTGTTGTTTGTGACACCGTGAATGAATAGATACTATTTCTGGTCAATTATATTTGTTTTTTTGCAGTTTGGTTGTGTATATTTTGTGTGTGTGTGGTCGACGTCGATATGTCTGTCATGACTGTGTTATATCATGTTTATAGATTTAATAATAATACTAATAATAATACATTTTATTTAAAAGCGCCTTTCAAAACACCCAAGGACACTGTATTTAAATGGTTGTGTGTTTAGGATAAAGATTGTTTAATGCGGAAGGCAACTTTTGCCTCTTAAAGGGTGTTTGATTATAAAGCTTGTTTTGTAGCAGAGCATTTATTGGTCAGGATTTAAAAGAATATGGGCCCATATCATTTATGGGGCTTTTGATGAAAGAAAAAGGGAAGATATGGTAAATTATAATAATATACATGAGCCATCGTAGAGAGACTACTGTGCTTCTCTGCTTTTTTCTTACATCTCTGTGCTGCTGCAGACTGGGGCTCCCACGGGGAGGAATGCTGTGTATATGAAGGGAGCGCATGTGAGAGAGATGAATTGAAATCCGCTGTGTTCTGCAGTGCTTTAAATATTTTTGATGTTTTTAAACCTGCCCCATGTGCTTAAGTGTTTTATTAACACTGCGTGGGTGATAGCGGTGGCAACCGGGAAAGTTGTTTATCTATATTGAATAAATCGGTAGATTGATTTATAGTCATGGATTGAAATAAATATATGGTTAACATGGTTTGTCCGTGGTTAAAATAATTTAAGGGATATACCTGATTTATAGTATATTAAAAGTATTAAAGGCCGATGATAACTATAAATATTAATGGTGATATTATTTGTAATGATAATATTACAATAGCTTAGCGCTTTGAAACACTCAACTGTATTTTACATATATTGGGTTTCACTTACTTTAGTAAGTTGTTTCGGATTTGCTTATGTGGCAGTAACTAAAGTAGGAGTTATTTCAAAGTGTTGTTTAAGTGTTATAAGGATAGTGTAAAAGTCCGGTCCAGTGCGAGAGCCCGGTTTCTAGGTCGAGTTTCTCTTTGCATGTTTGTGTAGTGTTTTTATAATGTGGGCTAACTCTGTCTGTGTTGGTTGTTGTGTTTATGTGGCTTCATTTACCACTGGGCCGATTGTGGACACTACAGCCGGCTAACATTAGAGCCAGCTGTTAGTACATGGAATATCCATTATATGGATGAACGGAGCAAAGTCTGTGTGGTTGATACTGGTAAACGAGCGCTTAAACATGTTCATAAGTGAGCTAAACAGTATCACATTGTATATTTGGAACCCAGTCATTTTATCTTTGTTTATCGACCCGCCGGTGTTGTATATAGTATGGTTGCCTTTGTATTCAGTGATAGGACCTTTTGGTAGCCCGTCTTAGAGCCTGAACACTGCGAATAATAACTGCTTATTTAAATGTCTTACTAAAATTATTCAGACATACAGGTCTATTAAATAACTATATACAGAAAACAATGCTGTTTTTATTTTTGTGTTCGTCTCTGTGCTCGTTCGCCGCTGTGTGAAACGTAAGTTGTTTTATTTGAGCGTGCTCCAGTTGGTTTCATGTTTGGTGGTGGTGTTTGTTCGCTTACAGTGTCGCTGTTGCTTTAAATTGTATCGCTCTGTGTTGTTGTTTATTGTAGCATTAACCAGAGGGGTTTTCCATAAAGCAGGGTTAACAAACTCTGAGTCTATCCATAAACTCTGGGTCAACATACCCAGCGATGGGAAACTCTGTGTATCTGATTCCATTACAGCTGGTATGAAGTGGGTTAATCAACCCTGAGTATGTAAACCTTGGGTTACTGACGTGCACGCGCGCGATAAAAAGCCATCATCAATGGATTAGAGATTTACTCAAGCTGCCATAGCTACCACCCAGAATAGAAAGATTTATTCACCGTAATGGGTAAAATAAGCCGGTGTTTGAGGAATATGAGCCTGTTCTAAAGGTGTGTTCAGCCTTCAGTGACTATAGTCGTTTAAATCACCCATAATTAGTCACACTTTTTGGTCACTTCATCACTTTATTGCTTCAGTGACGTGACGAGACGAGTGGCGAATAATATGAATAAAATGTGTCTGAGGAGACGTGTCAGCAACATATGATGTCTGCATAGAGAGCCCTCTAAAGACAGTAAATGCCACTTGATATCACATAATTTATATTGATTTTTAATGTAATATTGTCGCCAGAGTCATCTCAACGTCCTAAAAAATGTCATAAAGAAATCCCTGAAGCGAGACGCGAACCCGTGACCCATCACTTCCAAGAGCAGCGTCACAATTCACTGCACCATCATAACTTCAAAGATGTATGATCTACAGATTTAACTGTATAACAATATAAAACAATAATCGAGCTTTAAAAGTGGATTCATTTAAATGATCATCTCCTCCTTTATATTATCCACAGGTTTGTATTCAGTGAACTTTACTACAGACGTCAGTAGATGTTTTAATGCAGATCAACCTCTCAGTGACTTTCACCTAATGATCTACATCTATAATGTTAGAAAGAAAACTACCGTTTGCACAAAAAAAGAAAAAAAAAAAAAAAAACGTAAATCAACACAACATTAGTAATGATGTGAACACGTCTGTGGTGTGTGATGTTACTAATGTGTTTCAGAGAAAAGTGTTAAGGTTTATTAAAGTGTTCAGAAACGGTGTTCATGTGGGCGGAGCCAGGTAGAAACCCAGGGTTTCTTTGATAAAACCTGCCAGTGACCAGGTTTAGTTCACAGACAATGTTACCATGGTAACATACTCAGAGAAGAACATACCTCGCATTTAGGAATGAGATACTCAGAGTTTCCCTCATTTGAGCCTGAACATACTCAGAGTTTGAACTTAACCCGCTTTATGGAACACCTCTCTGTTGTGATGTCCATGTGTGCAGTCTGTGTTGTTTTTTCCTGTGATTTTTGGAAGGCTGTTGTGTGCTCCGTGTGATGTGTTCCTTTCGCTGGTATAACTTAGACTGGAAGTGGCTTGTGTAGTGGACGGAGAGAGCTCCGCCCAGGGGTGATTATGACATGGCTGCCAACTCTATTAAAAAAAAAAAAGAGGGAGCAGTTAAACCATTTAAATACAGTTTACACCTTAATATTTATGAATTATAATTATTAAAAACTATGATTGTTCCACAATTTGGAACTATAATAAAAGATACAGCAACTTATCAAGGATTTATTAAGCTTTTGAAGTCACAGCTTAAATATGATGATCAAATAATATGCAAAGAAAGTGACATGTCTTTTGTTTTCCTTCACATATGGAGCTGAGGGGATGACCCTGAATCGCCATTCCTAAAAAGCATTGAGAACACACCTGGGCCCAGTTGTTCAAAATGTGTAATCTGGATAAAAACTATCCAGATTTTGAAATCCCTTTTTTGTTATCCAGGATCATGTAATCCATCTCAGTTTTATCCCAGTTGTTCAAAGCAAAGTAGGATTGGATCAGTCTGATTCAAATCCAGATAATGTGTGCTCTAAATTAGACTGCATATCACATTGAAGGCCACTAGGTGCGTAAAAACAAACAAGTAGAATAGCCAGCATGGAGTAACTCAAAGTGTATTCATTTGAAGAAACAAAAAGAAAGCACAGAAAATACAAACATCCCATTTTCAATATTTTTTGACCAGCCAGACCATATCACATTCCATATTTCAAATTCAACCTTGAAACATGAGGAAAGCACAAACACATTCAGCCTTCTTCTTCTGTGGGATGATCATACATTTTAAGATGTGCTTTCAGAAGACGAATCTCAAGTTTGGCTTTGGTTTGCTGCAGTCTGGTTAAAGTAATTTGTTCCTCTGCCAGGCGAATCTGTACCTCTGCTCGTTCAGTTTTTCTTTTAAGAAGTGCCCTGTAGGCATCATCATCATCATCTTTGTTTGGCAAAATATGTTTTAAGGCTCTTTGATTTCCTGTTGCAGTGGTAAGTGTCTCTACTTGTGCAGATCCACCTTTTCAACTTCTTCCACATTAACTGTACTGAGATCAAGGATCACCGTTACGTCTGCATCAGTAGGATCTGATTCACCTTTTGTTAGGCTTGTATCCAGTAGTGAACCCAATTGCAGAGACGGAGACTGAGACTGGTGATGAATGCAATGAAAATGTTTATTTTCAGTACTTATTTGTTAGTTGTTTGCAGGTGAAGAGTCCAGGGCGGGTCTGTAAGCTGACAAAGAGGCAGGCAAGGCAGGTAGTTCACAGAGTTGTCCGTGTGGCTGAGCCCAGGCTGGTGCAGGAGTGGAAGGAAGGCAGGATCTGACTGAGCAAGAGGAAACTGAGTCTACGATCTGGCAAGGAGGTGGAGCTGACGACCGGTTCTTATAGCTGTGGAGAGTGGTGATTGGTTGTAGCTGAAGCTCAACTCCTGCACAGCTTAAGTCACTCCTGTAATTAAGCACACACACAGTGAGAGAGAGCCTGCAGCCTAAGAGGAGGAGGCAGAGGGCCTGACAGCCCCCCCCCCCCCCCTCTAAGGGCGCCACCTGGCGCACTCCTGAGCATGTCAGGATGTTGCCGATGGAAATCGCGAACCAGAGTAGGGTCCATGATCTGGCGGCGAGGAACCCAACAGCGCTCCTCGGGACCGTATCCTTCCCAGTCGACCAAGTACTGTAAGCAACGGCCCCGACGGCGTACACCCAGCAGCCGCCTAACAGTAAAAACCTCCTGGTTGTCCACCACTCTGGGAGGAGGAGGGGGAGGAGCGGAGGGGCAAAGAGGGCTAGAGGAGACAGGCTTGATTTGAGAGACATGGAAGGTGGGGTGAACGTGGAGTGAGGCCGGGAGCTTGAGACGAACAGCACAGGGGTTAACAATGGACATGATTTCAAATGGACCGATAAACCGAGGAGAAAGTTTTTTTGATTCGACCTTGAGAGGGAGATTCTTTGAGTTGAGCCATACCCTCTGTCCAGGAGTGTAGTTGGGTGCAGGGGTCCGATGACGATTGGCCTGTTTCTGCATTTGAGTGGAAGAATGGAGCAGAGTTGTCCTGGCCTGTCGCCAAACCTTAAAGCAGCGCCGCATATGGGTCTGGACGGAGGGAACCGCTAACTCTTGCTCCTGTGAGGGGAACAAGGGAGGTTGATATCCAAGGGAACACAGAAAGGGGGACATACCAGAGGAGGCGTTGGGCAAGGTATTATGGGCATATTCAACCCAAGGAAGTACAGAGCTCCAGGAGGATGGGTTGGAGGAGGTGATGCAACGGAGCGCAGTCTCCATCTCCTGATTTGTCCTCTCAGCTTGGCCATTGGTCTGTGGGTGGTATCCAGATGAGAGACTGGTGGTAGCTCCGAGGGCAGAACAGAAGGCTTTCCAGACCTGGGAGATAAACTGGGGTCCCCTGTCTGAGACGATGTCAGAGGGTAGTCCATGCACACGAAAAACATGATGAACAAGGAGGTCAGCAGTCTCCCTAGCTGAGGGAAGTTTTGGCAGGGCCAAAAAATGAGCAGCCTTAGAAAAACGGTCAATAATTGTGAGGATAACTGTGTTACCGTTAGAAGGGGGGAGACCAGTGACAAAGTCCAAAGCGATATGTGACCAAGGACGACCCGGGATAGGCAGGGGACGAAGGAAACCAGAGCTGGGTTTATTGGAGGTCTTGTTTTTTGCACAAACCGAACAGGCGGTGATGAATGACCAGGTGTCTGCCTCCATGGTGGGCCACCAGAAACGGCATCTCAGGAAAGCCAGGGTCCGGTTTATGCCAGGATGACAGGTAAGACGGGAGGAGTGAGCCCACTGGAGAACCTTAGAGCGGATGGAATCAGGAACAAACAGACAGTTAGTAGGACAGTTGCCGGGGTCGGCCCGCTGGTTCTGGGCCTGTTTGACCAAGGACTCAATATCCCAGGTAACGGTTGCAATGACACGGGATGGAGACAGGATGGGTTCTGGGTCGGAAACTGGCTCTTCTGAGAACTGGCGAGACAGAGCGTCTGGTTTTGTGTTGCGGGAACCTGGGCGATAGGTTAATGTAAAGTTAAACCTGCCAAAGTACAAAGCCCACCTTGCTTGCCTGGAGTTAAGACGCTTAGCGGATTGGATGTATGAAAGGTTTTTGTGATCAGTCCATACCACAAATGATTGCTCCGCCCCCTCCAGCCAGTGGCGCCACTCCGCCAGCGCTAGTTTGACTGCCAGTAGCTCCCTGTTACCGATGTCGTAGTTTCTCTCTGCAGGGGAGAGCCTGCGAGAGAAAAAGGCACAGGGGTGGAGCTTATTGTCAGCCACAGCTCTCTGAGTTAACATTGCCCCAACCCCAGTATCCGAAGCGTCCACCTCCACGATGAATTGACGGTCTGAATCAGGCTGAACCAGAACGGGAGCAGAGGTGAAACGGCACTTCAGCTCCTTGAATGCTGCTTCTGCCTCTGAGGTCCAGCAGAAGGGGATTGAAGTGGAGGTGAGGGCCGTGAGGGGAACAGCGATGCTGCTATAGTTCCGGATGAACCTCCTGTAAAAGTTCGCAAAACCCAAAAAGCGCTGCAGCTGCTTACGGTTGGTGGGTGCTGGCCACTCCGTCACGGCAGACACTTTGGCCGGGTCCATTTGCATTTCTCCCTGGGCGACAATATAACCAAGAAAAGAGATCTCAGGGACATGAAATTCACATTTCTCAGATTTCACAAACAACTTATTTTCCAGGAGACGTTGCAGGACCATGCGCACATGTTGCTGATGCTCAGAGGGGGTCTTGGAAAAAATCAAGATGTCATCCAAGTACACAAAAACAAACCTGTTAAGCATGTCTCGGAGGACATCATTAACTAGGGCCTGAAAAACAGCAGGAGCATTTGTTAGCCCAAAAGGCATTACCAGGTACTCGAAGTGTCCAAGTGGTGTGTTAAATGCTGTCTTCCATTCGTCTCCTTCTCGGATGCGAACCAGATGATATGGGTTGCGGAGATCCAGCTTTGTGAAAATGGTGGCTCCGTGGAGATGGACAAATGCAGAATTTATTAAAGGCAATGAATATTTATTTTTAATTGTTATGTTGTTGAGACCTCTGAAGTCAATGCAAGGCCTATGGGTCCCATCCTTCTTCCCAACAAAAAAGAAACCTGCGCCTACCGGAGCGGAGGAGGGATGAATGATTCCAGCCGCAAGGGAGTCCTGAATGTACCTCTCCATGGCTTCATTTTCAGGTCTGGAGAGGTTGTAGAGCTTCTGGGAAGAGGAGCACCTTGCTGAAGGTCTATGGCGCAATCATAAGGGCGATGAGGTGGCAGGGACAAGGCCTGATGCTTACTGAAAACTGGGGCGAGGTCATGATATTCCTCTGGGACCAGGGACAGGTCAGGGGGCTCAGGTCGAGTCTGTGGCACAGTGAAAGCAGGGACAAGAGCAGATTGCAAACAATGAGAATGACAGAAATTGCTCCAGGAAATGATTTTACCTGCAGTCCAGTCTATTTGGGGATTGTGTTGTCGAAGCCAGGGGATTCCAAGGACCAGAGGAGTTTGAGGGCAGTCAATGATGTGGAGTTGAATCTTTTCTTCATGATTCCCAGACAGACGGAGTGTAACGGGTATAGTTTGGTGAGTTATCCATGCTAGGAGTTTACCATTGAGAGCTTTGGCATCAATTGGGGAATCCAAAGGCTTTGTTGATATTGCCATCTGTCGTACCACTGAACGGTCAATAAAACTTTCGTCAGCTCCAGAATCAACAAATGCCATGAGGGGTAACGACTGGGACTGCCACAAGAGGGAGGCATGGAGCTGCAGGCGGCAGGGAGAGGAACCGTCTGCTCGGCTCACCAATATCTCTCCCATTATTGGTGAGCCGGTCCTTTTACCGGGCGAGTTGGGCAGGTGGAAATGTAATGGCCTGACTGACCACAATAGAGGCAGGACCTGGAATTCATTCGACGGGCTCTCTCCTCTGATGTCAGTTGGGCTCTGCCTAACTGCATGGGCTCAGGGTTAGCCGTGGGGGTTCGGGGATGTTCCAGGACCTCAATCGGAAAGTGCTGGGGAGCTGTAGTGGTAGGTGGAGTCTTCACCGCCTTCTCTCTGCGACGCTCCCTGAGACGGTTGTCTATTTTAATTGCTAGGGAAATCAGGTGATCAAGGGATTCAGGTTCATCCCGGGAAACAAGTTCATCTTTAATAGAGTCAGTCAAAGCAGTCTGAAAGGCCCCCTGCAGAGCCTCATCATATAACCCACTCACCGCTGCCAGAGTCCGGAAATCAATGGCCAGTTCAGCAACGCTGCGAGATCCCTGTCGTAGTGATAGCAGACGTTTAGCAGCATCTTTACCTCGAACAGGGTGGTCGAAAACCTTTTGCATCTCCAACACAAATGCGTCATAAGAAAAACACAGGGCTGACTGGCTCTCCCACACTGCAGATCCCCAGGCACGAGCAGATCCGGTTAAAGAATTTATTAGGTATGCAATGCGAGAGCGATCAGTTGCGTAGGAGAGTTGCTGTTGTTCAAACACTAAAGAACATTGGGTCAAAAATGCTGTGCAGGAACCCAGATCTCCATCATATTTCTCAGGTGCAGGCACATAAGGCTCACGAAGCGCAGGAGTCATGACTGACACTGGAGGAGGAGCTGCTGGAGAAGGTGGGGGAGGGGCAGGCTGAGTGAATGCTGCCTGAGAGAGCTGGGCTGTTAACGAGGTGACTTGGTTGGTCAAGATACTAATTTGATTGAGGATGGCCTGATTATTGTCTGTGAGGGTTTTCAAAAGGTCTTCATGCTGTCCTAGAAGACTGCCTTGGCTGGAAAGGGCTTTTCTAATAGTTGAAAAATCCTTAGGGTCCATGTCTGCTGGGTTCATGTTCCTGGCCAGATCGTACTGTTAGGCTTGTATCCAGTAGTGAACCCAATTGCAGAGACGGAGACTGAGACTGGTGATGAATGCAATGAAAATGTTTATTTTCAGTACTTATTTGTTAGTTGTTTGCAGGTGAAGAGTCCGGATGAGAGCTGACAGAGGCAGGCTGGTGCGTGGAGAGAACAGGGGATCCAGGGCGGGTCTGTAAGCTGACAAAGAGGCAGTCAAGGCAGGTAGTTCACAGAGTTGTCCGTGTGGCTGAGCCCAGGCTGGTGCAGGAGTGGAAGGAAGGCAGGATCTGACTGAGCAAGAGGAAACTGAGTTTACGATCTGGCAAGGAGGTGGAGCTGACGACCGGTTCTTATAGCTGTGGAGAGTGGTGATTGGTTGTAGCTGCAGCTCAACTCCTGCACAGCTGAAGTCACTCCTGTAATTAAGCACACACACAGTGAGAGAGAGCCTGCAGCCTAAGAGGAGGAGGCAGAGGGCCTGACACCTTTCCCTTCAGCTGTGGGCTCACCATTGCCTGCAACACCTTGAATCCCATGTAGAGCTTGAGAATGCTCCCCTCCAATAATGTCAAGAACATAGTCAGTGTATTCACCTCTCTTGAAGGGCTTGTTGCCTGTTTGAGTGTTTTTTGTCTCTGAGTGGTCCTTTGTTGCTTCGGCCTTTAGATTCTTCCATCTAATCAATCATCAATCCTTCCTTTAACGAAAAATTCATGGAACCCAGCAACCCAAAACCCACAATACCCCTCCCCCACAAATATAATTAAATATCTAGGCTTAAATATATCACCAAACCTAAATGAATTAATTAAACTGAACCTAGACCCTCTGTTGGATAAAGTCACAGAAGACCTGCGGAGATGGAACAATCTCCCCATCTCACTCATTGGCAGAATAGCCTCAGTTAAAATGAAAATCTTACCTAAAATAAACTATCTGTTCTCTATGATCCACTGAAACCACCAACGCAATGGTTCAAAAGATTAGATTCTGCAATTACAAAATTCTATGCTAGGAATAAAAAACCCAAAATAAGCCTTTCAACTCTTCAAAAAAATAAAAGCGAGGGAGGGTTGGAAGCCCCTAATTTCACACATTATTACCGAGCAAACCAAATTCTATATTTAACAGAATGGCTAAAACCAAAAGAATACCACAACACCTGGCTAGAAATAGAACAGCTAGACTGCAAACATATTAAACTCTCTGATCTCCCTTTTATCACTGTGACCCTCAAACGTCATAACTGCTTTAAAAACCCACTGATTGCCTCCACCCTGACTGCGTGGTGGAAAGCCCTGGACATTACAAATGTTCAATTAAAAACTAACATGCTGTCTCCAATCTGGCACAACCCTGACTTTAGAAACAGAAAACACCACTCTATCTAAAAACATGGGAAGATAGCGGAATTATTCATCTCCAAGACCTCATTGAAAATGATAAGCTCAGGACATATAACAATCTAACCCAAACATTTAATATAAATAAAAGTAATTTTCTTCAATACCTACAAGTAACAGAGACAATTAAGAAAAATACGGCAATAGATTTAATCACCTTGCAACCTCCAGAACTGGCCATATATATGAAAAATATCTCAACAAAAACAAAAAAACTCTCAAAAATATACAGAGCACTCTTGAACACTAACTCTAATCACTTACCAATCGCTAAATGGGAAGCTGAACTCTCAATCACCACGAACACCGATTTCTGGACAGAAATTTGTTGCAATACCTTTAAGATGACTAAAAACACAAATCTTCAGCTAATTCAATACAAGGTCCTCCACAGATCCCACATTACCCAACAGAAAATGTATAAAATGGGCTTCTCCCCAACAGACATCTGCTGTCAGTGCACCCAGGGAACAGCTGATTCATATTTACATGCCGTATGGCTTTGTTCGCCAGTTCAACAGTTTTGGTTTCTAATCACTGAAAAACTGTCCTCCATTTTGGACTCCAGGATTCCTCTATCTTCAAATCTATGTCTGTTAGGAGACCTGACTATGCTTGATATTCCAGCAAACCAATCACAATCCATCCTTGCGGCACTTGCCATAGCAAAAAAACAATATTAGTGAATTGGAAAGATAAAAAATCCTTAAACATAAACCAATGGCGAAATCTCCTCATAGAATTTATTTCCATGGAAAAGATGTCTGCTCTCAGAAAAAATAAAATAACCTGCTTGGAGGAGCGTTGGACTCCTTTTCTAATTGCATTGAATCTTGATTTTTCTTTCTTAGCCTGATGATCTAGCCTGCAAACAACTGCCAGCACCACTCTTTACTAACACACTGATCTAACTGTAGTCCTGGACCTCCATGGGCTTGTGGGGTGGCCTTGACCTGGGTGGCTTGAGTGCCGGGGGCCTGCGTGTCTCTCTGCCACTCTTTCCTCTTGCTCTCTGTCCCCCTGTTTCGTCCTCCCCCCTCCTCCGCCTTCGCTCGGCGCCGGCTCTCCCGTTGGGTTTGGCGTGGGGGGCTCCTGTCGGCCCGGGGTGCTGGTGGGGGGGCTGTGGCCTTCGCTTGGGGGGCGGGCATTGCTACGCTGGGTGGGTGGCTCGGGGGTTGGCTCGTCTGGGGGCCTGGGGTGGTGGGGTTCATGGCTTCGGGACGGGGGGGTCCGGGATGGGGGTGGCGCTGGGGGCGGCTGCTCTTGGGGGCGGCACTTGCGTCCTGGGTTGTTGGGTGGCGGGGTGGTGCGGTGGGTTGCTCCGCCGGCCGGTCTGGGTGCCTTGGCCTGGTTCCCTGGGGCGCGCCTTCGCTGAGCGTGCTGCTGGCGCGGCGAGGTGCCGCGCCGCCTTGGGCGGGGTGGGGCTTTTGGCTGGGGCCTACTGTCCTCCGGGCTGTGCTGGCATCGGGGGTGTCTCATGTTGGCGCGGGGGTGATTGGGGGTGGTCTCCGTGGGTTGGGGGGGCTCTGCTGGCGACATTGATGTGGGGTTGCGGTGCCTGGCTGGGGGAGCATGGGTTCGCCTACCTATCGGTCCGTGGCTGGCAGGGTTGCCCTGCTTGGGTGGTTGGTGGCGTCCTCTCTCGTCGGGGGGGCCGGGGCTGCCCACCTGTGGAGGGTGCTATGTCGTGGTGTCGTTTGGGCCTGTGCTGGCCCTGGTGTGGGAGCTGGCCTCTCTCCTGCGCGGTCGCCGCCTGCTTTGGCGGGGCGTGCCACTCTGGGCCGGCTGGCGGCGGGGGTCGCCTCCTGGACTGCTGGGGGATGTGGCTGGTGCCTGGCTCCGACTGGAGGGGGGGGTCCTGCCGTGCTCCGTATGTCCGCCGCGGTTCGGGGGGGTGCTGCGGGGGGTCTCCGGTTGTGCTGCTCGGCGCGTCTCTGGGGCCCGCGGGCCTCCTCTACATGGACACTTCACATCACTCACTCCCAGCTGGTCTGGCTCACCCACTTGTTGCACCACACTCACATACCCAACCCTTGGGGGGCTGGATGGTGGGGCTGGGGGTGGAGGGGGCCGGCGCCTGCGCTACTAGGTAGTGGCGCGGGGGCGGCACTCCCACCTCTGGCTGCCCTACTAATCCCTCCAATTTTAATTACACCTTAACACACCACCCCCCGGAGGGTGGGACCACCACTTCCACCCTCCGGAGCTATTGCACCACATGCACATATATACACATAGGCTGGATGGGGAGCACCGCTCCCCTCCATCCACCCTTTTTTAATAGCACTTCATACATTCACTAAACACATTCATTCACTCAGGGGATAGGGAAGTGCCTCTCCATTGGGGAATGGAGAGGCACCATAACAGGGTGGTGGGTAAATTCACACATCTGGGCCTGTCGGGTGGGGGCCCGGCCCGTCTGTTGATGGCTGGGCTACCGTGTGGGGATCGGGGGGTGCGGTCGGGCATGGTGGGGCGGTGGGTCTCTGGGGGGTGTGGAGGGGTGTTGCTGGGGGCTCCCTTTGCGGGGTCTCTCCGGGCGGTGCCGGCCTGGTGGGGCGTGGGGGTGCCCCCCCCTGCGGGTGGGGCTTGGCGCTTGTCTTGTTTCCTGGTTGCCTTGGGGGCGTGCCTCGCGGCGTGTGGGTCCGGGGCAGCTTGCCGTGCCGGCGTGGGGGGTGGGCGCGCTGGGGGGTGCCGGTGTCTGCGCTGGGGTTGGGTCGGGGTTGCTTGGCGCTCCGGGGTGGTGCTCTTTGCTGGGGGGCAGCTCTAGCTGTTCCGGGGGTTGAGGTTGGTATCGGCCACTTGGTAGGTCTGTCCTGCTATTTGCGGGCTGGCGGGTGGGTGGGTTCTGCGCCTTTGGCTGGGGGCTGCTGCTCCGCATCGGTTGTGTGCCGTTGGGGTCCCTCTCTCCTGTGGTGGCGGCCGCCGATTGCTCTTGCGCCGGGGGGGCATTGCCCCGTGGCTTGCGCTGTCCGGTGGGGGGCGGGACCTGGGCAGCTGTCTTTGTGCCGTCTGGGGCTGCGCGGTCTTGCTGGGTTGTGGCCTGTTCTTGGGCTGGGGGGTGGGGGGTGCCCCCCACGGAGGTCTGGCCCGGGGGCTCGCCCTTGGGGATTCCCTGTCCTGCGGTGGTGCCCTTTGGGTCCGGCGGGCCGGTCCTGGCGTGGGTCTGCCGGGGCGGGTGGTACGGGCCGCGCCCTGCCATACCTGCGGGTGGGCCCCGGGTGGCCCCAGCTTGGGCGGCGCCCTGTGAGCCGGTGTGGCTGGGCCCTTTGGTGGGGGGAGGGGGGGCGTCAAAGAAAGGTGATCTGGCACGCTCTGGGGGTGCTTGCTCGGTGCGCCTGGGGGCCAGCGGGGCGGCTTGCAGCATCCCCTTGGTGTCCTCGGCAACTATGGGCGTGGTTGTCATCCCTGGGGGTGCTGCTCTCGGTGCTGCTTCCGTTCCGGGTCCTTCTGGCCTGGGGTCCGGACCCTGCTGGCTCTGGGCCCACCGGCGGGCACCCGCCGGCTGCCCATTCCACGCGGCTCTGGCCATCTGCTGGGAGGGGGCCTTGGCTCCTCTGCTGGGGTCTCGGGTGGGGAGCTCTCTGGGCCCTTCCCTCGGGGGGTTGGGTGCTTGGGTGGGTGGGTGGGTGGGGGGGGGCTGGATGCTGGCGGGGGGCCTTGGGGTTGGGGGTTGGGGTCAGTGGGTGGATGCGCTGGGTGCTTGGCTGCTTGGGGCTTCCTCGGATGTGTGTGTGTGGGGGGCGGTGGCTGCCTCTCGGCCTGGGATCTTGGGGGCATCTGGGGGGTTGCTCGGCCGCGGGGGGGTTGCCTGGGGCTCCCTGGCCTCTGCTCTTTCTGCTGGCCTGGCTGCATCTGTGGGCCCAGGGCAGTTCCTGGACTTGCAGAACCAGAAGGAGTCACAGTATGTCAGTGGAAGAGCAGGTCCTCATTGCTTTGCGTTTCTACATGCCAAATACTATTGGGGTTATTGATTGCACTCATGTGTGTATACAAGCCCCCCATGAGAGAGAGTGGGAGTACATCAACAGGAAGGGAAGGCACATCATAAACATACAACTTGTGGGTGATGCTGAACTCCTCATCACAAAATGTGTTGTGAAGTGGCCTGGGTCTGTCCACGACGCACGTATCCTATACAGAAAGCTCCAGACCAACCGACCAGATGGCATAATATTAGGGGACAGTGCCTATCTGCTCCTACCATGGCTGATGACCCCTTTTTCTGCACCAAACACACCTGAGGCACGCTTCAACACTGCTCATTCCAAAACAAGGTGTGCCATTGAGCGTCTAAATGGAGTTCTGAAGAGGCGCTTTGCGTGCCTCAACTACTTGCGAGTGGAACCCCAAGGAGTGTGCAACATAATACTTGCTTGTATTGTCCTGCACAATATTGCTACAAAGCAGAATGTCCCTCTCTGTGATGAGGTTAATGATGCACCTGCTGAGCCAGCTGAAAACGAAGACATACCTCCGACTTTTTCTCAGAATGAGAGAGTGACTGGTCATGCAGTAAGGGATGCCATTGTCAGAAACTATTTTTGAACAATGATTTTTGGATGTGTCTGTAAATATTAAGTTTCCAATTAGAATTAGAATTGAATACTCTTGTTTGATTTTGACAGCTATTGAGTGGATTATTTTATTTCTACATTACTGGTCTGTGATGCAAAGTAGTATAAAATGTCAACTATATGGTTTGAAAACTAGGTTAAAAAATATCAATACATAAATGTATATTTATTACACGACGAATGTTATTTATTTGACCAGTTTAAATTTAATTAAAATTGCATTTTGTCCTGAAATCCCCCCTGAATCCTCCCAACTGCTGGGATCAGAATAATCCTGTTTTTTTGGATCAAAGTTATCCCGATCCTACTAAAAGGTTTTGAACAACCCAAACTAAGGGTTTTATCCAGATCAAAACCAAGACTGGACTACGTGAACTAATCCGATCTCAGAATCCATTTTTGGTTTTGATGAACCCATTTTCAAGATTTAAACCAATCCATTATCCAAAATCCGATCGGATTACCTTTGAACAACTGGGCCCAGGTGACTTGGCTTTGTGGGACACAGCACAGTACCGATTCCAGCTGAGATAAATGGTGCGTTTAGACACGACATAAATCAAATAAACAATTGTCTTTGCTCACTTTTATGAACAATTACAACGACATATTACCTTACGCAAACATTCAAATACACATTTATTCACTTACATAGGGGTCTCTCCGGGCAGTGTCGGCCCGGCAGGCAGTGGGGGTGCCTCTTCCCTATGGGTGTGGCTTGGTCCTTGTCTCGTCTCCTGGTCGCCTTGGGGACTGGGCGCGCTGGCATCTGTAGCAGGGTTGGGGCGGGGTTGCTTGGTGCTTCGAGATGCTGCTGTTTGCTGGGGGGCGGTGCTAGCTGTTCCGGTGGTTGCGGTTGCTGTCGGCTGCCTGGTAGGTCTGTCCTGCTATCTGCGGATCGGTGGGTGGGTCCGGGGCGCCCTTAGTTGGGGACTGCTGTTCCGTACTGGGTGGGTGCCATTGGAGTGCCTCCTTCCTGCGGTGGCGGCCACCAGTCACTCGCGTGCCAGTGGGTGGCATTGCCTTACGGCTTGCACTGTCCGGTGGGCGGTGGGGCCTGAGCTACTGTCCTTGTATATCAGTGGGTTTTTTTTAATCGCACCTCAACACACCACATTCAAGTGGTGAGACTCAGCATGTCCGGGAGGAGGAGGAAGTTGCGTGTGTGGAGAATGACGGGGAGAGACTGGTCTCAATGTTGTTTTTGTAGTTTTATAGAAGGAAACCAGCAATGAGGTGTCCCTAAAGCAAAAAATAAAAAAATAAAATAGCTTCAAAGTCATTGACAAGTTTTTTCAGAAAAAGCCGTTTCTCAGCTTTTTACTCACAAACTGACGTTATGTGTGAAACACCCATATTCAACTGCTGATTACAAAAGAACAAAACAAGCTAGATTTTTCATAGTCATTGTACAAAATATTCTGTGGGTCTTCAAAAATAGTGAAAATGCTCTAAAATTGCTGTCAGTGAGGGGGGTTTGTTATCAAAGTGGCTGGCAGTCAATGAGTTAATGAGTTTCCCAGTTGTGAGCCAAATAACTAACAAGCAACATAGCTTAAATAAACCTTGGTTTACTTCATGCTTCTTAAAATCCTCAATGAAGAAAAACAGTTTATACAAAAAGTTTATTAAAAATCCAAATCCACAGAACGCTAACATTTAAAAAACATATAGAAACAAATGTACTTATTTACTATGTAAAGCAAAAAAGAAATACTACTCTAATAAACAAAGAATCAGCTACCAATATCAAAAATACATGGAATATCATAAAGGAATTACTAAACAACAAAAAAGTGCACAATAAATTCCCATCTCAATTTACGGATGGCAAATCTACACTCACCAATCCCGCTGACATAGCAAATTAGTTTAATAAATTATTTGTAAACATTGGGAGAGCCCTTGCATTAAAAACCCCTTCAACAGAAAACTGCCCTGCAAACAATATTGCAGGTGATTTCACTGCCCTGTCCAGCTTTGAACCTTCCACAGTAAATGAAGAATCTTAATACAGCAGCAGGTCATGATGAAATTAAGTCTAAGCTGATAAAGGAGGTAGTTAACCACATTAATAAACCTCTCACACATGTCCTTGCTATATCTCTAAAAAGTGAAATAGATCCTAGTGAACCTAAAGTAGCAAAGCTAATACCAGTCTCTCAGGGAGCTCAACTGTGTGGACACTTTTAAAAAACTGCTGAAGAAAAGCTTTTAGTTACTGGATTTAAATTTTTATTTGTCCTTTAATGTTGCTGTTCTTATGACATTTATGCACTCTTGTTTTATTATTCTATTGTGTTGCACTTGTACTTTTACCACAACTCTGTACAGCACTTTGTGATTTTATCTGCAAAAAGCGCTTTATAAATAAACTACTTACTTACTTACTTACTTTAAAGAAGGTGAACCGAGTGTGTTCAACAACTATAAGCCCATTTCAATTCTTCCATTCTTCTCAAAAGTCTTGGAAAAATGAGTACATATTAGAGTTATGAAACACCTCAATGATGATAATATTTTGCATGATCATCAATATGGTTTTCGCAAAAAAACCCAAAAGAAAACAACATATAGAACATTTCTTCTGCACTTGATCAAAATAAATTTACTATTGGTATTTTCCTTGATCTCTCCAAAGCATTTGACACGGTGGACCATCAAATTCTTCCGTTAAAACTCCGACGGTATGGATTGAAGGACGACTCTCAGTGCTGGTTTTATTAGATCTTTGTGCAGCATTTGACACTATAGATCACTATATTCTACTAGAGAGATTAGAGGAATTACTTGGAATCACAGGGACTGCCCTAAACTGGTTTAAGTCCTACCTATCTGATAGGTACCAGTTTGTACACGTGAATAATAAGTCTTCTGTGGACACTAAAGTAAGCTACGGGGTTCCTCAGGGCTCTGTGCTAGGTCCAATCCTCTTCTGTATCTATATGATCCCCCTTGGTAATGTTATGAGAAAATACTCTGTTAACTTTCACTGCTATGCTGATGATACCCAACTGTATGTATCAATGAAGCCAGGTGAGACAAATCAGCTATCTAAACTTGAGGTCTGTCTAAAGGACATTAGGGCCTGGATGGACCAAAATGTTCTTCTTCTTAACTCAGACAAGACTGAGGTCATTGTACTGGGCCCACGACACCTTAGAGAAACCTATGCTAGCCTAACTGCCCTAGATGGCATTACTCTGGCACGAAGCACAACTGTTAGAAACTTTGGGGTTCTATTTGATCAGGACTTATCCTTCAACTCTCACATAAAACAAACTTCAAGAACTGCCTTCTTTCATCTCCGTAACATTGCTAAAATCAGATCTATCCTGTCTCAGGGCGACGCCGAAAAACTAGTCCATGCTTTTGTTACCTCTAGACTGGATTATTGTAATTCTCTTTTAGCAGGCTGCCAGAGCAAGTCGCTTAAGACACTTCAGCTGGTTCAAAATGCTGCAGCACGTGTACTGACTAAAACTAGGAGAAGAGATCACATTACTCCTATATTAGCCTCTCTGCATTGGCTTCCCATAAAATATAGAATAGAATTCAAGATTCTTCTTCTCACTTATAAAGCCCTAAATGGACAGGTACCAGTCTATCTCAAGGAGCTTGTAGTGCCATACAATCCCCCCAGAACACTACGCTCTCAAAATGCTGGCCTACTCGTTGTTCCATTTGTCTCTAGAAGTAGTATAGGAGGAAGAGCTTTCAGTTATCAGGCCCCACTTCTCTGGAACCATCTACCAACCACGGTTCGGGGGGCAGACACCCTCTCTACCTTTAAGGTTAGGCTCAAAACATTCCTCTTTGGTAAAGCTTTTAGTTAGGAACCAGCTCATAGCTCATAGTTAAGATGCAATAGGCATAGACTGCCGGTGGGGGGGTCTGGCATGCTCGGTTGGAGAGAGGTTGGAGAGGGTGTTAAGAGAGAGGTCATTTAGGTTAGAGAGGGACCGGAGAGGGTCCCATTCCTCACTCTAACACTCCCTCTATGTCTGCTTCTTCCCTTGTGTGTTTGCTCCTGTACTCCTTCTGGCTTTTGTCTTGCAGGTCCGTGGGATCCTCAGTGTGGAGTTACAGAGTCTCAACAACTCTGTCTCCACCCTTTCCTCTGCACACACCCAACACAGCATAACGTGGATGGCTGTTCATCATAGGAATGGGATCCACACAAGGTTCCTGCTGCTTAACAGAAGGTTTTCCTTGCCGCCATGATGAATTCATGTTGGGTGTGGGATAAACATGTATGTGCATATACGTATATATGCATATGTGTGTATCCATAAAATGAAGAGTCCGTCCTTAAGACTGCTCTACTGTAAAGTGTCTTGAGATACCATTGGTTATGATTTGGCGCTATACAAATAAAAGATTGATTGAGTGATTCTAAAATGCTGTGCTCGGATGGTTCAGTGATTACCTGAACAACAGAGAACAATATGTATGTATTAATGGCCAGACTTCTACAAAAACAAGACTAAACTTGGTCGATTCTGGGGCTGCTTCTGTTTTTAAACTTTATTAATGATTATTCAGTTATGGTGAAGTCTGAGTCTTGCCTTCCTATATTATTTGCAGATCAGACAAATATTCTCATATCTCACACTGACTTTAAAGGTTTAGTCAGGAATGTCAATAATACCTTGGATTATACCTCAAAATGGTTCCAGATAAACAAGCTTTCCTTGAACAAATCCAGTTATATACATTTTAAAAACAAAACGTTCCCTATACAGCACTCAAAAATATGAATTAATAGCATGGAAATCAATAGAATCTCTAGGACTAAATTTATTGGTGTAATAGTCAATGAGAACGTGTCCTGGAAAAAATTATATTGATGATGTGTGCAAAAAAAAATAATGAAATCTCATGGCATTAGTAGAAGAATTTTTTACTTAGTTAGTCTACCCTGTCTTATAACTCTATTATAGCCTAATTCTTGCTCCAGCCAAGTCATTGTCATTGTGTCCTTGGGCAAGGCACTTCACCCACATTGGGGCATAAATGTAGTGTGTGAGTGAGTATTGGTGGTGGTCGCAGGGGCTGATGGCGCACTATGGCAGCCTCGCTTCTGTCAGTCTGCCCCAGGGCAGCTGTGGCTACTATAGTAGCTTACCACCACTAAGTGTATAATGAAGGAATAATGCATATCAATGTAAAGCAATTTTAGTGTCTATGAAAAAGTGCTATATAAAAATACATTTCTAACTTAAACATCCAAATGCCATCTGCACCCTTATTGTTGTGATACACACGGTGTGTATAATGTTTTAGACCCAGACGCACAACACAGAGACAGAGTTAACAGTGAACAAGTGATTTATTTTACAGGTGAGGTGAATGTGCAGAGTCTTTCCTTCTTCAGTGAAGCGGTGAGGTGAGTGGAGATCCCAGTCACAATCCTGAAGTCCCAAAACCACCAGGGTAGATAATAATCGGGCACTGAGTGGAGGTAGAGTTTGGTCTTTATGCACTGGAGGTTGATGAGCTTGTAACCCTCTTTTCTTGTTCACCCCTCCAGTCCTTCTGGCGTTGAGTAAAAACGGGCTACAATAGTCTTAACTCCAGAGTTCTCTTTATTTCCTCCACTCGGGTACACACCAACACGGCGATACAGCTCAGCATAAAGTCACTTCCCCTACTTTACCTCGCGGTTCCCTTTTTCCTGAGTTACTCTTTAACCTGTCCCCCTGAAACTGGGGTAAGTAGGAACCATAGTCTACAGCACGCATCAAATAGTGAACTCGTAAATAGTGCACATATAAACATAATAACATAAAATAACAGTCACAGCCTTCCCCTGCTACAAGTAGAAATGTCCTCATTCCAAACAAATATAAAAAAAAAACACACAATGGAAACCCATACCTGCTGAGTGCATAAAATATAATGAACAAACATTTGAATGAAGCAGCTTAAACACATGCTTAGTAATACCCTCATTTGAAAATGCAAAACAAGAAGTAATTGCAAATACAATACAACAAAAGCATATAACCCAAACAAGTCACATGTCGGGGCCAACATGAAACGGCCATTTTTTTTCTTTAAACTCCCTTTTATGTTACATAATCTTGGTATTTTTGTGGAAGCCTCTCGGGGCGCCCACAATGAGATGTGACCTGCGGAGGCTGCTCCGCAGGACCAACCATTGAGGAGGAGAAGGAAAGAGATTGGCTGAGGGGACGTGGAGGCATGGTAGCACAGTCCCGAGAAGCTGCACCAGAAGGGGTAGGAAGAGTCTCCCTCCCAGGCACATGAGGAGGGGTCGGAGGCCGAAAAGGCAAAGCCCCTGACAAAGCAGTGAGAGACGGGCCCGAAGTCAATGATGCCCCTGCATCAGCCACAACTGACGGTGCTTGGCCCACGTCAATGGTGGGTGGCAAAGTCCCTTTGTAAGCCTTCAGTCTATTATGATGAACAGTCCATGTCCGTGAATGAGCATTTCGTGGCCCTGTGATTTCATACGTAATGCCAGGGTGACCGTCCCTGCACAGCCGACGCACAACCACATATGGCCCCTTCTATCTAGGAGCAAGTTTGTTCATCCGTTGTGCAGGATCATCCAGAAGAACAAGGTCCCCTGGCTGGTGGGGATGAAACACAACCTTCTTGTCATAATGAGTCTTTTGGTGTAGTTTGGATGCCATTGATGTTTGAGCTGCATCCCTGAAAGCACGTGATAAACGTGTTGAAAGGTCCTGTGCATACGCTGCAGGCGTACCTGGTGTGGGAGAGGTCACTGAGGGGCTGCAGTTCAACATTACATCCAGCGGCAGGTTTGGTTCTCTCCCATGTACGAGGAAGAAAGGTGAAAATCCAGTACTGGAATGAACACTTGAATTGTAAGCCATCTCGAACTGTGGCAGATACCGATCCCACTCACCACCATTTTGTACAATGTATTTGGCAAGTTGATCTTTCAATGTCCTGTTTAGTCTCTCAACCATACCATCTGACTGAGCATGATATGGGGATGTGCGTGTTTTATAAATTCCAAGCAAGCTGCAAAGATGTTTGATGAGGTCTGATTCAAACTGGCGACCTTGATCCGTGTGAATGGACTCCGGCAAGCCATGTTGTCGGATATAATCCTCAAACAGTCGCACTGCTACTGTAGTTGCACGCTGATCCTTTAGAGGGTAGAGATTTACATAGCGGGTAAAATAGTCCATCACCACAAGAGCATATTTGTTGCCATTTTGAGTTATTGGCAGCTCTGTGATGTCCGCAGCAACTTTCTGAAACGGCCTCTCTGCCTGGATTGACTGCAGAGGAGCACGTTCATGAGGAATCGGTGACAAACACTCACTACAAAACCGTGTGATATCTTTCATCATGTAGGGCCAATAACAAATGCGTCGGGCTCTTTGCAGTGTGCGCTCAGCACTCAAATGACCACTGAAAGGATTTCCATGTAATGCAGACAAAGCTACAGTGATAAGACTTTTAGGTAAAACAACTTGAAAGATCGACGTTGTGTGTGAGTGTTGTTTTGCTTTTCTGCAGAGAAGGCCATAGCGAATAGTCAACTTAGGGTATTCATGTCAGAATTTTCTCAGTGTGGGAGAAGAATGTTTAAGGCGACCTATTGGTGGCCTCTGAGAACCGTCTTCCAACCATGCAATAACTGTGCTGAGACATTCATCCTGTTTTTGTTTTACACCCAGTTCATCCAACTGAACTGACAGTGTGTGGCTGAGCTCAGGAACACTGTCATCAACATTTTCATCACCCTGGCTGTCCGTAGGAGTGACGGAAGCAATGACACATTGAACTGCTTGGTTGTGAGTGTCAACATTGGGACGCCGAGACATGGCATCTGCGTTAGCATGTTGTTTACCTTCCCTGTGCAGCAGTTTGTAATCTTAAACATCCAGCTCCAGAATCCAACGACTGCGCCGGCCTGTAGGATCATTATCTACTGGGGCCTTCCTCAAGTTGAGCAGGGGCTTATGATCTGTGATCACAGTAAATGGGCAACCTGAAAGAAAGTGTTTAAAATGTCTTACTGACCACACAACAGCCCAGAGCTCTCGGTCGAAGGTGGACCACTTCCTTTCAGGCGGCCTGAGTGTTTGGCTGGCATATGCAACAACACGCTCCTTGTTGTCTTGACGTTGAGCCAGCACAGAGCCAATGCTCTCCTGCGAAGCATCAGTGTACAACAGAAAGGGCTGTGTGAGGATGGGATGAGCCACAATCGGTGGGTGAGTCAAAGCATGTTTAAGTGACTGAAAAGCATCTTCACATTAAATTGTCCACTTGAACACTGCTCCCTTCTGTGTAAGTGCATGCAATGGCGCAGCGATGATTGAAAAGTTCCTGACAAACCGGCGGTAATATGAGCACAGTCCCACAAATGACCTCACCTCTGTTGTTGTTCTGGGTGTAGGCCATCCACAAACTTTTCCAAGATTCTTTTCATCAGGCTGGAGTCCATTGTTGGAAACGACATGTCCAAGAAAAGTCACCTGTCTCTGTGCAAGCTGACATTTACTGGGTTTTAACTTGAGGCCAGCTGAGCGAAACCTGCTGAACACATCTTCCAGGCTCTTAATGTGATCTGAAAAAGAGCGGTTGAAAACCAAAACATCATCCAAATAAATCAAACACTCCTTCCAGTGTAGTCCATGAAGCACCAGCTCCATCAACCTTTGGAACGTTGGTGGGGCATTAGTTAAACCCATAGGCATGACTTTAAACTGGTAAAGAGCACTGCCTGTGCTAAATGCAGTTTTCTCCCTGTCACATGGGTTAAGTTCAACCTGCCAATATCCACTGGATAAGTCCATTGTGCTGAACCAGCATGCACCAGATAAGCTGTCAAGGGCATCTGCAGGGTGAGGCAGGGGGTATGAGTCTTTGATGGTGGCCGCATTCAGTTTTCGATAATCAATACAGAACCGGTAGCTGCCATCTTTTTTTCTCACAAGGACAACAGGTGAGGAGCAAGGGCTGCAACTGTCTTCGATTACATCTTGTGAGAGGAGCTGCTGAACCTGCCTGTCTATCTCTGCTCTTACACTGGGAGATGTTCTGTATGCTCTCTGTCTGATAGGTGGAGTATCTGAGGTATTTATACTGTGCCTGACTATGTCAGTTCGTCCGTAGTCTTGGTCATGAGCACTGAAAACAATAGAATATGCTAGCAGCAAAGCCTCTAGCTTTGTCCGCTGTTCACTGGAAAGTACAGAGTGGTCAATGTCAACATTAGGTAACAACTGTCGTGAGGGGGGGTCAGCTACCATACCAACTGTGGCCGTGTCTGCTATATGATAGTCATCATCTTTGTCTCCCCCTAGAGGACGGAAGTCTCCCAGCTTAGTGTCACTTGGAACTTGGATGTCGGCAGTACTTGGGTTCAGCACTCTAACATAAATAAGTCCAGCCTGTACAGGAGCTATTGTACGTGCTGCCAAAAGACCGAGAAAAGCTGGTGGCCCTGGTTCTAAAATACCTGTGTAGTCAGTCTGGGGATCCGGAACACCAGTAGTAGGCTGTACTTTAGCTAAAACATTCATGTGTGACATAGCAGGAACTATAACAGGAGATAAGGTGACAGCATCACAGCATGAAGGGGCAATTCCAGCAGCACAAAGGAGAGGAACAGAAGCATTAGTACCAACCTTGAAAGTATTATCCCTCAAATTTAAAACTGTGCGATGTGCAAGTAGAAAGTCCCAACCTATTATCACTGGTTCTGTAACATTCCTGACTACATACACAGTGTGGGTGGCAACCTCGCTACCTATCCTGATGGTAATAGGAAGTGTCCCTAAAATGTCCAAATAGCCACCAGTCTGTAACCCTCTTTTCTTGTTCACCCCTCCAGTCTCTTTGGGGGCGTGGGTTCGAATCCCACCGCTGCCACCAGTCTGTAACCCTCTTTTCTTGTTCACCCCTCCAGTCCTTCTGGCGCTGAGTAAAAACGGGCTACAATAGTCTTAACTCCAGAGTTCTCTTTATTTCCTCCACTCGGGTACACACCAACACAACGATACAGCTCAGCATAAAGTCACTTCCCCTACTTTACCTCGCGGTCCCCTTTTTCCTGAGTTACTCTTTAACCTGTCCCCCTGAAACTGGGGTAAGTAGGAACCATAGTCTACAGCACGCATCAAATAGTGAACTCGTAAATAGTGCACATATAAACATAATAACATAAAATAACAGTCACAAGCTGATGAGGAAAACCTGGCTGCCACACCTGCCGCTAATTACAAGAAACCCACAGAGGAGGACACACCGGAGGAGCAGACAAAAACAAACACACGCAAGTGGGAGGGCACTGCACAGAACTAACCATCACACTTATTTGAGAAATACAAAATCTTGTCAATCTTTTCCATGAACACACATCAAACATTTGTTTATGTTCAAATTCATTCATCACAAACAAGACATTTCAAATAACTTCCTAAATTATTTTCGGTTTTTAGCAGACATCCACTTTTATTCATTAATAAGTCAGATGAACTTTCATTTACCATGTTGTTGTACATCTAATCATAAATGCTTTATAAAATTTTGCGGTCCTTTAATATGGAACTCTCTTGACAAATCCTTAATAAATCATTCAACATACAAGACATTTAGGGTGAACCTAATTCAGTATTTTTTGTCTAAGCAATAACATATAAATAATAAATACTGTAAAATTAGGTCACTCTCTTGTTTCCATTGCAATACAGCTTTAATCTGTTGTGTCTTTTTCTTTTGTTTTTAAAATATTTGTTGTTTCTTTTTAAGAAAATGTTATAAATTGTGTTTTTGAGGGGAGGATATTTTATAAGCTATTAGGCTTCATTCTGCTCCTGCACAATTCTTTCTTTCTTATCTTGACATCATGTTTCCTCATATGAGTGCAAATAATAATAATATCAATAAAAAAAACACCTGACACACACTAACACATAGGTAATGTTTTCTGTCCTTTAATCTCATTCAAAGGAATCCATCCAAAACTAAAGGAGAGTGTGCAAACTAAGAATGTGCAATATATCGTTTTTCACGATATATTGTCAAAAATATTCTCACCAGTAAGAATATGTAATCCCACAATAGAAACGATAATGTCCCATGTCACAGGCCATTTGTCCCTCAATTTAATCAACAATGCCCCTAAAAACCTTGTTCCAGGCCAAAATTACCCCCAAGTGTTTAGTCAACGGAGCCTCCATGGTGTGCACTACTGCTGCTCTCGCCCTCCAGCATTAGCAGGAATTACTTGGAATCACAGGGACTGCCCTAAACTGGTTTAAGTCCTACCTATCTGATAGGTACCAGTTTGTACACGTGAATAATAAGTCTTCTGTGGACACTAAAGTAAGCTACGGGGTTCCTCAGGGCTCTGTGCTAGGTCCAATCCTCTTCTGTATCTATATGATCCCCCTTGGTAATGTTATGAGAAAATACTCTGTTAACTTTCACTGCTATGCTGATGATACCCAACTGTATGTATCAATGAAGCCAGGTGAGACAAATCAGCTATCTAAACTTGAGGTCTGTCTAAAGGACATTAGGGCCTGGATGGACCAAAATGTTCTTCTTCTTAACTCAGACAAGACTGAGGTCATTGTACTGGGCCCACGACACCTTAGAGAAACCTATGCTAGCCTAACTGCCCTAGATGGCATTACTCTGGCACGAAGCACAACTGTTAGAAACTTTGGGGTTCTATTTGATCAGGACTTATCCTTCAACTCTCACATAAAACAAACTTCAAGAACTGCCTTCTTTCATCTCCGTAACATTGCTAAAATCAGATCTATCCTGTCTCAGGGCGACGCCGAAAAACTAGTCCATGCTTTTGTTACCTCTAGACTGGATTATTGTAATTCTCTTTTAGCAGGCTGCCAGAGCAAGTCGCTTAAGACACTTCAGCTGGTTCAAAATGCTGCAGCACGTGTACTGACTAAAACTAGGAGAAGAGATCACATTACTCCTATATTAGCCTCTCTGCATTGGCTTCCCATAAAATATAGAATAGAATTCAAGATTCTTCTTCTCACTTATAAAGCCCTAAATGGACAGGTACCAGTCTATCTCAAGGAGCTTGTAGTGCCATACAATCCCCCCAGAACACTACGCTCTCAAAATGCTGGCCTACTCGTTGTTCCATTTGTCTCTAGAAGTAGTATAGGAGGAAGAGCTTTCAGTTATCAGGCCCCACTTCTCTGGAACCATCTACCAACCACGGTTCGGGGGGCAGACACCCTCTCTACCTTTAAGGTTAGGCTCAAAACATTCCTCTTTGGTAAAGCTTTTAGTTAGGAACCAGCTCATAGCTCATAGTTAAGATGCAATAGGCATAGACTGCCGGTGGGGGGGTCTGGCATGCTCGGTTGGAGAGAGGTTGGAGAGGGTGTTAAGAGAGAGGTCATTTAGGTTAGAGAGGGACCGGAGAGGGTCCCATTCCTCACTCTAACACTCCCTCTATGTCTGCTTCTTCCCGTGTGTGTTTGCTCCTGTACTCCTTCTGGCTTTTGTCTTGCAGGTCCGTGGGATCCTCAGTGTGGAGTTACAGAGTCTCAACAACTCTGTCTCCACCCTTTCCTCTGCACACACCCAACACAGCATAACGTGGATGGCTGTTCATCATAGGAATGGGATCCACACAAGGTTCCTGCTGCTTAACAGAAGGTTTTCCTTGCCGCCATGATGAATTCATGTTGGGTGTGGGATAAACATGTATGTGCATATACGTATATATGCATATGTGTGTATCCATAAAATGAAGAGTCCGTCCTTAAGACTGCTCTACTGTAAAGTGTCTTGAGATACCATTGGTTATGATTTGGCGCTATACAAATAAAAGATTGATTGAGTGATTCTAAAATGCTGTGCTCGGATGGTTCAGTGATTACCTGAACAACAGAGAACAATATGTATGTATTAATGGCCAGACTTCTACAAAAACAAGACTAAACTTGGTCGATTCTGGGGCTGCTTCTGTTTTTAAACTTTATTAATGATTATTCAGTTATGGTGAAGTCTGAGTCTTGCCTTCCTATATTATTTGCAGATCAGACAAATATTCTCATATCTCACACTGACTTTAAAGGTTTAGTCAGGAATGTCAATAATACCTTGGATTATACCTCAAAATGGTTCCAGATAAACAAGCTTTCCTTGAACAAATCCAGTTATATACATTTTAAAAACAAAACGTTCCCTATACAGCACTCAAAAATATGAATTAATAGCATGGAAATCAATAGAATCTCTAGGACTAAATTTATTGGTGTAATAGTCAATGAGAACGTGTCCTGGAAAAAATTATATTGATGATGTGTGCAAAAAAAAATAATGAAATCTCATGGCATTAGTAGAAGAATTTTTTACTTAGTTAGTCTACCCTGTCTTATAACTCTATTATAGCCTAATTCTTGCTCCAGCCAAGTCATTGTCATTGTGTCCTTGGGCAAGGCACTTCACCCACATTGGGGCATAAATGTAGTGTGTGAGTGAGTATTGGTGGTGGTCGCAGGGGCTGATGGCGCACTATGGCAGCCTCGCTTCTGTCAGTCTGCCCCAGGGCAGCTGTGGCTACTATAGTAGCTTACCACCACTAAGTGTATAATGAAGGAATAATGCATATCAATGTAAAGCAATTTTAGTGTCTATGAAAAAGTGCTATATAAAAATACATTTCTAACTTAAACATCCAAATGCCATCTGCACCCTTATTGTTGTGATACACACGGTGTGTATAATGTTTTAGACCCAGACGCACAACACAGAGACAGAGTTAACAGTGAACAAGTGATTTATTTTACAGGTGAGGTGAATGTGCAGAGTCTTTCCTTCTTCAGTGAAGCGGTGAGGTGAGTGGAGATCCCAGTCACAATCCTGAAGTCCCAAAACCACCAGGGTAGATAATAATCGGGCACTGAGTGGAGGTAGAGTTTGGTCTTTATGCACTGGAGGTTGATGAGCTTGTAACCCTCTTTTCTTGTTCACCCCTCCAGTCCTTCTGGCGTTGAGTAAAAACGGGCTACAATAGTCTTAACTCCAGAGTTCTCTTTATTTCCTCCACTCGGGTACACACCAACACGGCGATACAGCTCAGCATAAAGTCACTTCCCCTACTTTACCTCGCGGTTCCCTTTTTCCTGAGTTACTCTTTAACCTGTCCCCCTGAAACTGGGGTAAGTAGGAACCATAGTCTACAGCACGCATCAAATAGTGAACTCGTAAATAGTGCACATATAAACATAATAACATAAAATAACAGTCACAGCCTTCCCCTGCTACAAGTAGAAATGTCCTCATTCCAAACAAATATAAAAAAAAAACACACAATGGAAACCCATACCTGCTGAGTGCATAAAATATAATGAACAAACATTTGAATGAAGCAGCTTAAACACATGCTTAGTAATACCCTCATTTGAAAATGCAAAACAAGAAGTAATTGCAAATACAATACAACAAAAGCATATAACCCAAACAAGTCACATGTCGGGGCCAACATGAAACGGCCATTTTTTTTCTTTAAACTCCCTTTTATGTTACATAATCTTGGTATTTTTGTGGAAGCCTCTCGGGGCGCCCACAATGAGATGTGACCTGCGGAGGCTGCTCCGCAGGACCAACCATTGAGGAGGAGAAGGAAAGAGATTGGCTGAGGGGACGTGGAGGCATGGTAGCACAGTCCCGAGAAGCTGCACCAGAAGGGGTAGGAAGAGTCTCCCTCCCAGGCACATGAGGAGGGGTCGGAGGCCGAAAAGGCAAAGCCCCTGACAAAGCAGTGAGAGACGGGCCCGAAGTCAATGATGCCCCTGCATCAGCCACAACTGACGGTGCTTGGCCCACGTCAATGGTGGGTGGCAAAGTCCCTTTGTAAGCCTTCAGTCTATTATGATGAACAGTCCATGTCCGTGAATGAGCATTTCGTGGCCCTGTGATTTCATACGTAATGCCAGGGTGACCGTCCCTGCACAGCCGACGCACAACCACATATGGCCCCTTCTATCTAGGAGCAAGTTTGTTCATCCGTTGTGCAGGATCATCCAGAAGAACAAGGTCCCCTGGCTGGTGGGGATGAAACACAACCTTCTTGTCATAATGAGTCTTTTGGTGTAGTTTGGATGCCATTGATGTTTGAGCTGCATCCCTGAAAGCACGTGATAAACGTGTTGAAAGGTCCTGTGCATACGCTGCAGGCGTACCTGGTGTGGGAGAGGTCACTGAGGGGCTGCAGTTCAACATTACATCCAGCGGCAGGTTTGGTTCTCTCCCATGTACGAGGAAGAAAGGTGAAAATCCAGTACTGGAATGAACACTTGAATTGTAAGCCATCTCGAACTGTGGCAGATACCGATCCCACTCACCACCATTTTGTACAATGTATTTGGCAAGTTGATCTTTCAATGTCCTGTTTAGTCTCTCAACCATACCATCTGACTGAGCATGATATGGGGATGTGCGTGTTTTATAAATTCCAAGCAAGCTGCAAAGATGTTTGATGAGGTCTGATTCAAACTGGCGACCTTGATCCGTGTGAATGGACTCCGGCAAGCCATGTTGTCGGATATAATCCTCAAACAGTCGCACTGCTACTGTAGTTGCACGCTGATCCTTTAGAGGGTAGAGATTTACATAGCGGGTAAAATAGTCCATCACCACAAGAGCATATTTGTTGCCATTTTGAGTTATTGGCAGCTCTGTGATGTCCGCAGCAACTTTCTGAAACGGCCTCTCTGCCTGGATTGACTGCAGAGGAGCACGTTCATGAGGAATCGGTGACAAACACTCACTACAAAACCGTGTGATATCTTTCATCATGTAGGGCCAATAACAAATGCGTCGGGCTCTTTGCAGTGTGCGCTCAGCACTCAAATGACCACTGAAAGGATTTCCATGTAATGCAGACAAAGCTACAGTGATAAGACTTTTAGGTAAAACAACTTGAAAGATCGACGTTGTGTGTGAGTGTTGTTTTGCTTTTCTGCAGAGAAGGCCATAGCGAATAGTCAACTTAGGGTATTCATGTCAGAATTTTCTCAGTGTGGGAGAAGAATGTTTAAGGCGACCTATTGGTGGCCTCTGAGAACCGTCTTCCAACCATGCAATAACTGTGCTGAGACATTCATCCTGTTTTTGTTTTACACCCAGTTCATCCAACTGAACTGACAGTGTGTGGCTGAGCTCAGGAACACTGTCATCAACATTTTCATCACCCTGGCTGTCCGTAGGAGTGACGGAAGCAATGACACATTGAACTGCTTGGTTGTGAGTGTCAACATTGGGACGCCGAGACATGGCATCTGCGTTAGCATGTTGTTTACCTTCCCTGTGCAGCAGTTTGTAATCTTAAACATCCAGCTCCAGAATCCAACGACTGCGCCGGCCTGTAGGATCATTATCTACTGGGGCCTTCCTCAAGTTGAGCAGGGGCTTATGATCTGTGATCACAGTAAATGGGCAACCTGAAAGAAAGTGTTTAAAATGTCTTACTGACCACACAACAGCCCAGAGCTCTCGGTCGAAGGTGGACCACTTCCTTTCAGGCGGCCTGAGTGTTTGGCTGGCATATGCAACAACACGCTCCTTGTTGTCTTGACGTTGAGCCAGCACAGAGCCAATGCTCTCCTGCGAAGCATCAGTGTACAACAGAAAGGGCTGTGTGAAGATGGGATGAGCCACAATCGGTGGGTGAGTCAAAGCATGTTTAAGTGACTGAAAAGCATCTTCACATTAAATTGTCCACTTGAACACTGCTCCCTTCTGTGTAAGTGCATGCAATGGCGCAGCGATGATTGAAAAGTTCCTGACAAACCGGCGGTAATATGAGCACAGTCCCACAAATGACCTCACCTCTGTTGTTGTTCTGGGTGTAGGCCATCCACAAACTTTTCCAAGATTCTTTTCATCAGGCTGGAGTCCATTGTTGGAAACGACATGTCCAAGAAAAGTCACCTGTCTCTGTGCAAGCTGACATTTACTGGGTTTTAACTTGAGGCCAGCTGAGCGAAACCTGCTGAACACATCTTCCAGGCTCTTAATGTGATCTGAAAAAGAGCGGTTGAAAACCAAAACATCATCCAAATAAATCAAACACTCCTTCCAGTGTAGTCCATGAAGCACCAGCTCCATCAACCTTTGGAACGTTGGTGGGGCATTAGTTAAACCCATAGGCATGACTTTAAACTGGTAAAGAGCACTGCCTGTGCTAAATGCAGTTTTCTCCCTGTCACATGGGTTAAGTTCAACCTGCCAATATCCACTGGATAAGTCCATTGTGCTGAACCAGCATGCACCAGATAAGCTGTCAAGGGCATCTGCAGGGTGAGGCAGGGGGTATGAGTCTTTGATGGTGGCCGCATTCAGTTTTCGATAATCAATACAGAACCGGTAGCTGCCATCTTTTTTTCTCACAAGGACAACAGGTGAGGAGCAAGGGCTGCAACTGTCTTCGATTACATCTTGTGAGAGGAGCTGCTGAACCTGCCTGTCTATCTCTGCTCTTACACTGGGAGATGTTCTGTATGCTCTCTGTCTGATAGGTGGAGTATCTGAGGTATTTATACTGTGCCTGACTATGTCAGTTCGTCCGTAGTCTTGGTCATGAGCACTGAAAACAATAGAATATGCTAGCAGCAAAGCCTCTAGCTTTGTCCGCTGTTCACTGGAAAGTACAGAGTGGTCAATGTCAACATTAGGTAACAACTGTCGTGAGGGGGGGTCAGCTACCATACCAACTGTGGCCGTGTCTGCTATATGATAGTCATCATCTTTGTCTCCCCCTAGAGGACGGAAGTCTCCCAGCTTAGTGTCACTTGGAACTTGGATGTCGGCAGTACTTGGGTTCAGCACTCTAACATAAATAAGTCCAGCCTGTACAGGAGCTATTGTACGTGCTGCCAAAAGACCGAGAAAAGCTGGTGGCCCTGGTTCTAAAATACCTGTGTAGTCAGTCTGGGGATCCGGAACACCAGTAGTAGGCTGTACTTTAGCTAAAACATTCATGTGTGACATAGCAGGAACTATAACAGGAGATAAGGTGACAGCATCACAGCATGAAGGGGCAATTCCAGCAGCACAAAGGAGAGGAACAGAAGCATTAGTACCAACCTTGAAAGTATTATCCCTCAAATTTAAAACTGTGCGATGTGCAAGTAGAAAGTCCCAACCTATTATCACTGGTTCTGTAACATTCCTGACTACATACACAGTGTGGGTGGCAACCTCGCTACCTATCCTGATGGTAATAGGAAGTGTCCCTAAAATGTCCAAATAGCCACCAGTCTGTAACCCTCTTTTCTTGTTCACCCCTCCAGTCTCTTTGGGGGCGTGGGTTCGAATCCCACCGCTGCCACCAGTCTGTAACCCTCTTTTCTTGTTCACCCCTCCAGTCCTTCTGGCGCTGAGTAAAAACGGGCTACAATAGTCTTAACTCCAGAGTTCTCTTTATTTCCTCCACTCGGGTACACACCAACACAACGATACAGCTCAGCATAAAGTCACTTCCCCTACTTTACCTCGCGGTCCCCTTTTTCCTGAGTTACTCTTTAACCTGTCCCCCTGAAACTGGGGTAAGTAGGAACCATAGTCTACAGCACGCATCAAATAGTGAACTCGTAAATAGTGCACATATAAACATAATAACATAAAATAACAGTCACAAGCTGATGAGGAAAACCTGGCTGCCACACCTGCCGCTAATTACAAGAAACCCACAGAGGAGGACACACCGGAGGAGCAGACAAAAACAAACACACGCAAGTGGGAGGGCACTGCACAGAACTAACCATCACACTTATTTGAGAAATACAAAATCTTGTCAATCTTTTCCATGAACACACATCAAACATTTGTTTATGTTCAAATTCATTCATCACAAACAAGACATTTCAAATAACTTCCTAAATTATTTTCGGTTTTTAGCAGACATCCACTTTTATTCATTAATAAGTCAGATGAACTTTCATTTACCATGTTGTTGTACATCTAATCATAAATGCTTTATAAAATTTTGCGGTCCTTTAATATGGAACTCTCTTGACAAATCCTTAATAAATCATTCAACATACAAGACATTTAGGGTGAACCTAATTCAGTATTTTTTGTCTAAGCAATAACATATAAATAATAAATACTGTAAAATTAGGTCACTCTCTTGTTTCCATTGCAATACAGCTTTAATCTGTTGTGTCTTTTTCTTTTGTTTTTAAAATATTTGTTGTTTCTTTTTAAGAAAATGTTATAAATTGTGTTTTTGAGGGGAGGATATTTTATAAGCTATTAGGCTTCATTCTGCTCCTGCACAATTCTTTCTTTCTTATCTTGACATCATGTTTCCTCATATGAGTGCAAATAATAATAATATCAATAAAAAAAACACCTGACACACACTAACACATAGGTAATGTTTTCTGTCCTTTAATCTCATTCAAAGGAATCCATCCAAAACTAAAGGAGAGTGTGCAAACTAAGAATGTGCAATATATCGTTTTTCACGATATATTGTCAAAAATATTCTCACCAGTAAGAATATGTAATCCCACAATAGAAACGATAATGTCCCATGTCACAGGCCATTTGTCCCTCAATTTAATCAACAATGCCCCTAAAAACCTTGTTCCAGGCCAAAATTACCCCCAAGTGTTTAGTCAACGGAGCCTCCATGGTGTGCACTACTGCTGCTCTCGCCCTCCAGCACACACACACACACACACACACACACACACACACACACACACACACACACACACACACACACACACACACACACACACACACACACACACACACACACACACACACACACACACACACACACACACACACACACACACACACACACACGACTACCTGAAGCTGCTGAGCTGTGATACATCATGAACCACTACTTGGTTAAAACCAGAAAACCATCAACAAAGTCAACCAATCCAAGTTCCTCCATCAGATCCACCCAAAGTTCTACAAACACGGGGACAGAGATGAACCTGGAGCAACGAATATGAACTGGAAACTCAACTAAAGCTAACTATGCTAAGCTAACTCACCGACACACTGAGCTAAGAGCTAACGCTAACCACTCCATATAAGGAACAAAGCAAGTAAAAAAACACGTCTTACTGTCATAAAACCACTGATTTGTTTATGATCAGATTTAATACTTTATGGAAGAATAAAAGATAAACATGTCACACGTTACTATTATTTAATGATATTTCACGTGTTCACAGACAAAGCTGGTCCCATTAGACTAATGTAACTATTAAGATTATTACACTAAATATACTGAATGATTAAATCATCAGCTTGATCTGGTTTAATTATAGGAAATCAGAGTTTTTTTATCAATCATAACTTTATGTAACTCATTATCATTATTAAACAAGATTCAGCAGCAGTGAAAACACTAATAAAGTTATTTGTGCTTTTTTTTAAGAAAATCATTTCATTTTAAGTGATGAAATAAATGAATGACATACAATAACACTAATAGAGTGACACACATGCACTAATATATTCTATAAAATATCAGCTCATGATGAGTCAGCAGTTATTGTAGCCTTTTTAAATGTGTCTAATGTTGATTTATTAACATTTATTTGTGTTTGTAAAGAACCTGTTTACACTAAGTTGGGAATTGTTTTATTTATGTATAGTTTTAATTTATTGTGATGTTTATCATTATCGTAATAAGTACCAGAAATGATCACATCCTGAAAACATCACTGTAGATCAGTCGTCTAGGCTCTATAGGGCCTCTGACAGAAATTACAGAATGAACTTCTTGAAATGGAAATAATAATATATGAAATATACTCTCACCTTTATGTTCTGAAAGAAAATCGGACAATTTCATAATAGTTTTAAATAACTGGTTGAATGTGTAGAAAGTGTTTGGAACAAATGACAAAAACCCCAAAAAGTCAGCAATCATAACTTGTCTTTAATAACAATATTCATAAAGCACAAATAAAGAATATATAAAACACATTTACTTACAACTTTGAATAACCAAACATTAGTGTTTAAGGGTTTCCATTAGAATTACAGATGATAGTTTTTACAGGTGTTACGGTGAAATTTACGGTTACCTCGTCTTTGACTTGAAAACACACTCTGTGGTGATAAATGATGAAGACCAGACAGCAGAGATGATGAAGTAATAAAAAATGATTTAATCTAAACTAAATAAAAAGGTACAAAACGGGATAGACAAAGCAGTGGTCTCCTTTGGCCAAAGGAGAGAGACGCGAGGAGCAGGAGAAGAAGAAGGGGCCAAAAGTTCCTTTTCACACACATTTATACCCCACTGTCCCACCTTCCCCCTTCCACAGACAACAAAAGAAGAGACCGGGGGGGGGGGGGGGGGGGGGTCAGTGAAAGTTAGATGTGTGTGTGGGTGTGTGTGTGTGTGTGTGTGTGTGTTGTGGATGTGTGAATGTGTGTGTGTGTGTGTTGTGGATGAGTGAGTGTGTGTGTGTGTGTGTTGTGGATGAGTGAGTGTGTGTGTATGTGTGTGTGGATGAGTGAGTGTGTGTGGATGTGTATATGATGTATGTGTGTGTGTATGTGTATATGATGTGTGTGTGTGTGTATGTGATGTCTGGGGAGAATTTGGACGTGCTCTGGCCTTCGAGATTAAACTGGGACCAACTGACATTCATTTAGAGAAGCTGTATCATGGGAGTATACATAATTAATCAATTTTGCCACCACACAGGTCATTGCTTGTCCATTATTTTCTATCAATTACCTTGATTAGTGATATAAAGTTCAATCATTAGCAGTGGATAAAGTTAATTTTGAACTTTACACCACATATTAATAAACAATGTAGATTTTATAGAGTCTCCTCCTTCTACTCCAAATGTTTTAATCTGGTTTATGGGTGATCTCTAGAGGCAGCAGTGGATACAACAGATGCAATAAAAGGAATCAGATATAAGAGCATTAAATATCACACATTAAACATAAGGTTGAAGGTTTCCAGATGTTTGAACAAAATTAAATTTCTAGAATAAATTCCTTGCATTTAACCCAGTCATTCTCAAATTGCTACATAACATGACATTTAGTCTCATTTTTTTCCTCTCTCTGTAATTGTCTCTGTTTTTCTTGCATCATTTTATTGGTGAAGCGACTGTTTACATTTATCAGTTTATCTACAGTGATGAGCAGCTCCTTCAGCTGGTAGGAGTTTCTCCTGTATTCTTCTTCTGCGTCGTCGTCGTTCTTCCAGTGTTTGGAATCAAAGACGTGACAGCGGTCACCACACTTTGTCACCAAATTCTTCAGCTTCTCATTCTGATCCACACACTGATGAATGGTTGTCCCTTCATCGAGATCGTCTCCATGAGTGAAGACAATCACAGAGTATTTTAGCACTTCTTCAGTGAAGTACTCAATGATTCTAGTGATGACCTCCTCCTCATATTCAGTGTACCTCTCCACTTTTAGCACAATGAGAAAAGCATGAGGACCAGGATCACACTCTGTGATAGACCTGATTATCTCAGACTTTAGATCCTCCTCAGACCCCTCTGTGTTCAATAAACCAGGAGTGTCGACCAGAGTCAGATGTTTGTTTATCACTTCTTTTGTTTCAGATTTACACGTAGAGAATGTACGAGAAACATTGAACACTTCCTCACCAAGCAAAGTGTTTCCCAGGCTGCTTTTCCCAGAGCCACATTTTCCTAACAAAACAATCCTCATTTCAGGTGAACCTGAAGAGTTTGGAAAAAACAAGAGATAAAATGTGTATTATTAATTCTTGAATTTACAATTTGAGTTCTGCAAAAACTGAATATGTATTTATCTTTCAGGTTGTTTTTGTCAACCTCAAAGATAAATACAATCTTCTTAATAAAATTATACATTTTATCTATAGCACATTTCATACAAACCAGTGCATTGCAAAGTGTTTTTACATTAAAAGACAAAACAGTTCAAACACAGAATCTTTAAGACATAAAGTTTTAAAATTCTAAAAACACAAAGTTTTTAAAAGACAATTTTACACACGAGCCTCAGCCAATCTCAGCCAAGAGAAAACTAAAAATATGAATGTTGTACACTTAGAAAACACATCTTTGTGAACCATTCACATAAACACTGGTAGTTTCTGTTGTCAGGACTTACTGTGTGGAGAATTGGAGGCCATCCTGTAGAAATATGGATGTTGAAGACTCGTCTCTTTGTCTTGATTTGTGTGATCAGGAAACCAAGCTTGTATTTTCTTGATCTGAGCTTCAGAAAGTTCCCACAGTGAACAGCACACTGATGTGTGTTTATCAAGAAAGGAAGTTCAAATGAAGCAGTCTGTGCTGGAGTCTGAACTAAATACTGAACTGAACGACACTCCCCTAAACAGGCGTGGCTGATGCTAGCTGGTGTTACATCAACCCTTTACCATCTGAGAACAGATTCCACCCACATGTTTATGAGAAACCAAGACTTCCATCAAACCTGTTTCTGGAGCAGGTTGAAATATAATGGAGAGCATAATGAGACGCACTGACAGCACACTGTATTAGACTACATTTAACAAACAAATGTTGGATGTATTTTACAGTCTAATACTTCATGTGTTTCTATAGTATTACTGTTAAATTACTGCAGTGGGTACAGGAAGCTCACATACACAGATATCAGACAGGTCTTAATGAGTCATAGGGAAAGGTTTTATTTTATTTCTTTTTGCTGTAGTGAGTGTTGGACTGTACCAGTGTCACCTGTCAGTAGAACTGGTGGCTTCATTAATCAGTCCCTTCAAAAAATTGCTATTAATGTAAATTCAGCAAATCTTTGGAACATTTCTGATATTTTCACCAACATGACTAAGCTTTCATTCTTCTTCTTCTTGGTACATCATCATGTGACGCTCTCATTTACCAATAAATATTAAACAATAACCAATACTAAACATTGAGCAGGTTGGTTTTCTGATGTGTTGCAAGAAAATGGAGTCAAATGAGTTTTGATACTGTGATGATGTGACACTTGTCTTCATCCAAACATGCTCTATGAATATCAGAGACTTGATTACAATCCCAACAAGTGACCATGACTGAAGCAGTGGTATTCAGATTCAACAGTCAACACATTTGTTTGTCCAATTAATAACGCCACAGTAGCAATGAAAAAGAACAACAGCAGCAGCAATGACAACAATAAAGGTTGACACATACAAGACAACAGTCACATAAAAAATATTTTTGAAGTTTTAAGCCTCAACAATCATAAAAGTTGGGTGAGTAATCCTGGAGGGACTAAATGATGATCCAGGTCAAATCTTTGTTCTGAACCAGAACTTATGGATCCCTGACAGTATCTCTATCAACCTGGATCCTCTGAGAGGAGACCATGTACTTTAAAGACGCAGGGCCTGGATCAGTATATCCTGATACTCTATCTCTCTTTTAGCTTCACCTAACCAAACATTCTGTGTCAGAAAGCAGCTGTACCATGAAGCAGGATATAAACACGTTCACTTAAGACTTAAAACAGGCGATTTCAGCCTGGCTACGTGCACGATCATGTGACAGGTGGAGATTGCAGCGTCAGACCAATCAGAATAACAGACAAGCAGTGCAGAGCAACTTACGTCATGAATGAAGAATAATGCTTTAAAAATATTAAGAATTAAAATCTATAATTTAGACCAAAAACAACACAGTTGCTGCAGAAAAAGCAGGAAGATTAGAACAGAGACAGGAAGCTGTTGATACTGTTAATGTGTAAAAGCCTGAATTTAGACGAGCTGGCTGTCCACCGCACTGCTGTTCACCACACACTATGTTTAATGACTATATGGACACAATATGAACAATATGGACAAAAAGAAAGAATCCCCTGCGACGGAGTAGCCCCGTCAGCTAGTGGAGGGGGCCACGACGATAACGCACACATATACATTCACACTCACTCAGACCAGCTTTTCCTTACCGCTTCATCCGTTTACCACGGTCCTCAGGGTTCTTGTAATCAGCCACCGCAGCCGCCATGGGTGCACACTTTGTCGCTGCTCAACTCCTTTCCCATCCATAGTTTTCGCCAAGTTGCAAACATTTCACCGGTATACACCACTCATTCATACACTTACCCAGCCAACCTGAGTGAATACGTCTTCCGCATTATATTGCGTCATATGCAGGGCGTGCATGACTGACGTCACGGGATGTCAGGTGACTTTACGGTTTCAATACAGAATTATTTTATTTTCTCTTTTGGGGAATTTTTGAGTCATTAGTAAATATATTATTGTGGTTAGTTCTTTTTGTAGTTTGTTAAAAATACTTATCTTGTGATTTTGTTTCTGTGTGTAGAGAGACTGTTGGTTTTCTTTATTTTCATTGTGTTGGGGCGGGGCCTCAGGCTATATAAAGGGCCTTCAACATGACAGGAGGGTTGTGTGTGCTTGAAGGCGGAGCTGAGTACATGGAAGGTACCAATTCTTGGCAAGGACGAAGCAGGCTGTAAATATTGTAATTATTATAGAAAGAAGTACACTTGGATCTGCATTCTTTTTTTTTGTTTGCACTTTTGGGCGGACCTGCACAATAAATTCACCCGAACACGAGTCTGACTAAGCCATATCATTTTCTTGTATCGAACCCACTACATCCCCACATTGCAGCCAGGATATTTTGACGGGACTGGTCCTTGGAAGGACTTCCTGTATCAGTTTGAAAGCTGTGCATAAGCCAATCGCTGGACTGAAAAGACAAAGGCTGTTCAGTTGAAGTTCAGTCTGAGGGGTGCAGCTGGGGCCATCGTCCACAAAAATCCGAAATCTGACCGCTGGAGCTACCTGCGCATGGTGGAGGAGATTGAAGCTGCCTATGGTCCGCGTTTAGAGCATGCTGCAGCCATCGGCATCGAGCTGAGACAACGAGTCAGGAGACCAGGTGAAGCCTTGCACACCCTCACAGATGACATTTATGAAAAGGTCTCCATTGTATATGCTAACCACACAGAGATAGAGCAGGACTGTATATGCGTGGAGGTCTTCACCAACGCCTTGGCTGACGCCGAGGTGGTTCAAAAGTTGCTAGAGGAGCACCCCTACACCCTAACTAAAGCCTATGAAATTGCCCACCGTTACGAGACCACCAGGAGGGCTGCTAGAGCAGTCGCACAGCTCATGCGGCCAAGTGGGCATGGCTTTGCAGCACAGGCAACCAGAACTGCTACGGTATGCAAAGCTGCTAACTACCAGGGGCCACCAGATTCAATAAGCAGCAACGACCTTACCAAAACAAGTTTAAAAAGACAAACCTTAATGAAGTTATCTGTCACAACTGCTCCAGTGTAGGACATTTAAAGAGAAACTGCCCCTCCCCTTATCGATCCACAAGGAGCCCTGGGAATGCCACTTTCACTTCCACCCCGACTAAAGCACAGTAGTTGAGATGTGTGTACAAATAATGATTCATGGACTAGAAATCTGTGCTCTGCTCGACTCTGGTGCACGGAGGAATGTCCTGCCTCTGCATAATTTCAACTCCCTCCCTACTCAGTTCAGACCACCAGTGCAGCCATCTGTTGCACAGATTCTGCAAGGCATGGGCCCTGAAGGCTTAGTTGTTTTGGGCAAAGTAATTTTACCTGTGCACATTGGAAACAGCATCACCCAAGTTAATTTCATCATGGCAGACACCACCCAAAGCACCGAGGTTATCCTGGGACATCCATTCCTGCTGCAGTGCGACCTGGGTTATGTAGTGCTCCAGACTCTAACATGTACAGGGCATCCTCCAGTGGGGGTAGAGGGCTTCGTTCTCGACACCTGCACTGCTGTCCCAGCTGTTCATCCCATCATCCACCTGGTGAGTGAGTCCTCTAGTAATAACTTGTTTCATGGCTGGACCCAAGAACAACTCAAAACTGCACAAATGACTGATCCAGATATAGCACCAATAAGGGTGTGGAAGGAGGAAGGCTGTAATCGTCCACCCCGGGCTGACATCGCAGCTCACAGCCCCGCCACCAAAGCCTACTGGGCGCAGTGGAAAAGACTGTGCCTAAGAGATGGAATTTTACTGAGAAAATTCTGAGGAGAAGGTGTTCTACCCACAAATTCTGCTGCCCCGCACTTTTCGCAACTCAGTGATGGAGCAGCTGCATGAAGGCGTAGTAGGTGGACACTTCGGTGCAGAAAAGACACTAGCACGTCTTAAAACCCGGTACCATTGGTACAACATGAGGGTTGATGTGACATTGTGGTGCCGCACTTGTGTTAGCTGTGCAGCTAAAGCTCGCCCCAGAAAAACCCCTCGCGCTGCCATGGGCACCGTTCGGGTTGGCGCCCCCATGGAACGAATTGCAGTTGATCTGATGGGACCTTTAAATGAGACTGAAAGGCACAATGGTTTCATACCGGTGGTTCAAAACTACTTTAGTAAGTGGGTAGTGGCTTACCCAGTTCCCAATGAGCAAGCAACCACGGTGGCAGAAAAGATTGTTTCGGAGTGGGTGTGCAGGTATGATGCACCACAGGCTTTGCGCAGTGACCAGGGCTCCAACTTTGAGTCGGCTGTCTTCAGGGGGATGTGTGAACTCCTGGGGATTGAAAAAACACGTACCACGCCCTTTCATCCACAATTGGATGGACAAGTTGAGCACTTCAATGCCACTCTTCAGAAAGCTCTGGCCACGTTGTCCGAGCGGTGCCACTGGGACTGGGATTTGATGATCTCCTACTCACTCATGGCCCATCGTGCAACCAAACACAACTCCACTGGCCTGACCCCAAATATGATGCTCTTTGGGCGAGAAATCACAGAGCCTGTTGAACTGGTCGTGGGCCTTCCTCCTGATGAAAACGACACCAACACCATCCCTGAATGTGTCATGCAGCTCAGACAGCAGCTGGAGCTCGCCCATCAGCTGGCACGGGAAGCCCTGGTAAAATCCTCTGAGCGCGCCAAGAAACAGTACGACAAAAACATCTGTCAAGTCCAATATCAAGTAGGCTCTGCAGTGTGGCACTTAATCAAAGGCACCAAACGAGTAAAGAGTAAAGTGCGTAAGTTCCTGCCGGCCTACGAAGGCCCCTACTTCATTGTGGGTGTATTAGACGACTTAATCTATTGCGTCCAGAAGAGCCCAAGGTCCAAGACCAAAGTTGTTCACCATGACAAATTAAAGCCTTTTCACTCCAGAACTCTGTTGGACAACAGCTGGGTCTTCCACAACACTGATGTACCAGTACCAGTGGAGGTGCTGACCCCTTCAACAGATAATTAGTCCGAGGACATTGGACCACTGAACCTCTGGGATACACCTGCAGAGGAAGAGGAACCGGTGGTGAAGACCCCCAGAGACACCAGCTCACCTGGTGGTGTCCTGCTTTTTGACGGCTCTGCTCAGCCTCAGCTAGATGAGGAAGTCATTCAAGATTTAACCCGGGAACCACACAGTTGTTCTTCTCCAAACTCTTCATTTGCTCCAAGACCTATAAGGGAGCGTAGACCACGCTTTTGTTTGATTAAACAAAACAAAAAAATTGTAATGTTCTCAGATGTGTTGTTATTTTGTAAAAGTTGACTTGTTTTATACGAAGGTTTAATATAATGTTTTACATAGAAATGTGATATAGCTCTATTTTTGTGGCTATGATCATAACTGCTAATGTTGAACTATCTTTTTATGGATGCTGGTTATTATGTTGATGTCTTGATATCTGACTGTTGTATGATGTGTATTAATCATTCATTCATTATTTTGCAAAGAAATGCTTATTTAATCATTACAGCTATTTGCCTGTTCTGACATGTCACACCTGTTTACAGCTTTTTGTAAAGACACAGCTGCGGAGTAAGTGTTGTTAAGTGATAACCACAATATAGCACCTTTTATCGACAGAAGGTGTTAGAAGTATCACTTTGAGGTTTTAGAAGTCACACTTTACTTAACAGGAAGACAACGCCTTGTTATGTATCAAGTGTTAACCACAAACGCAACACCAAGTTTGGAAACCACCCTTTGGAAAGCACCTGTTATGCCAGCTGGGTCACGACATCTGTGTGACCTTTTATCCTTTGATTTCTATTCGCTTAGGTGGTCAGATCATGTATTATGACATATTATCACGCCATGCTTCAGGCTATATACAGTGAAGAAAATAAGTATTTGAACACCCTGCTATTTTGGAAGTTCTCCCACTTAGAAATCATGGAGGGGTCTGGAATTTTCATGGAAGGTGCATGGCCACTGTATGAGAGATAACCTAAAAAGAAAAATCCAGAAATCACAATCTATGATTTTTTAACAATTTATTCGTGTGATACAGCTGAAAATAAGTATTTGAACACCTGTCTATCAGCTAGAATTCTGACCCTCAAAGACCTGTTAGTCCGCCTTTAAAAGTCCTCCTCCACTCCACTGTATTATCCTGAATCAGATGCACCTGTGTGAGGTCGTTAGCTGCATAAAGACACCTGTCCACCCCATACAATCAGTAAGACCCAAACAGTCAGCATGGCTAAGAGCAAAGAGCTGTCCAAAGACACCAGAGACAAAATTGTACAACTCCACAAGGCTGGAAAGGGCTACGGAGAAATTGCAAAGCAGCTTGGTGAAAAAAGGTCCACTGTTGGAGCAATCATTAGAAAATGGAAAAAGCTAAACATGACGGACAATCTCAATCGGAGTGGAGCCCCATGCAAGATATCACCTCGTGGGGTCTCAATGATGCTAAGAAAGGTGAGGAATCAGCCCAGGACTACACGGCAGGACATGGTCAATGACCTGAAAAGAGCTGGGACCACTGTTTCCATGGTCACTGTTGGTAATACACTAAGACGTCATGGTTTGAAATCATGTATGGCACGGAAGGTTCCCCTGCTTAAACCAGCACATGTTAAGGCCCATCTTAAGTTTGCCAATGACCATTTGGATGATCCAGAGGAGTCATGGGAGAAAGTTTTGTGGTCAGATGAGACCAAGATTGACCTTTTTAAGGAAGAAGAATGATGCGTACCATCCCAAGAACACCATCCTTACTGTGAAGCATGGGGGTGGTAGCATCATGCTTTGGGGGTGTTTTTCTGCTCATGGGACAGGACGACTGTACTGTATTAAGGAGAGGATGACTGCAGCCATGTATTGTGAGATATTGGCCAAAAACCTCCTTCCCTCAGTCAGATCATTGAAGATGAGTCGTGGCTGGATCTTCCAACATGACAATGACCCAAAGCACACAGCCAGGAAAACCAAGGAGTGGCTTCGTAAGAAGAATATCAAGGTTCTGGAGTGGCCTAGCCAGTCTCCAGACCTAAATCCAATTGAAAATCTTTGGAGGGAGCTGAAAGTCCGTGTTACTCAGCGACAGCCCAGAAAGCTGACTGATCTAGAGAAGATCTGTGTGGAGGAGTGGGCCAAAATCCCTCCATCAGTCTGTGCAAACCTGGTGAAGAACTACAGGAAACGTTTGACCTCTGTAATTGCAAACAAAGGCTACTCTATCAAATATTAACGTTGGTGTTCAAATACTTATTTTCAGCTGTATCACACGAATAAATTGTTAAAAAATCATAGATTGTGATTTCTGGATTTTTCTTTTTAGGTTATCTCTCATACAGTGGACATGCACCTTCCATGAAAATTCCAGACCCCTCCATGATTTCTAAGTGGGAGAACTTGCAAAATAGCAGGGTGTTCAAATACTTATTTTCTTCACTGTATACCAATGATATATTGTGTTCTGGGGCTTCTCTTACACGGACATTCTAGTTGTTCATGAAACCCCCTTCTTTCTCTATCGGCTGATAGTTTAGGACTTTGATACTTTGAAACTTTTTTGATTGACTTTTATTTTTTGTAAACCTTTAATAAAAATTCATTAACTATTAAGAAGCCTACTTGATTAAATCAATCCCTTGAAAAAACCCACATCTGAAACAACACCTGATTGGAGGACACACGTCTAGGCCTCTGGTAAGTGAGCCTGCCCCTGGTATCCTCTTCATAGGGGTGCCCAGGGTGGGCTAACTCATGCTGTTGTGAAAAAGAGTTGTTTCCAGCTTTGACCTATATTGGATAGGTCTTAATATCAATCCCACAAAACTAAGGCGAGACTTCTTAATAGACCAAAAATAGGATTGACTTCCAACAGGAGGAAGTACACTTAGTCCTTTTCCTTATTAGACAACAATAATAGAGGATAAGCAGCCAGCTTAGGTGACAAGGTAGAGGGGGAATTCTTGTATGAGTGCGACAGTTTGAGATCCCCTGGCTAAAGACACTGACCATGGGGTAAGGTTTAACTCAGATTTCGTAATGAGACAGACATAATTGTTATTGCCATTTGGTGTTGCCTTTTCCATAATGCACCCTCTGTCAGGTTCAGTATTTTCTTTTGCCATAATTTCCTCTTTGCTAACAGTGTGCATCTGTTGTGCAATAGACATTTTTGTTACACTGTAATAAGAGTGAGAAATGTGCATTGGCTTTTGTTTTATTTAATGTGTTAGAGTATGAACCAGGTTTGCAGTGTAAACAAGGGGTTGTTCTGAATGTCCTGTTGTGACTATGATGCTGGAGTGATGTTAAGGGTTTAATCATCATCCAGAGTGGGGGTAATGTTACAGGCACTGCCTGTCGCTTTGAGAGAGGTGTTGCATTGTGGGAGATGAAGGTATAACCGGGTTGTTTTACGTGTGGGAAATGTAGTTTTCCGGTCGGTCCGGGTGTAGATATTCTCCGTGTGTGCTCTCAGTAAAGTTTTCATGCAGCATGTTCATAACCGTAAAGAGATGATTAAAGTACATCATACCCTCAGATACCTGCCTGCTTCTTCCTCCCTGCACTCACCCGGTATGCAGAGTCGGCATTACGGACCTCTGTTGTTACCAGTAATAACGAGCCACGGCTGGGGTAAAACTCAGTGATATACCAGACCTCCTTACCACGGTTCGGAGCTAACCTGGCCAAGGTAACAATTGGTACACTACCCCTGGCAGTGGAGGTGGGCAGGTTCAAAGGCCTCCCTGAGGAGGAGGAGCCACTCTGTGTGTGATCTGGATGTGGTGGAGGACAAGACTCAGTTTGTCCTGTATTTTCCACTTTATTTTGATTTACAAAATGTTTTGTTTTAACGTGTACATTTGTCTAACCCAGATGTTTTTTGGATGCCTGAGGGGAAGATTATGAGTTGGCTTCATAGAAAAGTGTCTGTTTAGTTTGTGTTTTAAGTCTTTGTTTATTCTGTTTTCTAGTGGTAACGCTTTGTGTTTCAGGTATTCCTGCTTGTGGCTCCACCCCCAGTGATATCTGTGTGTTTGGTTTCTGACTGATTAGCTACCTCATGTTTTCCACCCAGGTGTGGCCCATTCCAATCAAGCTTCCCTCACTAATAACTGAGTTCTTGGACACATGACAGCAGCTGGTTCTTTGTCTTATGTCAACCTCCTCCTCACTGTGTTTCATTGTGTCTGTTTGAATTTTTGAGTTTTATTATTAAATGGACTATTATAAAACGCTACACCTGCCTGCTTCCTCCATCTCTCTCTGCATTTGGGTCCACACCATCACCAAACCCCGACAGAAAAGAGACTTTTGCTTTTGTTTGTTTTATTTGTAAAATGTGGGAAAGAAGACAAACAGTTTTGTGCAGGATGTTTGTAAAAGTGGCCTGTAACCATCTGTTTTATTGCTTATGTTGAGTCAGTGTCTTGTAAGCCCATGTGGGCTGGACACGTTTGTGCATGACACTTAAATAAAATCAATCAATTCAGGTAGTCCTCCACAATTCATCACACACTGGGATGAGAACATGTTGTATGTTATGAAATGAATGCATTTATCATTAATAATCTTTCTTTCCTAAACTCAGCTGTCAGATCTGCACCAACCAGGATCTAATAACAATGGGCAGCTCATTTTACAAGAGAACTGATTGGTCAGGAGGCGGGGCTTTAGTACTTGTTCAGATCTCATCCACTTCATAACCTGGTCCAGACACGGTTAGGTGTTCAGCCTAAGTTACCATGGTGATTTAGCCCACTAAGAAGTTAGCTAGGGTCGTAGTACAGGACACATTGATTCAATCCTGGAAGTTTGCATGATAAAAGGAAATCCAGATTTGTAGTACAGGACCATAAAGTCAGCAAACTCTGCATAAACACTACAGGCTTAAATGATTCAGAATCAATTCCCTGATGTAAACAAACATATGTTGCTGTATAAATAACAAAGACCAAACCCAGGAGAGGAATTATAAAAACACACACAACAAACAGTTTGTACCAAAATTATCTTAAAGGTTAACAACCAAAACAATCCTGTTCATCAGGTTTACCAAACCAACCAGTTTGCAGGAATCTTTTATCTTTGTTCTTGTAACAAACAAGGAGTTTTTTCCCCTTTTTTAACACACACACACACACACACACACACACACACAGTGAAGTTATTAGAAAAAAAATGTCATTAAATAAATAACTTCATTTGCAGTTATTTATGTAAAGTGAAGGCCCATTTCAAACAGAATATTCAAGTCAAGCTCGTTTTCATTAATGAATGTGACTCTATGTAAGTAACTTGGTGACGTAGACGGGGAATTTCACCTCTTGTTGCCATGGAGATTCCCTCTCTTTTTTCCACACCTGTTTCTAAAACAATCAAGCTAACTTAGCATCAACAAATATTCTTTTAAATGTTTGATCAAATGACCATCAGAGCTCATAGCTTTTATATGTTCTTCATTGTTGGAACGTTTCTTTATTATTATCTTAACACACATACAAAAACAATGGTTTAAAAAAAATAAAAAAATCCCTTAGTTACTGCTCTCAATAATACACAAATGTTATAAATAATTTTTCATTAGTTAAATACACTGACGTGGATTTAAACTACTGTAGAAATTTTTGCTGACTTTTTATTTCCCCCACAAACGTATTGTCGTTAGCCCGCGGGACTTTATAACGGTAGGGGATCTAAAACTGTCGTAACTTCACACAAGAATTCCCCCTCTACCTTGTCACCGAAGCTGGCTGCCTATCCTCTATTAAATGTTATCTTAATAAAGAAAAGGACTATATGTACCTCCTCTTATAGGAAGTCCAAGAGTCGTCTCGCTATTTTGTGGGATTGATATTAAGACCCACCGAGTGTAGGTCAAGGCTGGAAACAACTCTTTTTTACAACAGCATGAGTTAGCCCCCCCTGACTCCCCTGATAAAGAGGGAGCCAAAGGCGGATTCACTTACCAGAGGTCTAGAAGTGTGTCTCTCGACCCAGGAGTCATCTCAGATGTGGGTAGTATATACATTGCAGGTTGATTTAATCAAGAAGGCTTCTTAATATTTAATGGTTTTTATTAAAGGTTTACAAAAATCAAGTAAAAGTCAATCAAAAAGTTTCAAAGTATCAAAGTCCTAAACTATCAGCCGATAGAGAAAGACGGGGGCCTCATGAACAACTGAATGTCCGTCTAAAGGAGGCCCCCGAATACAGTAATCAGTGATATATTTATAGCCCAAAGCATGGCGTGATAACGTGTCATAATACATGCCCTAATCACCTTAGCGAATAGAAAAAGAGAACACAAGTTCATACTGATGTCAAGGCCTTACTGGCGTAGCAGTAGCAGGTGCTCTAACTCACCCAGCTGTCATACGAAAGTACAAAAGGTTATACAGATGTCATGGCAATACAAAAGTACAAAAGTTCACTCAGATGTCATGGTCCAACTGGAGTACAAAAAGTTACTTAAAGGTGGTTTCCATCTGTTTGTGTGGTTAATACTTAATGCATCCTGTTTAACCGACACCTCGAGGTGTTAGTTCTTCTTTCGAAAAACAGACGTCTTCTAAGAAAAAAGAAGTATCACTACCGGATGGTCATGTTTAGGTCACATTGAGGTCACATTTTTCCTAGCATTTCTCTATAACAATGGCAGTTTAATAGCTGTATTGGTTAAATAAGCATTTCTTTGCAGGATAATGAATGAATGATTAATACACAATCATACAACATCCTCCTTATTAATCATCATGAATATATGTGGATAGCATCAGCCAGAGTTGCCGCTCGCCAGAGGTTTCCAGAGTAGCCGCCCCCGGCTAGGGTTTCAACCCCTTACGGAGTTACTTCTCAGCGCCTGCTGGCAACCGAGGCCCCTTGTGGCGGGGTACGACCCCCCTTCACAACCGACATCACGACCCCTCTAACGTCTGCCAGAGCCTCGCTGAGAAGCGAGAACGCTCTCTCCAGCCTTCCCAAACTGTCATCAGCCGGGGCAGGTGTCACTGTGTCCATGTCTTCATTGGGTCCCCCCCCCCCCCCCCCTTCCACCCACGAATGTCTCTGCACTTTCCATCAATGCCTCCACCACATCATCATCCAGCACTTCCTCCAATGGAGGAAAGTTGTCAGCTTCCTCTTTGGCAGACTCGATTTTCACCACTGTGGGGAAGGGGGGTATTCCGGCTACCCTCTCGGCAAAGAAGATTTCTCCTGTGTTATCATCTCTCTCCTGCTTCATTTCCACACCCGCAGGGGATTGAGAGACGGCACGAGGAGGTGACACAGTCAGGGCCTCGGACGAGGCCACTTTCTCCCTTTTCCACTCCGGACCCATATCATCTCCATCCTCTCCACGCCTCTTGGTGGTGGAGGATCCACTTCCAACTCCTTCATCTCCTGAGGAAGAATCACTCCCCCCCCAGTCCTCAATGCTAAGTTTTTCATCCACATCTTTATCATCGCTCATGCTCCACCCCAGTGTCAGGAACCGAGCTACGGCTGGAATTTTTGACATGTCCCCATATCTGTTTTTCTCCAGGTTGTTGTTTTTCCTGGTTAGCTTTTGGTAACGTTTTTGGTAGAACGAGATGTATTCTCTTCCGATGTTAATTGTCTCCATCCCACCGCCAAACTCTCTCACCTGTCTGAGCGCAGTAAAATTAATTTTTCCTGCTTCTGCTCTTGTCACTAGGAAAAGATGGGGATTCAGGTAACTCTTTCTTCCTTCAGTAATTTCACTGAAGAAGTAAGGAGTATCCCTGTCAGGATAGGGGTAATTCCCCAGTGTCAGGGGTGTCTCATAGACATCTAGTCCACACGGCACCCAAGCATCCCCCCAGCACGTTAAATCAGGAGCCCCGCAATCAGTGGATCTAGGATCCCGCGCGTCTAAGGAGGCACCCCCCATTCTGACCCTGTCACATGTCATAGTTGCAGACCACCTCCTCCCCGTGTGACACCAGCGAGTGCTGCCTCGCAACCCCCAGCTTATTCTCTCTGATTGTTTTTTGTGATCGGGGTGTTTTGCTGCCATTTCCCTATCGTTCCATCTCACGGAGGGCTCTGGTGTCGTAAGAAAAAGTTTCTGCCCGAAAAGCCAAAATGGGCATCCTCCATCCTGTGGGTTGATTAACACCTCCCACATTTCAACTCCCATTCTTGGGTGCAACTCATACAAGGGCAAAAAGCCAGTTGTATCAGTTTCAAAATCTTCTGCCATTGTGGCCCCATCTGGCACCATCACGCCACGCGGAAGAACCCCTGGGTGCCAGTGCAGGGGTTTATCCTCAGAAATAAAGGGGTTGTCGTCAATGTCCAATTCAAGACAGACAGATCTGTACTCTTTATTTTCGTTTTGAATTAACAACCCCTTCGACATAATCATTGTAGCTTTTACACTCCTATTTTCATTTTGAGCCCCATTTATCCTAATCCATGCTGGTGTAGGGAGATTTAACCCTACGCACCTTCAGAAGGGGTATGGCGAGTCGTTCAAGTATCCATCTTGTCCCCTTATGCCTGATGTGTCCCACAACACTTTGCGTAACTCTCCATTTCTCCCATCAGATCTATACTTGTTGAGCCTGAAAGAAATCCAAAACCAGGCATTGTTGCCAATCCCGCTTTTGTTTTCTCCTACTGGCGCGTACTCTCCGGGGAATTTTCTGTGTTTTGCGTCCGCGATCCTTATTTGTTTGGTGTACCAATCTGCTTTTTCCGGTAGAAGCTCCATATCGCGCGGCACCAGCTTCCCGTCCTATAGATGGGAGAGGAGAGTTCAAACATTAGCATGCAATTCTATGTTATTCAAGGAGATTCCTCCCTTATCAATAATATGTCTATCCCGTAATTCCAATCTTTTACGGTGATTTAATCCCATGACAAACCCCACAAGGGCTATTGCCAAAACTTGTGTAGGTTACCCCATAGCTACACTAAATTTTGATTACTTTTTGCTGATGGCCGACCTCTTTTGATACATAACCATTAATATTAATAGGCTAAATATATTCCTGCACCAATAAAACGAAAGTGGTTAACGTTTGTTGTCTTTATCCTAACTATGGCTAAAATTATATCTAGGGCATAAATTACTGTGGTCTCCATCCAGAATTCTTAATTTGTTAAGGATTAGATATGCTCACAACTGCATGATTTAATCTGAAGTTAACCATATATACTTATATCACTCCTTTTTTTTTTTTTTTAACTTAGTGGGTTTTTGTTAGTCTGTGTCAAAGGTGAGTTTTCAGAGATTTATTGTGCTGTGATTATCATCTCCGTGAGGAGAACATTAGTAAAGTGTGTGCTGTGATATCAGTAATCAATAGAAGCACCGTAGATTTATATCCATTATATAAAAAAAAAAATCTAAAATGGTGGCCCAGGAAGCCATTAGGCTAAAAATAACAGGATTTAATCCTTATTTGGTCTTCAACATCTGTGCCGAATTTCACAATAAATGTGTGACGTGGCTCTGAGATAGATTAAAAAATATATCTTACAGCATCTGTTTTTGATTCAATACACTCCGTCAGAAAAACTCATCAAAAGTGTCAAAACAGGACAGAAAAGTTTAAACAAGTCTCTAAAATGATGCGAAAAGTTCAAAGTTATTACAAAGATTATTTAATTGTGATAAAGCTGTAAAATATTAGTTTGGGAGACTTTAAAAGGGTCTAATTTGGCTCATATATTCAAGTTTTGAGGCTAAAGTCGCTTAATACCATGAATTAACGGGCCTGACACGTGCACTTCCATATATGGTCAGACAGACCAGTTTTCCCGCTCGGGATTCGAGAAGTTTTAAAAAACTGAGCTCCTATTGGTCCACAGCAGGTGACTGTCAACCTAACTTGGCCTTTGGCAGGGAATGCTCTTCTCTGATTGGCTGAGAGGATTAAAAGTCCTTATTTTGGCCTAGCAAGCGAACCAAAGCATCTGATTGTCTTTTTTTTTTTTTTTTCAGTTAATGTTACATTTTTGGAACAATTAAACATGATTGGTCAAAGTTGTAGCATCGCTTCTGTTCTGATGACGTAACTCATGATTGAGGAGTCTAAAACTTCTATCCATTCAATTAGGTCGTCTCTACTGGCTGTCAAAATCAATAGGCATGCTATTTCAGCCAGCAAAAAGAAGTCTGCGTTAATACTTAAAATTATTTTTTCACTGCCAGCAGCTGGGTTTTCAGCAGCTAGGTTTTCGTTAAGTGCCTCCGTCAATGCCCCACATTTTTCCAATTGCGTTGCACAAAGTTGCCAGTTTATTTTTCTTCCTGTGTTACTTTTAATTATATTGTCATGGCACAACATCAGTTGTTTTAAACAGCTGAACACAAGTGTACCACCTGAAGGGGCAGTTGATGCCTTTGACAATGGTGTGGGTGTAGTCTTTGTATCATTTACTGAGTAATGGTAGTAGGTGGTTGGTGTTTCAGTCATTGTAAGTCTATTTCCCTCACACTTCACCCATTCCTCACTACAAAAATCCCAATCCATGTCTGCATTGGTGTTGTTTCTCATCATCATTGCTGTATTAGCATGGCACCACATCAGTTGTATTAAACAGCTGAAAACAAGTGTACCCCCTATAGGAGTGGTCGATGCCATGGTGCAAGGTGCAGGTGTGGGTGTGGGTGCGAGGGTTGTTGTTATATTTACCGGATGATGGAAGTTTGGCAGTGCTTCAGCCATTCCTATTCTCCTTCTCTTTGGTCAATCCCCTGTCAGTCGTCTATTAGTCGTCTGTTATCTCTTCCGCCAGTTTGTCTGTTAGTTGCTTATCAGTCCTTCTGCCGGTTTTCTCCTCGTGAGAGTGTCGTAAGGTGTCTATTCTTCAGTATATATCTCTAAGATGAGCCCACTATCTCCCCCCCAGTGGGTGGAGAACGCCCAATCACATGATGCCTTTCACACTTTTTGCTGAGAAGGAGTCTTCCATATGAGGGCTCTTTCACCTTCTTTAAACAATGCCTTTTCTCCAATTTTTGTATTTTCTTGTCTAACTTTCTAAAAGTAGTTTTTGTCAGGTAGGAATAGAAGAACTGCATCTGCTAACGTATATGCATATCTTCTAATAATATCTACTTCTCCTCCGACGAAAACTCCTTTCTCGCTTTCCCCCAGCTCTGTCATATTTCCCACTCTGACCTCATCAAAGAAACTCCCCAAATCCTCCCTGACATCTATCTTTCCTTTCCAATTAAAAGGTGTTCCTCTCATTAAAAAAATTCCAAACCGTCATGTTCTTTGGGAGGTAATGGATAAGCCAAGAATTTATGTATCACCGACCCATCATCCCGAGGGATTGCTATCAGGTGTGGAATTACTAAGACTCCCATTTCAGCCGAATCAAAACTATTCCATCCTTCTTCTTCACCGAGTAATAAACCTGCTAACTGACTCCATTCCCATGCTTCAAAGAATGCAGAGGGCCTTATCTTTGCTTCTTCTCTTAGTTTAGAGAGATTTTGTGGGGGATGTCCGCTACAATTCCACATCGCTTCTTCCCATAAGCCGCTTCTAAACGGCTCTTCAGCTATTTCCCTGCTGGTGTTACTTGACACTACTTCCAGTATTAATTTATATGCATTTGTGGCCTGCGTCAAATCAACCCCCAGTATGATAGACATACATTTTTTTGCCTTTATCCACCACACTGTTTGGTTCATCATCATTTAACCATTTTTTTTTTTTTCCACCGGGATTTGGTTGTATTAAAAACACAGTGTCTTAACACTAGCATGCCCAAGGTTTTCTTACTCCTGTTGCCCTGCCCAGAGGCCGCCAAATGACACTCATTTGCAACTCAGTGGGCCACCTCTCTTATGTAAATAAAGCCTTTCGATCGGAATGTGCAGCTAGGCAGTGACAAACTTTGGGGGTTGGTGTAAATGATGGCCAGTGTTGAGAAACCAGTTTCTCCCAGGTAGATGTTTGTTAATCCAAATAACATTATATGGAATTATTGGATAAGAATGGCCAAATTAATATGAGCCATGTGTGTTGTGATCAATTAATAAACCACAATAAATAAAATTAGAAAAAGAAAAACAGTATTAACAGTATTCACTATTTACCTTTATTGTTTTTGAAAAGTGCTTATAAATAAAATGTATTGTTGCTATTTATGGTAAAGCGAGATTTCCGAGTGTGAAAAGGACTGTTTGAGTTCTCACTTTAAAAAGGTAAATTCACGAGGTCCACCATTCACTAACCAGGTCCATGATTATTTTATTAAGCTATTATTTTACAAATTTGAAGAAAGTGCACAAGATGCACAAAGAATCAATGCTTCAACAGGGAAAAACAATCTCAATCTCTGTTTACACCATCAGTTATGCTGACATTATCCCTCTTAACCTTTGACCCAATGCGGAAGTACGAAGCCGGACAAGTTTGGTATCAAGTTCTGGGTGGCATGTGACCTTAAATCCAAGTATGTGTGCAAAATCATCCCATATCTTGGCAAAGACCCCAGTCGTCCACCTGGGGAGAGATTGTCTGAAAATGTGGTGATGAAGCTTATGGAACCGTTTATGGACAAAGGAAGAACTGTTACAACCGACAATTTTTTTACTTCATTGTCACTAGCACGTCGACTGCACAGCCGAAAGACCACCCTCCTTGGCTCAGTCAATAAGATTCGCCGGGAGCTTCCAGATTCAGCTAAAAAGAATTTGGCCCGTGAGGAATTCAGCACAGAAGTGTTTTCAACCTCTGGTGCCACACTGACTGTTTATGTGCCCAAACGAAAGAAGACTGTCTGCCTCCTCAGTAGCGTGCACAGCGTGGTGGAGACTGAGGCTACTCGGAAAAAAAAGCCGAACACAGTCACCAACTACAACAGCATGAAATGCGGTGTGGATGTCATGGACCAGATGGTTCGAAAGTACACTGTGCGTTCAGGAACACGGCGTTGGCCAGTCGCTGTGTTTTACAACATGATTGACATTGCAGCGCTGAACGCACATGTGCTTTATCAGGCATGCACTGGGGTCAAGGAGAGAAGGGTGGACTTCTTGCTGGAGCTCGCAAATGAGCTTGCCCGGTCTCATATGGCAGCCAAGGAGGTGAATGAGCAAAACCTTCAGCAACAACCACCCACACCTGATGTGGGGAAAAGGGCATTGTGCCAGGTGAAGTGTTGCTGCAGGAAAAACCGTGCCACCAAGCGTTGTATGTATTGTGACAAGTTTGCATGTGGCAAATGCATAAAGGAGGTGTGGCAGTGCCAGAATTGTTCACAAAATCTCTATTAAATAAATTTCACCAAGAATGCAGCAAACAAACTGTTGCCGTCTCACTATTACTACTTACTACTTTCTGTTGCAAAAGTTGAAATATAAGTTGCAACCTCTATGTAGCTGCTGTATGGGAAACACAAAGGAGAATACAAAAGGTCTTTGTGTCCTGAAACCAACCCAGCCACCCCCCCACCCTAGCTGAGGGGCCTCAGTAACATAACAATGGTCACAAGCTGAGTTGTTCACACCCGCCATCTGACACCAGCTTGGACTTTATAGGTATAGGTGTCAAATGACACCACTCTGGTCATGCTAGTGTTAAAGGATTTCTGTCATCGCTTCTCTGTGCAATCCAATATTTCCTCCTTTGAATCCGTGGCAGACTACCATTCCCTGTATGATACTGACTCCTATTTAATTTTTTTTTTTTTTTTATCCCAAAAATCCTGCATCATTATTTTATCAAAATAGTCTTGTAACCTTATTGATTTACATTGCGTCCCATTCCCTATGTGAAATTTCTAGTCCAATTTTTTGTTACGTCTTTCCATTTCTGGAAAAGGTTGACATACCATTTTACGGCGTCTACGCTACATTTTTGTCCTTTATAATCTCTAATACCACGTTTCCATCTAATTTTCTTTGAAATCTTCTTATCTTTTTGTATCGTAAACCCCGGGGTCATCAATGGCATAGTTTTAATATCATGAACCAGAGCCTTTTTCCCAATGGTTCAAATTTAAAATTGCAAAAAAAAACCTCTTAATCAGCTGTGGAAGGACATTTCACAATGTTATATTCTTCCTCTGTGATCTCATCATGAGATGGGACATTCCACACTGAGTATTCGTCTAATTTCTGTTTGTTTTATACACTCCAAACTTCTCTTCAGTTATTTCCCATTTTTTCCTTAATATCTGAATATAGGATTGATATCTGCATTCTATTGAAGTATCCCTTCTTTCTCACCAATACAGCTTCCTCTCACAGCGAATCCTTCTGCAGTAGTATCGTCATAAATCTTCTCATAATCCTCCCATGTGCATATTTCCATGTCACCCTTTACTGCCTCACAGACTCATAGACTCTCATATGCTACCCTTGAGAGCCTTTCCATAGTCTTCATCAGTTCTTCCTCACAGCATGGCCCCTGATAAGCTTCAAATGCTATCTCGCATCCTCTCAGTTCCATCATATTCATTCTCTTAACACGCTTCTTACTTCCCTAATTTTGTTATATTACTAATTGTAGTATTTAATGTAGTCACCGGAAAAGTTGTTGCTTTTACATATTTATTAGGTGATTCGGGTGAATTTTTATCTTGTGGCCTTGTCACGTTTCACTCAGGCCCCTTTTTACCATTTCTATCTTTATCAGCCTTATTCTCCTACACCCCCCCTTCCCTTTATCCACAAGACTCTTCATTAAAACTGTGTTATTTATTAGCAATAATTTCTTCCACATTCTTCCTCAATGCAGTTAAGCCGCCTGGTCTCTTTCCCTTAACACCTTCCTAGCCTCCCTATCATAATGCCTTTTATTCCGGCTCGAAGGAGGAATGTCTTAAGGGGGAGTGGTGGCCTAGTGGTTAAGGACGCTGGGCTTGTAATCGGAGGGTTGCCGGTTCAAGCCTCACCGGGGCCGTCACTGTGGGATGTTGAGCAAGTCCCTTAACCCCGAACTGCTCCCCAGGCGCCGCAAAATGGCTGCCGACTGCTCCTCAGGGATGGGTTAAGTGCAGAAGACAAATTCCAATAATGTACTAACATTACATGGCCAATTAAAGGCGAAAGCCCGATTTAATCTTAATCTTAATCTTTAATCTTAATTAGGTGCAGCCTCTCCATTCTTCCGATGGGATAACCTTTTTCTCTGTAATGAGAATAGCACCACAATTGCTTCATTATATTATTTACATTTTTCCATTTTTATTTATTTATCTATAAAAAATTTTTTTTTTTTTTTTTTTTTTTTTTTTTCTACGACGCTATTCTCTATCAGAGTGTCTTCCTCTGGCTTTTTTATATCTTTTCTTTTTTGAAGACAAGCCTCCTCCTAGGTCCCTTCTTTTCCTTATTATCCGGAGTACTCACAGGAGTATCTACCCAAGTCTCCCTTGGTTTTTCATCTACTCCCGTGAGGCCATCATCATTTCTCCTAGCTTTTCACCTATGTTTGTGAGTTCTACTTTATCTTTAGCAAACCTCCGTTTAGTTTTAGAAACTCGGCAGGCCCCAGCCAACTCTATTCCTGCCATCTTTCTCTACCGGCCGATAGTCATATCTTGTCCTCCTATCCTGCCTTTTTCCCACCCATCTGAGACAGAACACTCCTTCCATACACAGACAACACTTCCCTGGTTGATACTCCCTCTCCGTGGGAAGAGAACCAGGAAAATGTCCTGGAAACAGCACACGTACCGTTATTATCTCATCCCACGGAGCAGAGAGCATCACCAATCCCATGGTCAATTGGGCTCGGTCCGGTAAGACCTGGTAAAACTCATCAACCTCCGAAGGGTGATACGGAACCTCCCATGTGGGGAGAACCGCTTCTTCCACCTCAGTTTTTTGAAGTCATAAACTTCGGAGGCCCTGTTGGAATTGTGTCCTGCCATACTAATCCCTCCAATTTTAATCGCACTTCAACATGCCACCCCCTGGAGGGTGTACTCACCTACACCCTCCGGCCTATTACACCACATACACATATCTCCACAGAGGCAGGATGGGGAGCACCGCTCCCCTCCTTCCCCCTTCTTTTAACTACACCCCATACATTCACTAAACACACATTCACACAGGGGATAGGGAAGTGCCTCTCCATTGGGGAATGGAGAGGCACCATAACAGGGTGGTGGGTTGGTTCACAAATTTGGGCCTCTCCGGTGGGGGCCTGGCTCCTCTGTTGGTGGCTGGGCCACTGCTTAGAGTAAAAATACATCAGGATGGTGCGGTCGGGCGTGGCGGTGGGTCTCGGGGGGGCTTTGCTGGGGTCTCTCCTTGCGGGGTCTTTCCGGGCGGTATCGGCCTGGTGGGGCGCGGGGGTGCTTCCTCCCCTTGGGTGTGGCTGGGTGCTTGTTTCGTCTCCTGGTGGCCTTGGGGGCGGGCCCCGCGGTGTGTGGGCCCGGTGTGCTGGGGGTGTGCTGGTGTCCTCGCCGGGGTTGGGGCGGGGTTGCTTGGCGCCTCGGGGTGATGCTGTTTACTGGGGGGCGGCGCTAGCTGTTCCGGTGGTGGAGGTTGCTGTCGGCCGCCTGGTGGGTCTATCCTGCCGTTTGCGGACTGGTGGGTGGGTCCGGGGCATCTTTGGCTGGGGGCTGCTGTCCCGCACTTGATGTGTGCCATTGGGGTGCCTCCGTCCCCGCGGTGGGGATCGCCGGTTGCTCGCGGGCCGGCGGGGGGCGCTGCTCCGTGGCTGGCGCTGTCCGGGGGGCGGCGGGCCCTGGGCTGCTGGCCGTGGGCTGTCCGGGGCTGTGCGGTCCTGCTGGGCCGTGGCCGGGTCCCGGGTGGGGGTGGGGGATGCGTCCCGGGGGGCTTGCCCCGGGGGCTTGCCCTTGGGGGTCCTGGTCCCGGGGGGTGCTCCTGGGGCCCGGGGTGCTTGGCCTGCTGGCCGGGCCGGTCCTGGCGGGGGTCTTTCGGGGCGGGTGGCGCGTGCCGCACCCTTGCGTACCTACTGGTACGGCCCCTGCTTGGGCAGTGCCCCGTGAGGTAGGGTGTCGGGGGCCGGAATAGGGGGGCCACATCCCGGCGGGGCGGTCTGGCTTGGCCCTTGGAGGGGGTCCTGGCTTTAAAAAAAAAAAAAAAACTGAAGCTCGTGGCGCGGGCGGCATCAGTGAAGGGTGATCTGGGGCGCCGTGGGGGGCTAGGTTGGGGTGCCTGGGGGCCGCCGGGGAGACTCCCAGCGGCCCCCTGGTGCCTTATGCGGCTTGGGGTGTGGTCGTCCTCCCTGGGCGGGCTGCTCCTGGTGCTGCATCCGTTCCGGGTCCTTCTGGCCTGGGGTCGGGCCCCTGCTGGCTCTGGGCTCACCGGCGGGTGCCCACTGGCTGCCAGTTCGGCGCGGTTCTGGTCGTCTGCTGGGCGTGGGCTTCGGCTCCTCCGCTGGGGCCTCGGGCAGGGAGTTCTCTGGGCCCTCCCCTCGGGGGGTTGGGCGCGGGGGTGGGGGGGTGGGGGAGTCGATGGGGTGGGGGGTCTGGGGGTTGGGGGTGGGATCGGTGGCGTGGTGCGCTGGGTCCTTGGCTCCTTGGGGCTTTCTCGGGTGTGTATGGGGGGGCGATGGCTGCCTCTCGGCTTGGGATCTTGGGGGCGTTCGGGGGACTGCTTGGCCGTGGGGTGGTCGCCGGGGGCCCTTAGGCTGCCTGCTCTTGCTGCTGGCCTGACTGCTTCTTCGGGCCCGGGGGCGGCTCTTGGGTTTTGCAGTGGCGGTACTTGGAAATACATTTGTCATGGATGCACTGGCCTTGGGCTGTGGGATAACACTCATACTGGGCTCAACCTTAGACACGTTGTTCCCAAATACCTGTTTTATGGAATTTCCACTCACCTCTTCCTCTGTTCACAGCCACCACCATTATTCCTAAACCACACACTGGTCACCAAACTGGCTTGACAACACAACAATAAACACAATATACACAACCACAATTTCACATCGCATCACTTAAAACTATTCCCCACCCATTCCATATCCTATCTTGTATCCCTCTTCCCTGTTAACTTCCCCACCCCTCTCCAACCCCTCACCTTGGTGTAACACTGCCCTCTCTTTTTTACATCCTCCCTTTAATAAAGTATTTCTTACCCTTCCCTAGGGAGGGCTGGTGACGGTCACAATTATGCAATGAAATAAATAAATTTATTTAATTGCAATAATAAAATATGCATTGCTGTCAAAAGATTGCACTTCTTGTAGTGTTAACCTTCGACAGCATGTGCAGACAAAAAAAAAAAGGAATTGTGTCCTGCCTATCAATCCCTTTTACATCATTATTCCTTAAACCGCCTTTTAACTCGGACTTGCTGGGGGTGATATTTTTCCTCCATCCGTAGTGTATATTACGTTACCTTCCTGTCGGTCGATTACCCGGAATTCTTTTCCGTTTTTTATCCACCTGTCTTTTGCCTGTAACACAGGATAATTCTGGGTCAATCTGGTAACTGTTTTGCGATGTTTAGGCTGGCTTAATATTTGGTTGATGTAAAATAAATAGTCATGGCTCCACCAGTCTTTTCCTATCGCGGCTATTGCTTCTTTCGCTGATCTAACAGCTCGTTCCGCAACACCGTTTGTATTGGATTGGTATGTGATCGCAAGAACATATTCTATTTGAAGATCATACAACAGTTTCTGGAACTTTGACTCAGAGAACATTGTGGCATTATCACTTTTTACTTCTGTTATTGTCATGTTTCCCTGTAGATATGACAGCGAGCATTTTTCTGCCTCTTCTTGTGTCTCAGGCATCAGGGGAAATATCCTTGTATTTCCTCCTGCGTTATCTGCTATTACCAAGAACTTTTTATATATTATTTATTTATTTTTTATTTTTTCAACTTTTGTATATGTCCCACATCCATAGATGCTGACAGTCCCATGACCTCTGTTGATATTGGCCTTTCATTGCATTGATGGGTGGCAGATTTCTTTTTCTCGCGCATTTCTCGCAATTGCTCCGAAGCCTACCGAACATTCCTTCTAAATGTTTCAATTCCACTTGCTGATCTTTCAACCAGCTTTTTATTCTTTCTGTCCCAGGGTGCAATAGCATGTCATGTATGGTTTTTAGATATTTTTCTTTATCCATTTCAGGTATCTCTATTCTTCCTTCCTCATTTCTCCATGACTCAGGGGACAACAGGGACACCTCTTATCCCTTTTAATTTTGCTTTACTCTTTATAGCCCGCACAAGGTCATCCACTCTCTGGTTTCCTTCATGCTCAAAATCACTTTGACCTGTGTGACTTTATACATGCTCAATCCATATTCGTGATTTTGTAATAGCTGAGCAATAATTATCCAGTGCATTTTGTGCCCTAATTCTTTTCCTCAGTAATTTTGATAGTCTCTGACCTTCCAAAATCGTAGATTTTTTTTTTTTTTTTCTATTAATTTTTTCTTCTCTTCATCCCATTGTCTTAGTCCTAATTTTATTTATTCTAGTCCTCTGACTAAACCAGGGTACCCGGGAATTGTGGACCTAACCCAGCTCATTTTTCCAATAGCTCTTTCCAAATCTTTCACCGTGTGTGGTTTAAGATTGTCAAGGTAGCCAGGGACCATTTGGATTGATTCACTCCCTATTGTCATACCTAAGTACTTCACGGAGCTTGTTCCTATCTCACATTTAGGAAGGCCTATTTTCATCCCATTTACTTTTAGGCGATCTAACACTTTTTCTAACAGTGTATAGTGTTCTTCTTCTTCTTCTGTGGAGAAGAAAATGTCATCTATATAAACTTGCACTGGAAGTCCTGCTAACAGCTTTTCCATTCTTTCCTGGAAAGCATTTGGGGAGTTACAAAATCCTTGGGGTAGACGTGTCCAGCAATATCCCTGATTTTTTATCATAAAACATGTTTTCAGTTGCGACACTTCTTCCAGTGGCACGCTCCAAAACCCGTTAGCTAAATCTATTGTGGTATTATACCTTTTTGGCCTTAAGCTCATCATTGTGACTTTTGGATTTACCATCTGCCTTACATCTTTTGCCGTTAGGTCATTTAATTGTTTCAAATTATGTACTGCTCTAATAGTACCATCTTTTTTTGGTACAGCCTGAACAGGCATCAAGCAAGGCGGTTCATCTACTTTTCTAACGACTCCGAGTTCCTCCAATTCCGGTATTGTTTTTGTTTTCCTGGCATCGTCCCCCTAATAACATATGGCTGAGTTTTTATCATACCTACGTCATTCTTGAATTTTGCCACTTCTGCTTTTCTTAGTATGCCTATTAATCTTTCTTTATCACTTAATTCAGATTTATCTATTACATTTTGTAATACTTCTGGAATTATTATTTCTTTCATCCATCTTACTGGATTTCTCTCCAGCCAGTCTATATCTTTAAAAGCCAACAGTGCATGGGGACCTATCAAGACACCCCTGCCCCTAAATTTTCCTATTGGCATGGTGCATTCTTTCCCATTTGCTAATTCCACTAAGGCATATTTATTCATGGGTTCTGTCCAAGGCTCTAATAAGATGGACATATTTGTTCTGTGTCTGATGTAACCCCCTGGAGTTCTCGTTTATCTTTAGCCACCCTATTATATCATTTTCGATTATTTCTCACCCCGGGAGCGTTACTGTGCTTTGCTCCTTCTTGCTTGAGGAACTACCTGATAGTCCTTTATCCACTTCATCTTCCATTCTTCCTTTTCTTTCATTAGATTGTCCCTCTCTGCCTTTGTCATTTTCTGAAAATCTTCGTCCGACACTCTCGGACAGGCAGGTGCTCCTTCTTTTATTCCTGAATTCCTTGGTTTCTGACCCTTCTGAGTCTCCCGTAACCTCTGTCCCTCCATTTGATTCTTTCGCGGAAAATACCCTGGTATCTCAGGCCTGATCTGATTTGGGTTTTCCTTTCTTTGACCTCCCGCTGTTGAATTTAGCCTCGGAGAGTTTTCTTCCCTGTGATTCCCTTGATATGTTTGTCGTGGTGCAAAAGAGCTCTGTCTTCTTGATGTTTGTATTATTTTTGTTACAGACCCTGTTTCATAGCCCCTCACCCAGGTGACATATGCGTATTTTCGTGGCATTTCAAATTTTTCTGTGGTGCTATTTATTATTTTTATCTGGCCATTATCAGTTGTGAGTCTTAGCTCCTCTTTTTCTGGTAAATTAGTTTTTTTCTCTGTCGTCATCATTAGTTCTTTCTGTGGTGGGGGGGAATGTGGCGTTTGGACAATTTCATCATCCCCCTCCTCCGAGCTTACTTCTATCGGGTTGTTGTCTTTTTCTCTGGGGAGGTGAAGGCTTCCTGAGCTTCTATAAGCATTAATTGTCTCCTCTCGCTTTTTCGCTTCTTCTTCCTGCTCTTTTACAATCTGGTCATAATGTCTCAATTTTTTCTCCACATAGCTCAACTCTTGTCTGTACTGATCGACTTGTTCCTGGAAAGATTGTTTTTGCAATTCTAAAGCTGATCTGTTTGCTATTTCTCCTTCCTTTATTTGGATGTTCTTTTTTATTTCTAATATTTGCAACTCCCTGAGATGTCGTTCCTGATTCCCTTTTTCTTTTTTCCGCCTTTCCTTTTCAGCATTCCTATGCTCTTCCTCAGCCGTTTCACATCTTAATTTTAATTCCTTTAATTCAAACTCAAGGAGAGCGTCTCTTTCTCTGCTCTCATTATTGCTCGGCCCTGTCACATCTCTATACTGATGATAGGCCTCCCCAGCTCTTTTCTCTAACCTTACTTCGTATGCCGTTTTTCTCGGATATTTTCCTGTTTTTGTATCCCTCCTGTTTATATCCTTATTGACTGAGATGGGCCATTGCGTTACCACCCATCTCGCCACTCCGCCACCATCTTCCCCACGGGGATTTCTTGGGTTTAGAATAGTACATTTTGGCCCTGATATTTCTGCCACCAATGTGTCTCCTAGGTTTGCTCTTACTGTTGTAATCACGTCATTGAATCTCACGGTTTCAATCTCTCTGCTAAGTACCCTAGTACCGGTGGAGCCTGTTGACAATCCTCCTGTCGACATTCTTCGATCAGGAGAAAAATGGGGAGGTAACTCCCTCCGCCATTGCTTTGTCTTACGTTCGTGTCACAGTATTCCCGTAAGCGGAGACTGAGGTATCTCCTTGAGAAGAGGGCTTCAATAGCCTTTTTCCCCTCTGATTCCACGCGTGTTTGAATAGGCTTACCTTAACCTGATTCTTTCAATAAAAGACACCTTTCCGATTTTGTGTTCAAAGTGCTAGACCTCACACTTCTAATCTCTCACTCTTTTTCTTTGCACACTCTGTCCAGGGTGATCAGGCCTGCCAGAGTAACAATTACTAAAGAGCTGGAGATTTTTCCACTACTTTCGTACTGAGTTATCCTTTATTCCTCATAGAGTGATAGCCCGTCTATTCACTCTCCTCCTACCAAGCAGTATGGTAGGGAAATGAGACTCTCTCTCTACACCTTTTTTTAGGGACACTCCGTAGGTTTTCTAATTAGACTCGGTACTCGTTTTATTTTTCCCGGACTAATAGGTTAACTTAGTCGTGCCCTCACGTATGGGCGCCATGTCGTTAGCCCGCGGGACTTTATAACGGTAGGGGATCCAAAAATTGTCGTAACTTCTCACAAGAATTCCCCCTCTACCTTGTCACCGAAGCTGGCTGCCTATCCTCTATTAAATGTTATCTTAATAAAGAAAAGGACTATATGTACCTCCTCTTATAGGAAGTCCAAGAGTCATCTCGCTATTTTGTGGGATTGATATTAAGACCCACCGAGTGTAGGTCAAGGCTGGAAACAACTCTTTTTTACAACAGCATGAGTTAGCCCCCCTGACTCCCCTGATAAAGAGGGAGCCAAAGGCGGATTCACTTACCAGAGGTCTAGAAGTGTGTCTCTCGACCCAGGAGTCATCTCAGATGTGGGTAGTATATACATTGCAGGTTGATTTAATCAAGAAGGCTTCTTAATATTTAATGGTTTTTATTAAAGGTTTACAAAAATCAAGTAAAAGTCAATCAAAAAGTTTCAAAGTATCAAAGTCCTAAACTATCAGCCGATAGAGAAAGACGGGGGCCTCATGAACAACTGAATGTCCGTCTAAAGGAGGCCCCCGAATACAGTAATCAGTGATATATTTATAGCCCAAAGTATGGCGTGATAACGTGTCATAATACATGCCCTAATCACCTTAGCGAATAGAAAAAGAGAACACAAGTTCATACTGATGTCAAGGCCTTACTGGCGTAGCAGTAGCAGGTGCTCTAACTCACCCAGCTGTCATACGAAAGTACAAAAGGTTATACAGATGTCATGGCAATACAAAAGTACAAAAGTTCACTCAGATGTCATGGTCCAACTGGAGTACAAAAAGTTACTTAAAGGTGGTTTCCATCTGTTTGTGTGGTTAATACTTAATGCATCCTGTTTAACCGACACCTCGAGGTGTTAGTTCTTCTTTCGAAAAACAGACGTCTTCTAAGAAAAAAGAAGTATCACTACCGGATGGTCATGTTTAGGTCACATTGAGGTCACATTTTTCCTAGCATTTCTCTATAACAATGGCAGTTTAATAGCTGTATTGGTTAAATAAGCATTTCTTTGCAGGATAATGAATGAATGATTAATACACAATCATACAACACGTATATAATGACCTAATAATAATATTCACAACTCATGAGAGACAGGGGTAGGAATATGGATGTTATATTCTCCTAACACTACAAATCATACTTTTATATAGAGCAGCCCTTCAAATAGTGGGGGGTGGGGGTCGTGTGGCAATGGGGAACATGCTGCTTTTGCTGTACTAAAGTAAAGTGTAATTGCACATCCACTACTGTAGGGGGCAGTGACGCTCTGATGTGTGTACGCGTGCACTCCGGAGACAATGAACCCGCCTCCATGCTAGGTACCTGGGGGGCATGTCGTACAGGGTGATGGCAAACCGGGCCACAGCCTGGCCAGGGGCGGTGCCCGCACAGCTCCCACAGACGTCGGTGCATCCCCCACAAGCGAGCCTGTCGCTTGCAAGTATACCCAGCTGCAGCCAAGGAACTGTTTAAGCAACGCCCCCCTACTACAAACCACACCCACACATCATAGCGCTGCACTGAGCTGTTAAAAAACGCCCACATGTGCTACGGTTGTGGCCGGTGAAACAATTTTTGATGAAACCTTGAATTCAGTAAGGAAGTGGAGGCGGTAGTGGTTAGTGTTAGTGTTAGTAAAAATGGAAGGTAAGTATTGCAGAATTCCCCAAATTTGCCAGAAAAGTGGAGGCAGTAGCAGTTGAGGTTAGTGAAAAGGTTCATGACCAGGTATTGGCTCAGGAGGCTCAATAGTGTGTATTTTGTAGGGGACGTGGTTGTAGGGGCGTAACTTGTACAGTTCCGCAGCTGCAGCTAAACCCTTCTCGTTGCTTGACGGGGGAGACTGAGTGCCCAAGGGGCGCGGAGAAGGCCCACGGCCAATGCCGTCTGTGGGGGGGAGACGGGGAGACCCTGTTCCCACTGGAGGAAGTGGGGCGTCAATTAAAGACATTACACTCCAATCACGTTTTTTCAGTGAAAATGTGCCAAATATTGTCATAAATCATCCCGCTTTGTGAATGCTACTTCAGTAAACCAGCAAGCACTGTTAGCATTATATAAGGTAGCATAGGAACTGATACTGTTGTAATGTTGGAGGAAACAAGTGCTGCAAAAATACAATTCAATGAAGTAACTGACAGTAACACAGACTGTTAATTTCTTATGTACGTTTTGACACAACAAACTCATTGAGTTAGGATCCAATTTTTTATCAATCAGCACAAATTGTTTTATTCATTTTGTTTTGTAGGTTAAAGTGTTTTACAGTATATATTCTGCTCCTGAGTTAATGTTGCTGGTTAATTTTAATTCATTATTATTATTATTATTATTATTATTATTATTATTATTATTAATATTATTATTATTATTATTATTATTATTATTATTATTATTAATATTATTATTATTATTATTATTATTATTATTAATATTATTATTATTATTATTATTATTACTAGTACAGTGCCCATCGGAGGTATGTATTCATATCGTGGGAGGAGCTTAAGTAGAGTTGTCAATTATGGCTAAATGAGTATGTGTTTGAAGGTTGGAAGTACAAAGAGGTGTACATATATATCTGTAGCTTTAAAGCGTTCTTCCTGCAGCTGAGGTGTTTCTGCTGTTCGCCGTCGTGTAACGCGTGCAGCGTTGCTGGAAGGCGGGAATTTTGGACTTCAGGTGACTCAGCGTCACGTGCCTGGTGCATTGCCTTACGTTTCCGCTCTTTCTCTGCACATCGATTTTTTTGGCATGGTACAACCAAAAGTGATTTGTAGAGTGGTAGTTATAGTAGTAGTAGTAATAGTAATAGTAATAGTAGTAGTAGTAATAGTAATAGTAGTAGCAGTAGTTAAAGTAGTAGTAGTAGTAATAGCAGTAGTTATAGTAGTAGTAGTAGTAATAGTAGTAATAGTAGTAGTAGCTATAGTCAGTGACGTGCCATCAGGGTAGGCAGTACCTACCCAAGGGTGAATTGATATTTTGATTATTTAATTATAATTTTATTTTATTTTTTAATTATCATATAATTATAAATTATTTATTTTTCCATTTCCAATAGCCTACAGTACCTATAAGTGTAAAAGTGTCCGCATTTTGTGCGTTTCACAGCCCAAATTACTAAACAGCGCTATTTCCTGGAACAGCTGCACAGTCTTTTTTTTTTTCGCTCCGCTGTAAGGCAGAGGGAGGCCACGCCCCCTCCCAAAGGCACGTCGCTCTTCTGCCTCCATTCTCATTGCGTGATTTTATGTGTTTGCTCATGCGCAGTCAGGTCCCCAAGATGCCAGTCATTTACGTGTAAAGGCAGTGTAAAGATCTGCCTTTGCACGTAACTGCGCTATGCTAAACGCTATACGTAAGTTCACAGCACATTAGTGAATCGATATCACGTGACCGCTGCGGCTACGTTCTCTAGCTAGTGGGTGGGATAACACTACAGTGTGGATGACAGTGCTCGCGATGATAGAGAAACTTTGTTTTGAGGAAAAACGACAGCTTTTAAAAAATTGAGACCAACACCTGAGTTACCAGAGCTTCAGCAAAGGTAAGATCAGAACATGTTTAATACTTTTCACAGTGAATGGAACAAAAGGAAGGATTGACTTTGTGGATGTTCCTCACTGAGGATGTTCTAAGTTGTTGTCATTTTCTCGGTGTTTCTGTGTTTCCAACACAAATAATGGTTTGTGTCGTGTCATGACATATATCTAGGAGAGTATGGAGGCTATATTATATCATTGTTTATGTTTCTTTAATGGTGTTTATGATGTTGATTTTGTTAGATGGCTAAACATTTGTTCATGTGGATCTTATTGGATTTTTTCTTATTATGAATTTTATATTTTGATAAGCTCATTGAGATGACTTTGTTGAAAATTGCTTTATACAAATGAAAATGAAATTGATTTGAATTGAATTAACACCTTACAACAGAAACATGAAATTGTCATTGGTGGTCTCAATTTGCAACGTGCCTACCCAACCCTAGTGGGCACTGCACGTCACTGGTAATAGTAGTAGTTATAGTAGTAATAGTAGTAGTAGTAGTAGTAGTAATGGTAGTAGTAGTAGTAGTAGATATAGTAGTAGTAGTAATAGCAGTAGTTATAGTTGTAGTAATAGTAGTAGTAATACTAATAATAGTAGTAATAGTAGTAGTTATAGTAATGGTAGTAATAGTAGTAGTAGTAGTAATAGTAGTTATAGTAATAGTAGTAGTAATAGTAGTTATAGTAATAGTAGTAGTAATAGTAGTTATAGTAATAGTAGTAGTAATAGCAGTAGTAGTAGTAATAGTAGTAGTAATAGTAGTTATAGTAGTAGTTATAGTAGTAGTAGTTATAGTAGTAGTAGTAGTAATAGTAGTAGTAATAGCAGTAGTTATAGTAGTAGTAGTAATAGCAGTAGTTATAGTAGTAGTAGTAATAGTAGTAATAGCAGTAGTAATAGTAGTAGTAGTAGTAATAATAGTAATAGCAGTAGTTATAGTAGTAGTTATAGTAGTAGTAGTAGTAATAGTAGTAGTGGTAGTAGTAGTAGTAGTTATAGTAGTAGTAGTAGTAGTAGTAGTAGTAGTAATAGTAGTAGTAATAGCAGTAGTTATAGTAGTAGTAATAGTAGTAGTAGTAGTAGTAGTAGTAGTAGTAGTAATAGTAGTAATGGCAGTAGTTATAGTAGTAGTAGTAATAGTAGTTATAGTAGTAGTAATAGTAGTAGTAATAGTAGTTATAGTAGTAGTAGTAGTAATAGTAGTAGTATTAGCAGTAGTTATAGTAGTAGTAGTAGTAGTAGTAGTAGTAGAAATAGCAGTAGTTATAGTAGTAGTAATAGTAGTAATAGCAGTAGTTATAGTAGTAGTAGTAGTAATAGTAGTAATAGCAGTAGTTATAGTAGTAGTTATAGTAGTAGTAGTAGTAGTAATAGCAGTAGTTATAGTAGTAGTAGTAGTAGTAGTAGTAGTAGTAGTAGTAGTAATAGCAGTAGTAGTAGAAGTAGTAGTAGTAATAGTAGTAATAGCAGTAGTTATAGTAGTAAGGCAAGGCATAGCGTAATTCATACTCAAGGCAACTCAATGTGCTTTACATGATAAAACATTCAATTGTTTAAAATCAATAAGAACATTTAAAATCATCAGTAAAATCAATTAAAGTCATCAGTAAAATCAATTAAAATCATCAGTAAAATCATCAACAGATCAACAACATGACAAAAAATAGTAGTAGTAATAGTTATAGTAGTTGTAGTAGTAGTAGTAGTTATAGTAGTAGCAGTAGTAATAGTAGTAGTAATAGTAGTAGTGGTA